>NC_051063.1:148354664-148694482 GCF_004664715.2 Peromyscus leucopus
GCCCTCCTTTTGTACAACACCAGCAATCCCTGCTTGTCCTTTTCTATTCACTGAAGAATTGCTAACTCTGAGAATATAAAGCGAGTGACTTATAGACATCATGTGGTTGGGTTGGGTTTTAAAAATATATGTTGCCAATGTCTGCCACACAATTGAAGGCATTTTCCACTTAGCCTAAGTTCTGGTAAGGAAGGATCATGACTCAAACTCTCTTTTCTTTCTAAGTGCCTTACATGTTAAAGTGTTTTTCTAATCCTCTGTTATTACCCTCTTTCATGTTTTCTAGCATAGTACTTGGTAATTTTGATTGTGAGCCTAGTCTGTAATGGCTGAGCCCTCTCTCCAGCCCTAGCAGACTACTTTAATTCTATTCTTTTATTTGTTTATCTATTTATTTATTTATTTATTTATTTATTTATTTATTTATTTATTTATTTAAGACAGGGTTTCTCTGTGTAGTTTTGGTGCCTGTCCTGGATCTCACTCTGTAGACCAGGCTGGCCTCGAACTCACAGAGATCCGCCTGGCTCTGCCTCCCGAGTGCTGGGATTAAAGGCATATGCCACCATCCACCACCCGGCTAATTCTATTAAGAATGTGTTTTTGCATTGTTGTCTGAGTTATTGTCCTTGATAACAAGATGAACATCATAAGATATGGTAGCCTGCTTCAGATGAATACTTACTTAATGTCAATACTATACAAAAGCCGACCTTCTGTAGCTCCGTGCTTCATTTTTTTATGCTGTTTTAATACAAATTAAAACTTGGCATGTAGTGTGCCCCTCACTCCAGCCTTGCAGTTATTGTTTTATTCAGTCATCTTTTAGATCAGACAAGAGAAGAGTTACGTTTCTGTGTAATGCTGTCCCTTTCTCTCGTTTCTTGTAGGATGTGTCTCATAACAAATTCTCCTAAGTTTTTATTTCGGAAGGGCTCAAACTTTCCTTCCTTTTAAAAGGATGGCTTTGCTATATATAGAATTCTTGATTCATAGGTTTTTTTTCTTTTTATCCTACTGTATGGCCTTACCTATGCCCCATGTCGCCCTTGATCATGTATGATTTAGGAGAGACTAGTTATTGATCTGGGGGGATCCTTTGTGAGTGGCAGTCACTTGTTTTTGCTTGTGTGATCTCTCTTTGATTTCAGCTTTTGACAGTTGACCTAAGTCATGTCCAGGTATCAGTTCTTTGAAGTTTGACCTACTTGAAATTCCCTGGGCTTGGAAGTTCAGATTCATGTCTTTTATCAGATTTGAGAAGTTTGGGGCCACGACTTCTTCAAACATTCTTGCTAACCTTTGTTTCTTTCCCTCCCTTCCCCTCTCTACACTCCTTCATGCGTGTTTAGCATCCTTAGTGGTGTTTCATGCATCGCTTAAGGCAGCCGTTCTCAACCTTCCTAATGCTGAGACCCTTCAATACGTTCCTCATGTTGTGGTGACCCCCAACCATAAAATTATTTTCGCTGTCACTTCATAATTGTAATTTCACTACTGCTATGAATCATAATGTGAATATCTGTGTTTTCTGATGGTCTTAGGAGACTCCTATAAAAGGGTTATTATTCTACCCCCAAAGGGGTCGCAACCAACAGGTTGAGAACCACTGGCTTAAGGTCTGTTGTGTTTCTTGGTTCCTTGTTCCCCTTCTTTCCAGACTGGAAAATGTCAATTCGCTGGTCTTTCAGGTCCCTGTTAATTCCTTCTACCTACCCAGTCTTGCTGTTTTACTTCTCTGAAGAAATTTTCATTTGAATTTCTGTTCTCTTCAGCTCCATAATGTATGGTTGATACTTTCTTATGACCCCTGACACCTTTTTGGAATTTTCTACTTAGCGAGACATCATTGTCCTGTGTTTTTTTTTTTTTTCTTTAGTTTTTTTCCCCCTTAAACAAGATTTTAGGTCTTTCCAGTATATTTAAGAGAGCTAAGCTGAAGTCTTCAAGCCTACCATCTGGCCTTCCTCAGGACTGTTTACACTGGTTGTTTTCCACTCTCTCGTGTGCCTTGCTTGCTGTATCTCTACATGACATATAATTTCCTGTTGCAAATCAGACGTTTTCAAGAATAGAACATGTCACCTATGGCAATTCAGTTTACCCCCTCCATATTTCATTGTTGATACTCTCTATTGTAGACTTTGCTGCTTGCTTGTTTAGGGATTTCTTAACTAATTTTGTAAAGTAGTGCTCTTTGTCAGACATGCTGCTGAAGTGTCTACTCAGTAAACCCAGTAGTTAGCTGGATTATGCTTAGACAAAGATTCCTTTAAACGCCTGCAGCCAATGCCTAGTCTCTGCTAAGGGGTTGTGTGTGTCCCCTGGGACACGCCTTCGACGTAATGCCAGGCAGCTGACAATCTGCTTTAGTATTCACTTCCTGTTTAGAGATGTCTCAAGTCCATCCTGGGCATAAACACAACTCTACACATCCAGGTGGCATGATGTGTTCCCAGAAGAATGCTGGGACTTTTCAAAAGCTTATGGTCATTTTACTCCCTAGCTTTTACTAAAAGGCTTTTTGGATGCTCTTCTAATCTGCCATGGATATTATCTACTACTTAAGCGACTACAGCATGAAAACACTTACCTGTAACTGTATGTGACATTTCTCTCCCAGAGGTCAGACTTTTCATCCTGGGTGGGTTCCAAGTAAGGTAAAGTACAGATAACCATTGAGAATGTTCTCCAAGCTGAGACAGATCTGTCACGTTCACCAACTGAAGGTGCACCTGGAAAGATCATCTCTCTGACCTCATAGAGCTCTGGTCTCTTGGTATCTCCTAGTAAGACCCATCTGTTATTCAAAGGTGTCATTGGGAAGATGTTGAACACACTTCTTTATCCTCTTGGAGTGTTTTAATGTAGCACATTTTGTTACATTGTTTTTATGTTTTAAAAAATAGTTCTTTGAGACTCTCCTACAGTGTGTTTTGATCTTATTCACCTTCCCTCACCCAACTCTTCCTAGATTCGCCCTCCATCCTGTCCCACACATTTCTGTGTCTGTCATCCCCTCTTGCCCATCAAGGCCTGTTTGTATTGCTCAAATATTTTTGAATGTGGCCTCGGGGTGTGGTCAGTTGACTGTCTCACTCCCAGCAGCCAGGCATTGCCAATAACTTCTTGGCTAACTTCATGCTCAACTCCCCTCTTCACGCTGAGATTTGCCTGGCTTGAGCCTTCCACAGATCTTGTGCATGCTGTCACATGTGCTGTGAGGAGCCTCCCTACTGTGTCTGGAAGACAAGGCTTCCTTGTAGTCGTCTACCACTTCTGGCTCTTCCACTCTTTGTGCCTCCTCTTCCACAGTGATTCCTGGGCTTTTGGAGGAGGGAGTGAGATATCACACACACACACACACACACACACACACACACACACACACACACGTACGTGTGTATAATTTATATATATGATATATATATCATATATATATATTCCATTTAGGGCTGGACATTCTGCAGTTTCTTACTCTCTGTACCTTGGCCAGTTGTGGGTCTCTGTGTTGATCATCATCTATTGCAAATAGAAGCTTCTCTGATGAGGGTTGGGAAATACCTTAATCTATGAACATAGTCCAGGACAGTAGGAGTTATTTTAATACTAAGTCCATGTAGCAGAACAATAGTAGTAGGTTCTCTCTGAGGCGCTGTGACCTGTCCAGCCATAGGTTCTTGGCCCAGTAATGATAACAGGTATGGGTTTCATCTTGTGAAGGAGGCCTTAAACCCAATCAGAAAGTGCTTAGTTACTTTCATGACATTCCAGCTTCTATTGCACCAGTTGGCACACCTTTCCAGGTATGTTGTTATTTTAGTACATGTAGGGTTCACACCTGAGTAAGACTGATGATTACTTTTTTTCCTCTGGCAGAATGCATAGCACCTTTAGAGCTAGGAAGGCTATCCAGTAGGGACGAAGTTTCCGGGTCAGTACCAGCTTGATTTCTAATAGAGCATTGCTGGGACTAAAGAGGCCCTGGTACTGATGGATGCAATATGGATGAGTCCCAAAAGAAATACGTTAAAGAAACCAGACCTGTTGTGATAGCACATGATTGTAATCCTAAATCTTGGCAGACTGCAATGTCAAGGTCAGCCTGGGCTTTATAGTGGGTCCCTTTCAAAGAAAGACAGAAAGGAGAAAAGAGAAGGGGAAGGGAGACCAATCATGAGAGACCATGTGATCAGGATTCTCTGGATGCTGGTGATGGAAAAGGAGATTGCTACTCCTAGGGCTTGAGTGAGGGGAAGTGTCTTGCAGCATATGGGCATGAGGGAACCTCTGGGTTCTATGGAACATTCTATGTTTTCATTCTGGTGGTGTTTACATGGCTATCTGTGTTTGTTAAGATTCATTGACTTGTTCAATTAAAATGATTAAATGTTCTTTTCTACAAATTAGACCTTATTAAATACAATAAGAACACCCCAGTTTAAATAACACATTCTATCTAATTGCATTAGTCATTATTATCCAAAACAAGCCCAGGAGGTACAGAAGTCATCAAAGAACTGCTCAGTGGCTCTTAAGTTGCCACGTGCCCAAAAAGCACCAATGACATTCATTCAGAATTTTAGAATGAACACTGGATTTCACTGCAGACCTTCTGGCTTGGGGGTTGCTAGCAGGTGCTAGGATTCTGGCTCCTGAGTCTTAAGTAGAAATAGCTAACAATGGTGACAGCAGCCAGGAAGGTGTGGAGGATCACAGAGTCAAGTGCTTATGTTGAGAACATGTTTGAAGCACCACTTATAGACTGTTTTTTTGAGAAAGACACATAGTAGATTTCAGAAATACTAAAAGTTCTCTGGTGTTCTTACAGTGTTTGAAAAATCACAGTATCAGGTCATAGATGAAAAAATTCAGTCTCCTCCTTCAGGAGAATGACTAAATTAGCAGGTGCATCCAGACAGAGGGTCATTCAGTGCTAAGAAGAGATGACCTATCAAGCCAGGAGGAGACAAGGAAGAAACTTAAACGCTTATCACCAAGTGAAAGCAGCCATCCAGCAAAGGCTGCAAGCCTTTGATAAAAGTCGGTCTGTGGAGGTCAGAAGATGAGAAGTTGCAAGGGAGCGGAGAACGTCCTGCAATTAGGAGCTGTGGGGAAGGGATAACTAGGCAAAACTCTGTGTTTTTAGGGAAGTGAAATGCTTTCGGTGATACTGTAAATACGAATACACACCATTATGCATCTGTCTGAACCATGGAATGTTTAACACCCAGAGTGGGCCCCATCATAAGCCATAGACTTGGGGTCTTAATGATGAATTAGTGGGCTTGCTCTTGATAACCAATGTGCCTTCCTGGTGCGGGGTGTTGGTATCAGCAGAGGCTGTGCATATGAGGAGAGAGGGGAATAGATGGGAAATTTCAGGTCTCCCCTCTCAATTTTGCTGTGCACCTTAATTATAAAAATAAAACCTACTAAAATTCTTTAAATTATAAACATTGCAAAGATATAACCCCCACATTAGGATGCATCCAGTTTATTTGAAATGACTAATAATAAGGAAAATGCGTGGTCAATCTGTTGCCACTATACCAGCTGTTTCCGCCTTCCAGATGGGCTGGCAAAGCCTCCAGAGACAGTTGTACAGCAGGAGACTTGAATGGGCAGAAACCACAGCCACAGGAAGGATCTCATCACTTCAGTGTGACTTCTGTGACAAATGTGGGTATGACAAAGGGTGTGGGCTGAGACCCATCCACATACTACCTCCCCTTAGAGCTCATGATACCCAGTGAGGCACCTCCGTTGTCCCACTCAAGGAGAAACTGAGGCACAGGGCAGGTATGCAGCAGATAGACATGGGTGTGCTTCCAGCCAGGGCAGACTGTTTCATAATCAGAGTTCTCTATGTAGCTAAAAGTCCTCTTTCGTTAGCTCACTGGGGCATGGCTCAGACTTGTAGCTTGAACTGAGACCACAGCACATCAGACTTGAAAAATACTTGTTGGGCCAATGATTCTTTCACAGTTCTTGTTTTGATTAGGAGCTATCACATAGAGGGAAGGTTTTTTTTTTTTTTTTTTTAATTTTTTCCTGTCTATATTTCTTTTTTTTTTTTAAAAAAAAATGCTTTTAATTGAAGTAACTTTCTCCACTTTTTCCTCCCTCCAGCCCCTCCCAGCTATTTTCCCTCAAATCTTCCCATTTCTCCCACTCAAGCTGATAGCCTCCTTTTCTTGATTATTATTGTTACGTATGTGTGTGTGTATGCATGTATGTATGTATGTATGTATGTATGTATGTATGTATGTGTATGCACAAATCTCTCTATGCAAATACAACTTGCTTAGTCTGGTTTTTTGGTGGTGTGTATATGGTTTCGAGGCTGACCACTTTGCATTAGCCACCCAGTAAGGGGGCTCATCCTGGGGAGAGGCTATCTCATTCTCCAAGTAGTCATCAACTACCTACAGTTCTTGTCTAGGGGTTGAATCCCAGGAAATGTTTCCCCTTCCATGTTAACATGCCCATTGATATTGCCTTTGTTCTGGTCTTGTTTATGCAGCCATTTCTAAGAGAAACTGTTTCACAGCAGACTTATTATTATTATTATTATTATTATTATTTGTCTAGTCCTCTGTTATTGCCCTCTTTCATGTTTGCTAGCATAGTACTTGATATTTTTGGTTGTGAGCCTAGCCTTTAGTGACTGAGCCATCTCTCCATCACTAGCAGACTACTTCAATTCTATTTTGTTTGTTTGTTTGTTTATTTATTTATTTAGGGTTTTTTTGAGACAGGGTTTTTCCATGTAGTTTTGGTACCTGTCCTGGATCTTGCTCTGTAGACCAGGCCAGCCTTGAACTCACAGGGATCTGCCTAGCTCTGCCTCCCGAGTGGTGGGATTAAAGGTGTGTGCCACTGCCGCCCGGCAGCAGACTTTTAAACTCTGGGTTTTACCATCTTTCTACCCCCTCTTCAGTCATGTTCCCTTAGCCATGTATGGTGGAGCCGTGATGTGGATGTGTCCTTTGGGGCTGAGTTCTCCGTGATCTGTTAATCTCTTGCATTGTATCCAGTCATGGTTTTCTACTTCTCCGTTTTCTATAGAGACAGGCTAACAACTATACTTATCTGCGGGCATAAGCATAGGATTTAGAACGTAGTAAGGAATTATGTCAGTCTAGCCAAGTGGCATTAATAGATTCTTTTCCAAGGTGCATGAACTCACTAGCTGGCTAGCTTTCCAGTCCTAGGCATGATTTTTCTCCTGTTGAGTGGGATGGGACTTAAGTATCATCAGGCAGCTATTGTTTGTCACTAGCATAATTTGCAGGGTTTTACATCAATTTAGGCAAGTGTTGAGATGGTTCTTAGGCTCAAGGTTACATCCTGTCGCTGATAAACCTACCTGTGTGGCACAAAGAGACATCACCTATGTCCAAGTACTGGACAGTGACCAGCTCATGTCGTTACTAGAGCTTGCTGACATCATCTTGGAATGGAAGCAGCAGGTTGCAGGATTGGGAAAAACAGCCTTACCTTTTTATGAATAAGCACCAATGACTAGTCCTTGTCATGGTTTTGAGTTTATTAGAAAGCCATAGATGAAGAGAAATGGCTTTTCTGTCTTTCCCTTCAGCTGGATTCTGTTGCTCTTATTTTCCACAACTGCACTATTTAACATAACATGCAAATGCCAAGGAACGGGAAGTGCATGATGGATGAACGTCATCCAGGGTTAGTGTGCTTTATATTTCTCTCTCTTCATTGCTATGCCGATCATTTTTCAATGTAAGAAATCTTAAAACCCTGGGCTGCATACATTATCTTCTTTCCAAAAGTGTCTTTGAATTTCCGTACTGACAGAAATGATTCCTGCTGTGCCCATCAGAAATTCATCCCTAGTCACACTACAAAGTCATATGTCTGACCAGATTCTATGGGGGGAGAAATTATGAATCACTTTAACCTTTAATACGAGTTCTAGAAAGCCTATGGGGCTTTCTTCCTAAGCCGTGAATTGATCTCAAATATAACTTTAATATGCTATTAAAATATAGGTGAGTTAAAGGTTAATATATTTAATGTAAATCTGTTTGAAGTCATTATTCAGGAAATTCATTATGAATCCACTTTGGGAGTTTCTTACAGTCAGGAAAGAGCAGGACCTCTTTTTAAGAGAATATATTTTGCTTGGTCACATTAAAGATGAATCTTCATGGGTTAATTGTGGAGGAGAAGGAAATAAGCTGTACATATACTTCCTTGTACAGGTCTTAGAAGCAGTGAGAAATTTTACTTTTCAAGCAAAGCTGTTTAAGTATCTAAATCTTCTTGTCTCTTAATCTTCACAGTTCCAGGGCTACAGGTGTATGCAGACTTGTCAATGGTTTTTATGTAGGTGCCGGGGATTTGAACTCAGGGTCTCATGTTTACACAACCACTGCTTTTGCCCATTGAGTCATTGCTTCAGCCCCCATTCCCTTTACATTGCTAGCAGTATGACATGTTAACAGGGAAAGGGTGTCTAACTAGAAAACAGATTTAAACACACCATTCCAGACCTTGTTGATGATTAGTGTTAATGGACAGCCTTACAGAAGTTAGAATCCCCTAAGAAATTGGGCCCTAGGTGTGCCTTTGTGGGATTACCTTGATTATGCTAATTGAGTGGGAAGATCTATCCACCGTGGGCAGCGCCATTCCTTCGGCACTATTTCTTGGGCTGTGTAGTAGTGGAGAGACCGAGCTGAGCACATTTGTTGCATCATCCATTTGTTACACTCCTCTTCTGATTGGAGAGAGGATCTGACCAGCCACTTCCAAGCTCTTGATGCCTTTATTTCCCTGCCAGAATGGACCCTATCTTGGAATCATCAGGTTAAATAAACCTTTTCCCCCTTAACTTTCTTTGATCAGGATATCTCATCATAACAATGATGGGGAAAAAACAAATAAAACTAAGATACCATGTGAAATTAAAAATTGCCATGGGAAAATACTCCTTTTTAGTAAAGCTGACAGTGATCTAGATTCCCTTAAATGACTCTAGTGAGGAATATAAGCTGCTTTATTTTGATCCACCAGGCGTGTTTTCAGTTAGAAATGTACTAATACTTTGCTTTTGGCAAGAGAGAACGAGCAGATTATGTACAAGGTTGACAAAGATTCTTGATAAGGTAATTATGCACTCAACATCACAATGAGTTAAATGCATCATCTTAAAATTCACCTGGAAACAGTTGTAATAGGCTTTTCTTGATCGTTGCTTCTAAGTGCTGTTAGGAAAATCCTCAGAAAGAATTAATTATTCCCATGGCCCCATTGGAGAACGGTACACCTTTCCCATCAAAACAAAGGTGAGGACCTCCATAGAAACAGTGCAGAAGAGGTGGGTCCTCTGGGAGCTCAGGAGGCCTGGAATGGGGTGTCACACCCTGAGTATCCATGTTTATAGTGATGACTGCTTTACTATAATTTGTGCCCAGTGGTTAATGTGCTTTGAGTTGTGTATGTGGCCCCCAAGACCTTGATAAATCATCAGCTTATCATTGACTATTTAGGACCCTACAGTGGACATCAACGAAGTTTAAACAAGTTTTCAATAGAGAAGAGTTTCCCAGCTGCTACAACATAGGCCGAATGTTTCTTGGTGTGCTTTGGCAATGGCGGGCTGTGAAGAGAGTGACCTTGGGGTACAGTTTCTCATACTGTCTCTACAGTGAAGGGCCGTCATCCCCCAGTGGTTCTCAGAAATGCCAGGTAGTGTGGCTCAGAATCTCCTGAACCACAGCCCCTCATGGACAATGGGACACATTGTGCAAAGCCCTGAGCTGTGTGCTGAATTGGAAATCAGAAGCATGAGAGATGATTCTTGCCTTCGGGGCGTTTGAGTTCTAGGTGAGGCAATGATACGATCTGGGCAAATGAACGTGGTCACGTGTTAGTAAGTCTTCTGGCACTGTAACAAAACACCAGGTGATTTTTTAAGGAGGAAATGTGTACTTTGGCCCACGATTTCAGAGGGTTCCATCTGTGGTGGTTTTGCCCTGCTGTCTTTAAGCCTGGGGCAGGCAGAACAACCCTAAAGGAGCATGTGGGAGAGTGAGCTGCAGAACTGGTGTTGCTGAGAAGCAGGGGGGAGGGGGGAGTGAAAGAGAGAAACAGAGACAGAGACAGACAGACAGAGACAGAGATAGAGAGACAGAGATTTCCTCTAGGTTCTACATCCTCAAAGGTCCATCTCCTCCTGGAAGCACCACAGGCTAGGGACCAAGTTTCCAATGCATGGGCCTTTGGGGGCACTTATCCAACCCACAGCCAGCCATAAAATATTAAAATAGTATTATAGTCAGCCCTCATATCAGTGGGAGATTGATTCCAGGACTCCCTGTAGATTTCAAGATAAGTGGACACTTAAGTCCCTTATATTAAAGTGGAATAATATTTACGTACAAACTATTCTCTGATAAATTGTAAATCATTTCTAGATAACTTATAATACAAAATACAATGCAAATGGGATGTAAATAGTTACACTGTGTTGCACAGAGAATAGCAACAAGGATAAAAGCTTGTATTTGTATAAATGCAGCTGTCCCACCCAAGTACTTTCAACTCATGGTTTGTTGAATCTGCCAATGAAGAACCCACATCTGTGAAGGGCTGATTGTGGAGGTTTAGTGGGAAGAAGCTGTAGTAAGGTAGAACTTAATTAATCAAGGGTGGATTATATACATATAAGAGAAAAGGAGGATGAAGACCTCTTGCTATTTATTGTACAGAGCTTAAAAACATCCTGTCAAGACCAGGATCCCCTGTTAGGGGTGGAAGACATGGCCTTTTCAAACATGTAATTGGCTCCAGTCCTGGGGCAGTAACTACTGCAGCATGGGTGGTTGGTCTTGTTTGCGTTCTAAGGGTGTGGTTCATTATGTTCCGCTGCTTCCTCTGGAGTTGACATAGAGAAGATGGGTGCACCCTGAACTTTGGGGTGACAATGGGATTGAGCATCAGCACTGGATAGATAGCGCTTGGGCAGATGGATCAGAGGAGAGTCTCTGAAAGTCAACAGCAAAATAAACAAAATCCAGGAAGCAGGCAAAGCACAGGGTGAAGGGTCTGGGGCAACAACAACTGTCAAAGCTCTTGAGAAAGAGCATAGCGGTGAAGGAGCCTCTGGCTGGTTCTTGGAGCCTTTACACAGCCTTGCAGCAGCCCACCCTCAGCCTGGGCTCGAGCACCCCTGATATCAGACCCCCAGAAGGCTCACTTCCACCATGCAGTAGTTTCTCAGAAGTGCTCCAGTAAGTGGGTCTTTGGTTGTGAAGGCTTTTGTCCCCACACTGAATGAACACTCGATGTTTATGGTCAGTCAGGGAAAGAGCCAGCTGCCGGGGCAGATGGATCCTTCTCTGTTCAACTGCTTTAAGCAACCAACAAGCCAGCGGAGGGGAGAGTGAAGTAGGGTGACCCCTCAGCTGAGAATGTGAAATTCAGGGACCAGTGGCATGTTGGTTTGTGACTTGCTATGTAAGCAATCTTTTTTGCAATTTTTAGTATATATAATATATAATAAAATACCTATATATCGAGGACTATGGGGGTCCAGCCCCTCGATAGTCCCCTCCCAGGGTCCGGGAAGAATCTACAACCAGCTGATAATTAATCTTTGATGAAAAGAAATGAATCTATGTACACGAAACTCCTTAGTTCGTACACTTTATTATTATTCTGTGATAGTTCTCTCTCTACACAGCTTCTATTCTGCTCTCATGCCTAGCTCCTTCCTTGCCTGATTTCTCTATATTTGTCTACTGTCCCCTCTAGGTTCTATCTTAATTCCTTCATCTAGTTCTGTCCCTTCTAGGTTCTCATCTATCTAGTTCTTTCCCCTATCAGCTCCTCTCCCGTCTCCTTCTCTCATCTGGCTCTTCCTCATCTTCCATCTTGTTCCTCTAGTCCTCTCTTCTAGCCCTTCAGTCTAGTTCTTCCCCCTCTCAGCTCATTCCTCTCAAGTTCTTACCCATCTAGTTCTTCCATTCTCTTTTCTCTTCTCTTCCCTATGCCCTGGAAGTCCCGGTATATAAAGGGAGGGTCCGAGCTAAATTGTGTAAAGCTATTACTTAACATCCACCTCTCCTAGGCAGTGTCCCCTTGTGGAATTTACCATAAGTCAGGAGACTTGCATGTGGGCTGTCATCATTGTTAGTCCTCAGAAGTTGGGCACTCCCCTGGGCAGCGTCTCCTTGTGGAATTTAAGTCAGGAGACTTGCAGGTGGGTTGTTATCATTGTTAGTCCTCGGAAGTTGGGCACTCCCCTGGGAGGTGTCTCCTTGTGGAATTTAAGTCAGGAGACTTGCAGGTGGGCTGTTATCATCATTGGTCCTCAGAAGTTGGGCACCCACCTGGGTGGTGTTTCCTGTAGTCCTTGAAAGTGGCTAAGGGAGATATCTGATTCCAGAGAAAGCCTTTCCTGAGGCTGTTCTCCAAATACCTGGAATGTGTATATCCAGAGAGTGATCAATCCACACTATTAGCCCTTCTTAGGGAAAAGTCAGTTGGGAAAGCTATGAAGGCACACATGATTTTCATAACAGAATATAGCTGATATATAACAAGCCAAGTAACACCAAAAACTTCTTGGGATTTGGCTTCCTCTGGAGGAATTCCCTGATTCCTCCAGGTAGTGACTTTGCCATAACCAGCTGAGTTCTTATGATATTCCTGTGGCCCGCAGCACATACACACACACACACACACACACACACACACACACACACACACACACAAAAAAAAAAAAAAAAAAAAAAAGAGGGCGTTATGTAACTCCTGGGACTAGAGTTATAGGTATAAATGGTTGTGAGCCACTATGTGGGTGCTGGGAGTAAGACCCAGGTCCTCTGGGAGAGCAGCCAATTCTCTTAACCGCCATGCCATCTCTCCAGCCCCTGTGTTGGTAGTTTAATTTGCTACTTTAATGGTGAGCTTCATAGCCTTTTGTTTTGAAATGTATGTCAAATTTGACAGGAAGTAGAGGATCTGCTATTTGGAGTGTTCTTGGCAAGAGTCATCTGGTGTACACCTTAGAAATCCCAACTCTGCTAAAATGCTTCCCCTTCCTGATGCACTTCCTTTGCCCCGGGGCCTTTGTGGTCTCCTAATAGAAAAAAGTCGTTAAGGAAAAAAAAAATGTAATACGCTGAGGTAGCTCTAATATAGGAAAAGTAATAGATGAAGTGTCATGAGATTCAAAACGCGTATTCTTTCAGAAAGAAGGTAATTACTGTTGTAAAGATATGGCATTAGGAGAATTATTACAGCTGGGAAGTATGTGATCTGTCTGTCCATGGCACAGTTAATTTTAAAAGTATCACCAAGCATACAAATCACAAGAATAAAATGCTGAACCATACTAATTGAAAGTGAATTTAATATGCGGTTCTGAGGAGCCGTCTCTCCTTATGCAGCTTTGAACAATGTCGACCACATAAGCTATTAGTTACCAACTTTTCTTCCAAATGCCCAGCTCCTTTTAATGAAGACTATCACTCATGTGCCTCCTCTCCGATCCCTGAGTAATCTCATGCTATCCAGTAAGTTATGTTGATAACGAAACATCCTGTGTTCTGATTTTCGTATGTGTGAATCAATTGCTTAAGGCTTAAGTGTTTTAACAAAACAAAAATCTCTATTAGGGATGAGCATAAGACTCAACTTTGTTTTGGTGTCTGGTTTGTGTGTTAATAGTTGGAAACTGACTGAAATTGACTGAAAAGGGCCTTACCTACACGATATTATCTGATGAGTAGCAGAAGCTGTTAGGCACAGAGAGACTATGGGAGCTGAGTCCTTCCTATGTGTTTGTTCTCCTCACCAAACACAGGTCTTTATAATGTTTTTCTCCAATAGTGTCTTGACAGTCCTGGCCCTTTGTTCTTCATGGAGGTTTTAGGAGTGGCTTGTCAGATCCTGTGAAAAATCCTTTCTTGAATTTTATTGGATCTGTGTTATGTCTGTCATTGGTGGAGTGTGGTCATAAGCCTGCTTTCACTATTACAAAACACCTGAGATAATCAACCTCTAGGAAGAGCAGGTTTATGTGACGTGTAGTGGTCCAGAGCTTTCAATCCTTGGTTGGCTGGCTCCATCACTTTGGGCGAGGCAGGGTGTCATGGTGAGAGGATTATGTAGAGAGTTGGGTCATTCTCAGGGGTGTACAGCAAAGGAAAAAGGAAAGGCTGTGGTCCTTCTCTGGGAGGTGATTCCCAATGACCTAGAGACCTCTTGCCAGGTTCCACCTCTTAAAGTTTCTACCACTTCCAAGTTGCTCCATGGGTAAGAGAGGACTATCCCATTTAACAACACGTGGGCCTGTGACAGACACATATCCATACCACATAAGGGGAAGTTAATGTCTTTGTAATAATGAGTGGTCCTTCCTATGGGATACTGTATTTTCCCACTTACTTAGGCTTCTTACAAAGCAATGGTTTCTTTGAGGCGGACTTGCCTGTCTTTTAATGAATCTTATTTTTAACATCTTTATCAATGATATCTTTTCTGGTCTATCTTCTGATTTTATAAAGTATGTTCAGTCTTTCACTTATGAAGTTACCCAAACCAAAGGTAAAATACCATCCTCACAGAGATACAGTTGTTTAAAATATGGAGTTCAGTAATTTTTTTCCAGCCAAAGTTAATGATCAAGGGACCCTCCCCCATCTTCATTGGCATATAAGGCATTGTATCATAAATAAAGCCTTCTCAGAAGGACAGCAACTTAAAGATATCCACATGAAAGGTGAGTAAGTTGGCATTTTTTATTCTGTCCATGCAAACCCCTTCTTATCACAATTATATGTAAAGCCTCGAGTTATACGAACTTCTCCCTCCTTCCTCGAACTTCTTTTCTTAGTTTCTTTTACTGTAGCTCTGATAAAAGAGCCCAATCCAAGCAACTTAAGGGAGCGAGTGCTTAATTTTTAGCTCACAGTTCAAGGGTGCAGTCCGTCATGGTGGGCATGATCTTGAAACCGCTGGCCACCTCACGCCCACTGTCGGGAAGCAGAGAGCCATGCACGTTGGTGCTCAGCTTGCTTTCTCTGTTCTGCACAGTCCAGGATCCTCACTTAAGGAATGGTTCTGCCCACAGTTGAGATGGGTCTTCCTGACTCAATTCACCTCATCAAGATGTTGTTCGAATCTTAGATGATCTTTTAAAAAAAATCCCAGAGCCAGATATTGGGGTGAAAGCGGAAAGATCATAGAAGCAGAGCAGCCAGCCACTAGTTCTTACCTCTTCGAAATCCTCAGTCTAAAGAGAGTGAGTTCCTGTTGCCTCACACCTTATATACCTTTCTCTACCCAGACATCACTTCCTGGGATTAAAGGCATGTGTGCTTCCCAATACTGGGATTAAAAGCATGTGCCACACTGCCTGACTTCTATGTCTAATCTAGTAGCTGGCTCTGTCCTCTGATCCCTAGGCAAGTTAATTAGGGTACACAGTATATCACTACATAATCCATCACAGCCTTCCTCAGAGGCTAACCTTAATCTAGATGATCCCTCACAGATTTGCCCAGAGCATTATCTCTGACGTGATTCTAGATCCTGTCAAGTTGACAACAGGAACCATCACATGTCTCTGTGGGAGTCCTTAGTGAGCCCCAGCATTCACCCTCCCTATTGCTCCATGCCTGACTTTAGCTCTCTTGCATTATAAATTCCACTCATCCCTTTAGGTAAGTATATATATTTGGGATGGATATATATATATATATTCCACTGGGTATGCAAAGGCAGCCATATGTCACTTTAACATAAGAACAATTTGGTTAGGTTCAGAATTCTTCAACAAGCAGGTTTTTTGGCATTAGCAACTTGAAAATTCTGAGGTTAAGTTCTTGGTTCTGGGCAGAATGTCTGTTCTGGGTTCTCCTTGGGAACCATGTAAGATGGATTGTTCAAGTCTGTGCTTCTCCCCCCTCCACATGTGACATTTCTTTCTCTTTACATGTATTTCTCTTTTTGGTGTTTTTCAGCAATGCTTGAGTTCATTATCATCAGTGGCTTCTAAACTATTTTTTAAAGCTATGGAACCCTTAAAAAACTGAAGCAGAATTGCAGTTTATAAAAATGCCTTAAAGACGCAGTGACTCTGCCTGGCAGAGGCCCAGGGTTGTGCATACTGTTTCCTTAAAGGCTCAAAAGGGCACTGATGATGTATTCACATCGGAACCCCCTAGGAGACAGGGAATCGAGTCCACTGAGACCAGTCTCCAGACATTTGAAAGGGGTGTGTGGTGTATCCGGAGAGAAAATAAAACTAGCTAAACAGGGGGAAATTTGACATTCTACTCTGCAGAAAGCACTTTAAACAGCTTTAATTTTAATAGTTGGAAGTGTCTGGCCCGCCTTTCCCTATTTGTGGCACAGATTTTAATTGGGACTCTCTCTGCTCTTGTGAAGTCTTTTCCTGTCTTGGTGCTTTTCCTTCTGGATACCAGCTATTCTCATCTCCTCCCTTTCTGTCACTGAGATTCACTCCAGTCTCATGGAGGAAATGTCCTTTTATCCTCAAGTGACTCATCAAAATTATCCAAGGATTTCTTCTGCTATCATGAAAGCATCTACCTTAGAGTCAACCAGTGGCACCCTTAGTAGTTTGGAACACTACTGTTACAGAAAGGCCTTATTTAGATGACATGTGCTTGCTGCTTGCTTTGTAAGTGTGCATCTTTATATACATTTTGAAAGGAATGTGGGTTAGGGTTCTTCAAAGAAAAGTAACCAACAGGCTATCTACCTAATACATCAATAGAGGGACTGTTACAGCTCACGAGGTCATGGAGACAGGTGGATTCTACAGTTTGACATTTGTAGGGAGACTCAGAAGATCTAGTGGCATAATCTAGTCAGTGTTTGAGGACCTCAGAACCTAAGGGAGGATATAAATCCTGGAATCTGAAGGCCTGAGAACCAGGACAGGAGAAGATGGATTTCCTAACTCAAGGAGACAGTCTCCTCTCCTCTGCCTTTTTATTCTATTCTGGAACCAAATGGGATAGATCCTGCCTTCCCTCCCCATAGATGAGGGCATATCTCCTTTACTCAGTCAGTGATTTAAATGCTAACCTCTCCCCAAAATAGCTCAAACACATCCAGAAACAGTGTTTAGCCAACTCTCAGGATGTCTCTCAGCTCTGTCCAAATGACTCATGGAATTATTCCCTGTCACACAGGGTCCAGTACAGGGGCCTGTTAGCACAGTAAGCACAGCCAGGGTTGCTTGCATGCATGAATGCTTCATGTGTATAAAAACTCAGCAAGAATACTCATATGCATGTGTGTATGCCTGCATGTACACACATACATATGCGCACACACAGATTCACATGCACAATACAAAATTACCCACCTCCCTGTATGTATAAGCCTGTCTAGGTAGGTCCTATCACCCCAGTGCTGAGACACAAACTTCATATGGTGTTTTTCATGACCTCTGCTGTGTAGTGAAGCCACGGCATTTCCCTGAAGTACATCCTTTCAAATGAACCCAGCCGAAAGGGATCAGAGTCTTTTCCCATTACCTAAAAAAGCCTGTTGCTATTGCTATTTTGTACGATGATGATAAAAGATCACACACACACACATATATACACACACTACATGTATAATTTTGAGAAAATATTGTTTCATGATTTCTTAAAAATTTTGTTTCATGATTTCTTAAAAAAACGTTTCTCTTCTAAGTTTACATTCTATGAAAGGAAGTAGGCACTTTAATGAACATGGAATATTCATATCATATGGGGAATAAAACACCTGAGTATCATCTTTACACGAGTTCTAAGCCTTTTTGTCACAAAAAAAATCTGTCTGGCTTATTCCACAGAAACAAGAGCTGGAATTCCACTGTTTGCATGTCTTGACTAATGGAATTTGAAAGGCTGTTAAAATAAGAAGGGAATAGTACCCTGTGATAATAACGAAATGAACCAGATGATTGGTCCAGGGGGACAAGAAGGAAAAAAAAACCCCAAGAAATATCAAAAGGGAACTTAACAAGTGAAAAGGGAGGAAATCACTTGACAAATGAGATGACAGCAGACGCCCCCAAGAGGAGCCGGTTTGACTGCAGTAGCCAACAGGCATCAGCATGTCAGAGCGAGTAGCAGCTCCGGGATAGAGGAGTGCGGAGGGACATGCTCACCAATGGCAGGATGATGAGTGAGTTAGTACATCTGTCGGATGATGAACGAGCTGGTGACGTGGACCTGACAAGGGCCAGGAGAAGATGCCTGGAAAAGAAACAGAGGAGACAGCAGGGAAGCCCTCACTCCTGGACCAAAGGACTCTGAGATGCACTGTCAGACACAGGAAGGATCTTGCCCAGTCTGCTTTGGCCACTGTGGGAAACATAAGAAAACTCCTGCTCAAGAGAAAACTGAGACCCCTAGTGTGGGCCTGGCTGTTTGTGGTGTGTGTCTTGTTTATCTGCTCCAGGCTTTTCCTCCTCATTCCTCAGGATCCCCATCTGTAAAGCCCCTGTGAGGTCATTTGAAGATTTCAAAATGCTGACGATATTGCCAACACATAGGTAACTAGGAAGACTACTCTTGATTGCTGCTGCTGCTGCTAACTTATCATCCTTACACTTTTAACTTAAAAAAAGATTTGTGTATGTGCGTGCGTGCGTGCGTGCGTGCGTGTGTGTGTGTGTGTGTGTGTGTGTGTGTCTGCGCCTTGCCCTGTGTGCGCTAATGCCCATGTCCAGAAGAGGGTGTCAGATCCCCTGGAGCTGGAGTTTTAGGTAGCTGTGAACTGCCTGGTGTGGATGTTGAGCCATCTCTCCAGCCCCTGTCTTCCACCCTTCATTTGTTCCCCTCTTGGAGTACGAACTTGACCTTGCACATACTCAGTTCCTAATTAAGCAAATGCCTCCCTCTCATGAGTCCTCGAGTCATGTCCACTGGGCAAGTGAAATGCTGATAAATGACTTATCTCATTAATAATAGTAGAAAGTAGTATAGACTTTAGGGGAAGTTCATAGGATTTTTGTTTTTTTCATTTCCAACGTGAATTTTCAAACTTTACCAACACCAGAGGTAAATTTAAATTTCTGTTTGTATTTTTTAATAGAAGTAAATGCATAAGGACAGAAGAATAGTAATGAATTAAAAACCCAAGAGTAATAGAAACAATCAAATAAACTCAACATTCTTTGAACATATTGTGTTAATATCTTATTATTAGATAAAATAGAAAAAAGAATGAAAAGGGAAAACAATGTAGAGATTTTAGATGTGATAGTCGGCAACCCTGTGTCAGTATATTTGAAATTCTCCATGAAATGCCTAGTTTTCATGAACAATTTAAAGAGCCAAGAAATATCCTAAGAAATAGATCCAAATAGAGTAATACTCATTAAATGCTTGAGTTAGACTGAGATGCCCCTGTTCTTTGCTAGACAGCAGAGTTTTATAACTACAGGTGAAGTTTTCCTTAAGAAAACATTAGTAGTCATCATTGTGTGATGTAGATGTAACCAACCGTCTTATTAAAACAAAAAAAACACAGAACCAATGTAAAAGAGAAAGCCGAGAGGTCAGAGCTCAGAGCTAAAATCTTACCTCCTGCAGTGCTCCTAGCTTCCCGAAAGAGAGCTACTTCCTGTGTGTCTGTCTTTAAATAGTCTTTCTGTTCTGCCTTCTCATTGGTTGTAAACCCAAACACATGACTGCCTCGTCACTGCCTGTAAGTACCACCCTCCAGGTCTTAAAGGCGTATGTCTCCAGTGCTGGCTGTATCCCTGAACACACAGAGATCTACCTAGCTCTTCTACCAAGTACTGGGATTAAAGGTGTGTGCCGCCGCCACTGCCGCCGCCGCCGCCGCCACCACCACCACCACCACCACACTCTTGCTATGGCCCTAATAGCTCTGACCCCTGGGCAACTTTATTTATTAACATACAATGAAAATCACATTTCAGTACAAATAAAATACCACCACAGTGTAGTTTATAGCGTGGTTGGCAATATCAGTATATCACAGTATGGGACAACCATAAGCTGAGGTCTCTTAAGAATAAATGTTTTCAGTATCTGCAAACACAAAACATTAAGGGACCAGTGTGCCCTCCCTGCCCCGTACGCCCTAGCTCCTGAGGAATCCGTTGACTTGTTGCTGAGTTTTCCTTACTGGAAGCCAAAACACTGCCTTCTCCCTCTTTCTGGCAGCTTAGAGATGTTTCCAATTCGTGCTATCATTTATATTGTTAGTTTACAGTCTGGCTTGCCAGGATGCCGTGTATAGCGGTACCCAAGCCAAAATTTATGTATTCATGATGGATGCCAATTCATATGCAATATAGCTTATATATGTTCCTGATTAGGCTGTTTCTTTTAGTAGACATGCAACAATCTGGAGTCTACACCCTGGCTGTATTTTGCCTTTGCAATTGTGTAAACATAAAGCTGTCTTCTGATTTCCCTTCACCCGATATGGGGGTCGAGGCTACTGCTCTTCTTTTTGTGAACTGTGGTGCGTGCAGGGGACAGGGATACAAGCACTTCTTGGTGAAAGCAGATCTTTCAGGGCACAGACAGTGTTGTTCCTATAGGAAGGTCTGAAGAACTTTCTGGAAGGTGTGGGAAAGCAGATTGTGAAGTAAGCATAGCTCCTCACCCCTCCCACCCACCCCCCACTCCTCACCCCAAGCCGGCATCAGCTGTGCACGAGAGATCAAGTGGCCCCACAGTCACAGCATCCCCTCTCCTCCTACCTGGCAGTTACAACCACACTTGATGAGTTAAATTTGAGCTGAGGCCCTCAAGTTAGGTAGAGGACACGCTGACTGACCTCGTTGACCCATGTTAAATTATTTGATTAGAATTCAGATCGAAGTTCACATTTATATGAAAAAATGTGAGAACATGACCATTAGGTTTTCCCTCGGGCTGCTAAAGTTAGGAGGCTTTGATGTGGGTCAGCTTCTTGCCCAATGCTGGATTTGAACGAAAGCATTTTCCCTACGTGATGCCACGTGGCTGGAACCACTGTCTCTGACTTCTTGTGTGAATTCTTCTCTATGGCCACCAGCAGTTTCCTGTTGGGCTGCATTTTTACCAAGGTGTGGGCTGCTGTGGGCCACATCACAGAAGCCACACCATATTGTTTTGCTGTGTTACTTTGGTGAGAAACAAAGATCCTTTTCAAATTCATTCTAAACCTACCAATTCTGTGTTGGAAACTCTCCAACAGGCTAATAGCCAGGCTACCCGGTGTGTCCCCACCTCCCTACCTGCCATGTTTCCCCTGACCCCCCCCACCATCAAGCCCCAGCTGCACTCCCCATCCCTGTTCCCAGAGTCTAAACCCTTCTCTCCCCAGAGAGCTACAGTACCAGAGCCCCTCATTTTCGAGTTTTTGTTCTTAGCGTTCCACTGAGGCCAACCCCACTGAGAATCACCTACCCTCCTTCCAGCCCCATCTCCCGGTTTTGATTTTCTCTGCTTACCTCCTGTATTAATTTTGTGTCACCACAGTGCAATAACCAAGTTGTGCTACACGTGAAATCAAGAGATCCCTATTTTGCCTCATGGTTCTGGAGGTGTATTTACTTTGGGCCTCTGGTGAGGTAGACATATCGTGGTGGGAACAGGTCACGTCTTCAGTCAGAAAGCAGTGAGAGAGGAGAGACAGACAGGTCCCACAGCCCCTTTTGAGGACATACTCCTGAAAGACCTAAATGTCACCCATGAGGTTCTGCCTTTTAAAGATTCTACCAGCACCACTTAGAGACAAAGTCTTTCTTTCTCCCCCCCCCCCCCCCCCCCCCCGCCTCCTTTTTTTTTGAGACAGGATTTCTCTGTGTAGCCCTGGCTGTTTTAGACGACCAGGTTGGCCTTGAACTCACAAAGATCCACCTACCTCTTCCTCCCCAATGCTGAGATTAAAGGTGTGTGCCACCACCGCTTGGCAGAGACCAAGTCTTTAACACAAAGACCTTTGCGGGACACTCAACCAAGTCATAGCACTGCCCTTAATACTCAGATTTGTTCATCCTCTCACTCTTTGGGTTCACTCGCCAGTGTTATTCCTGCTGCACCCCCAAACGGGAACTAGTTCCTGACGCCTGGAAGATATGCTCAGATATTTATTTGGGGGTTAAGTAGATGAATTCAGAATTCATAAACTACAGATGCAAGATGGAACATTTGGCTCTTGGCGGTTCTCCCTTGGAAACCCATTGACCTTTTCAATCCCGATTCAACAACCTAACCATATTCTCCATTCAATCCTTTCTGGGCCTGCTGTAGATTGTGACAATGTGCTTTGCGCCTCCCCAGACACCTGACAGTGAGCCGGAAGGCTGGTCCCCCCCGGCAGCATTCTTCCAGTAATGCTTTGTGGTACAAGAGAGAAATTGAAGGTCAGCCTGATCTTTGCCACCAGGTACATGGAGTGTTTGCCCCGTGGAAACCAGCCTGCCCTGCCACTGTTGCTGATGTCTGTGAGCCAGTATTGGCCTCTAGTGAGCCCATGTGTTAACTGTACTGTTTGAATCCCTGGTTCTAGGTAGGGGTGTGTGTGTGTGTGTGTGTGTGTGTGTGTGGGTGTGTGTGTGTGTGTGTGTGTGTGTGTGTAAAGCCATAATAATGTGGTTTTCTTCTAGTACTGTCTTTTCTCTGTTTCTAAGCACCTAGTATGGACCCCAGTGCCTTGTGAATGCCAGGGAAGTTCTCTACCACCGATACTCTGTGTTCTACCCCTTGGTTTTTTGGAGCAAGGTCTTGCAACATAACCCGGGCTAGCCTTGAAATTTTTTTAAAGGCTTATTTATTATGTATACAGTGTTCTGCCTGTATGCCAGAAGAGGGCACCAAATCTCATTCTAGATGGTTGTGACCCATGATGTGGTTGCTGGGAATTGAACTCAGGACCTCTGGAAGAACAGCCAGTGCTCTTAACCTCCGAGCCCATCTCTCCAGCTCCCTTGAATTTTTATGTAGTCCAGGTCATTATTGAACAACTGGTTTCCACCTTGCTGAGATCACACACCCAAATTCTTTATGATGCTTACAATAAAAAATCATGCCTGGCACTGGATACATATCCAACTACCCAGGGCTAATGAAGTCAGAGATCTTGGAGGAAAGCCTGATACTACCACTTTCCTCAACCAGCGTTATCCCTACTACAGTCTAAATATCTGTTTTTATATCCACAGACAAGTGTTGTCCCCACTTCTCTTCAAGGAAACTTCTCTTTGCAACAGACAGAGTCTATTAGAGAAAACCACAATCAATCACAATGCAGGGGTGTGGAGCCCAGCCCTGAATGATACATCTACAGCACAACTTCTACACCTGAGGCTCAGGGATCATTGAGAAGGGGAGTGAGCAGAAAGATCATAAGAGCCAGAGGAACAGGAAGTTTGCTGTGAGATTGTCTTCTGGAAATGTCAGAAACTACACCCATAAAGTCTCACCATCATGACTGCCCAAACATGACCTGAACAAGGACAACACCAATAGACATGTTGATGTGGACAGGAGAAAGCCCACAAGGCCTCAAGCCTACACCGAGAACTCCAGGCAGTTAAGGAATCCTGAGAATGAGAGAAGTGGTTTTCCCCAGGGAAGAGCACACCAATTGTCTGTCCAATACCATATAGTCAGTCCTGAAAACAAATACATACAAGTAACATTATACAGGTTGAGCAGGTTGCATTTATGTATGTAAGAATATACACACACACAACAACAACAACAACAACTATTATTAAAGAAAATGAGTCATGAATTTAAAGAGAATGGATGAGGTACAGAGAGGATTTAGAGGTGAGAAAGGAGAAATGTAATTATAATCTCAGAACCCAAACACATTTAAAAATGAAAAAAGAGATCGGCACCACTAATCAGTGGAGAAATGCAACTCAGAACCAAGAGATACCATCTCCCATCTGTTGGAAAGGTTATTATGAAATAAACAAATAATAAAAACATATTATTGTGGGATGATTTATGTCTCCGGTCTGCTGTAACACGCGTTTCCTGGTGTTTATGTGTTTGCATGTAAAATACAGTAATGACCCTGTGTGAGACAGGAAAGCAATGAAAACTTAGAAGTTAAGCAATCAAGCACAGAGGTCCTTACTAACAGGGATCAATTTAGTGACTTTTCTACTTTCCTATGATGTGAAGGACAGACATTTAGGAGAAGCTGACATTGGTTCCTGTGGTAGCCTGGAAGGTCCAGGCTTTTCTCAGCATGCTGGGCAGTGGCGGGAAGCTGCTGTCCCAGGCATCTGCCGATCACCTGGGAGACAACCAGCCCTGTAGGGTGGTGTGCTACAAAAATGCTCTGTGGGTTATGGTAATGTGGGATATGCGTTCGGTGCATTGCAGCCTGTGGTATTTTCAGCGTGTTACAAGTTTATCAAGACATCCATCACAAATGCAGCAGTGTTCCGGTATAAGGCAGGAATCGTCCTTTTTTATAGAAATATGAGGTCAAGAAGCATGAGCTTCAGGCTGTATTTAACCAGCCTTCTCAAGGGCATTTCCGGTGGCTGTTTATGTCAGGCCATCCTCAATTGGCTCCAAACTTTTCTATGAGCTGTAAACAATTAGTTCTTCACCTCACTGGAAACACATCAGCACTCTTGATTTGTGGACTTAAAATTCTCATGTTTTTGCAGATAGACTGGAAAAGACTAGATAAGATCAGGTTTCACCCAAGGTCATCTGCCCTCCTTTATTGCCAAGAAACCACAAAAGGAGAGCATTTTCTGAAGGTCACATGACCTCATTAAAAAAAAAAAAGAGAAAGAGAAATCTCTGAATAATGTCGCCACAAATCTTTGCTTACTCAGGCGATTGGGAGCCGTGACGGGTGATGCTAGGGAAGTGAATTTGGAAGTCTGTGGAGAGGGCTGCTCCATGGAGCTAAAGGAAGATGCCCTTTCATGGAGCCAGCCCATAAAGTAACAAAGAATTTAGTTAATGCAAACATTTTATTTAATGGGCTTAATTTATGGAGACAAATGGATACCAGTAGGGTGACTGCCCTGGCAAAGCGAATTCCACACTGTCCGCAGCTCCTTTGCTCTGCCTGCTCTCTGCTGCCATCTTGGGGCAGGGTGTGTGCAGAAAGAAGGACTGTGAACAGAGAGCTTTTTGCCTTGAAGCAGAATCCTGGCACCCTCAGAATTCTCTCAGAGAATTTCCCCAGGAACTAGCAGCTCTCCTCTGGTTCCTACTGGTTTCTTCCCTGGGCTTTGGTCACAAACATCTGCCGATCCCCCCCCCCTTTTTTTTTTTCCAGTTTTATCTTCCTCTTTGCCTGGCTGTTCACATCTTTCTTGATTTCTGTTTATCTTGACCCTCCAAAGCTCCCATCATGCCTTTCGTTGTCTGGTGCAGCTTCTGCTCCTGAGGCACCTGCCTGGAATTGGACCCTAGATCTGTTGCTTAGCAGCTGGGCAAACCTCCAAAAGTTATTCACTTTCTGTGTCTCCTTTTCCTCATTTGAAAAGTGGTGATCACCATGGTGATTCATACGGTTGTCACGAGAATTTAAATAGTTCATAATACAGTACCCAGTCCAGCGACGACTGAGGAATGTGTCAGCTGTCATCGTGATTCTGCCTCACTGGGGCATGAGCAGTTGAAGGACAGTGGCATGCACTCCCAGAGAGGCAGGTGACATGACAGCAGAGCGGGGACCTTGAGTCCATAGTACCATCTTGGGTTGCAGGGAACTCTCTACACTCAGGTTGGCTTTACACTACTCCCAAACCAGAGCTTGAGACAAGGGTGCAGGGGTGGGGGTGAGCCGAGATGCTGGAAGATTCTCTGAGGTGCATTAATGATGATGCTAAACTGGGCTGGAACTTCAGTGATCTGGTGATCTGGACTTGAACAGGATGTCCAGACCTGATGGGATCAATCAGAGACAGAGGGTCCTCAGACAGAGAGTCTATCAGAGAGAACCCTGGACATTCAGAGAGCACATGGTATCAGGACAGAAAGCATGTCCCTAAGCACCGCACAATGTCCACCGAGGTGACTGGATCCAGTAGCTAATATAGCCAGCACAGGTGTGTGTGTGTGTGTGTGTGTGTGTGTGTGTGTGTGTGTGTAACATATGTCCAGGTGTGCCAGTGTGTCTATATGTGTATTGTGTGCCTGACTGCCTGCATATTGTTGATGAAAACAACTCTTGCTCCAAAGAAAGAAAAAGATAGTTTTATTCTGAAGCCAAATTTGAGTGGTTATAGCCCAGGAACACAGATTCATGTTTCCCCAAATACCACCTTCCAACATACTAAGGATTTGGTTCTTAAGTTTTTATGGCAATGGAACAAAAAGCCATAAATTAAGACACTCTTAAAATGCATTGGTGGGAACATCAGGTAGGTGGGTTACAGCAGAGCAGAGCAGTTTGTGTTAGGTTTCAGATGTTATCTGATGGCATGCTTAGCTTCCAGGTTGGTGGAAGCCAGGGGGTTTGTTAGTGCATCCCAAAACAATTGCATCTGATAGTTACAAAGAGGTTAGGTCATACACAAGGGGCAATGGATGCTGTTAAGGGGGAGACATGCAGCCAAGATAATTTTTCTCCTTGTCTCAACACTCCAGCTCTCCACAATCATGGCCGTTCTCATCAGTCTATCAGCTTTGTAGGCTGATTAACACAGACGAGCTGTGGCTTCCCCCCCAGGAATCTCAGTCCACAATATACTCGTGTGCACTTACCCATTCTAGGGGGTATGTCTCACTCTGCATCAGCAAGGGCTTTGCCCATGGGTCCTCCCTCCTCATGGTTGAGTATAGAGGGGTTGGGCTGGAGAGATGGCTCAACCAATAAAGGCTAGGCTCACAACCAAAATATAAGAGTATAAAGGGGCTTGGGACTGGAGGCAGAGAGAAGGGGTATGGATCTGAGGTCAGATGCTCTTACTGTCTGTACCACCCAGGCTTTTATCTTTCCAGCCCTAGGCCCCTTCCTAGCTACCCTGCTGAGCAACCTTCTTAGATTCTTACCCCTAGAGAGGGTGGGGAACTCCATTCAAGGCATCCAGTGACAGTACCCCGTATAATCCCCTGGTGACAGCTTTCACATACTAAGGAAATGCATGTCCCTTATCTCCTGTGGGAAGGAAGGTTGTGGGGAAGGAACCATAATTTGTTCAGGGCTTTGACTCCTTGGCAATCGCCGTCCTGTTGGGATTTTGTCACAATTCATCCAGCCGGGATGAGGTTGCCCACTTTACAAAGGGAAAAAAAGATTTGGCAAAGTGCAAAACTGTACCAAGACACATGTGGATAGACCTGGGTGTGGACAAGTCTGTGCCTATAGGTAGCATGTGTGTGAGACTGTGTGTATATATGGTCTGTGTTGTGTGTGCCTGCCTGAATGTATAAGTGTGTGCCATATGTTTATATGTTTGTATTTATGCCTGTGTGCTGTGTTTCAATGTTTGTGTTATGAGTTTATGTGGGTGTGCTGTGTATATGTTTGTGCTGTGTGTGTTTTTCTATGTCTGTACTATTCATATGTGTCTACATGTATGGACATGTGCATGTATGTGTGGTGTATATATTATTATAAGAGTATCTGTCACTATATGATATAGTGTGTTTGTGGGTGTGTGTATGTGAAGTGTGTGTGTTTGAGCATGTATCTATCTTTGTGGCATCTGTGTGTATGTAGTGTGCTGACTGATGTTGTGTTAGCTTGATACAAACTTGGATATATTTTGTGAGAGGGAATCTTAACAGAAATCACCTCCATCAGAATGATCTATAGGCAAGTCTGTAGGGGGAATTTTCTTACACACACACACACACACACACACACACACACACACACACACACATTTTGTTAATTAATTATTCATGTGGTAAGCTCAGTTTGGACAGTGCCACTCCTGGACAGGGGGTACTGAGTTACATGGGAAAACAGGCAGATCAATCCAGTAAACGGCATTCCTCTATGGCCCATGCTTCAGTTCCTGCCCTGCCTTTTCTCAGTGATGGACTGTGACTTTGGAGTTGTAAGCTAAAATAAACCTTTTCCTCTCCAAGTTGTGTTTAGCCCCAGTGTTTATCACGGCAATAGAGAGCAGACCAAGGCATAGGGTGTTGTAAAACATTATTTTAAGGTGTGTTGCATTTACTTATGCTGTGGAATATTTGTTTAATGATGCAAGGATGTACTGCATTCTTTTTGCTGCATTTGTTGAACTCTGGGAAGCTGTGTTGCTGTGCCTGTCTAAAACACCTGATGGTCCAATGAAGAGCTGAATGGTCAATAGCTAGGCGGGAGAGAGAAATAGGCGGGGCTGGTAGGCAGAGAGAAATATGGAAGAAGAAGGAGTAAGAACAAGGAGAGGAGGATCCTAGGGGCCAGCCACCTAGCCACCCAGCCAGCCACGGAGTAAGAGTGAAAGTAAGATATACAGAAGTAAGAAAAGGAAAAAGCCCAGAGGCAAAAGGTAGACAGGATAATTTAAAGTTAAGAAAAGCTGGCTAGAAATAAAACAAGCTAAGGCCAGGCATTTATAAGTAAGAATAAGCCTCCGTGTGTGATTTATTTGGGAGCTGGGTGGTGGGCCCCCAGAAGAGTAAAAAACAACCAACAACAATAGGGTGTCTGTATGTTTAATTGACCACACTTCTGCCCCTGTGACCTCCCTGGCTCTCAGAGGCCACTAATGTAGTTTCTTTCCAGTGTGTTTTTAGTAGAAGGATCACTCTTTTAGCACATGCCATTGGGCAGACTCCATTGTCCACAAGCACTGGGTTGCTCTGTGGACACTGTGGCTGCTTGGGAACAGGCTGTCTATATGGGCTCTGTGTATACTCCTGCGGGCTTGGAATTCTCAGCTTTCCACCCCTTCGTGGACTACCTGTGTTGAATAAGGCAGTAGCTTTTGGAACTGTCCTCCTTGGGGACTTGTGTAGCTCAGCAGTCATCCGTGCAGCCCTGAGAGCCAGGTGTTGTAAGTAACAGTGAGTCACTGTAGAGCAGGGCTCCTAAGAAGCCTGTTCATCAGATCCTTTCTGCTGAAAGTAGGAAGACTGTGAACTGATGCCAGCACTCTTTCTAGCCATCAGGAATGCCACTGTAAACTAACGGGGTTGCATAGATTAGCAGGGTGGAAGCTTCTAGAAAATGGTTTGTAGCTCCAGGGTAAAGATTTCCATATGCTTTGCTCTTGGTTTTTATTAGTTACTTGAGGTTAGGTTTAAAAATGTCAGTTTATGGCATGGTGACACATGCCTTTACTCTCAGCTCTCTGGAGGCAGAGGCAGGCAGATCTCTGTGAGTTCAATGCCAGCCTGGTCTACATAGCAATTGCAGGCCGGGTGGGGCTCCATAGTGACACCCCGTCTCAAAAAACCTTGAACAGCTCTGAATCCTTGCATGTAAGTGTATATGAGTGCAGTTCCTGAGAAAGTGACCCCTGATTTCTGGAGTCTCTCAGGCTGGCGGTAGCTCTGTGAGAAATCCACATATACATGGGATGTTGGCCTGATGTGGGGCCAGGAGTAAGAACAAAGCTTCTGTCTTTAAAATAAACCAGGATTCTTAAATATTCTATATGTTTTAAATGTGGTACAGATATGATACAGAGCTGCATGTTTATTCTAAGGGCTGGGGTGCAGGTCATGGTGCCGGCACCTGTGAGGGACAGTGTTTGCTCCCAACAAGCAACACACAATGACAATTTTTTTCCAGAGGAATTCAGCTGAATAAACTTGAATCATTTGTTGTAGAAAATATATAACTTTTACTTCTCACTTTACATAGAATTTATTTTGTACCTAAAAGTTATTTTTGCCGCAATATTTTTCCATCTTGAGTAGGTGATTACATGGTTTAATATTTCTAAGTGTGAAGCTGGAGGTTTGGCTCAGTGATAGTGTGTGTGCTTAGCTTGCCTGAGGCCATGGGTTTGATTCCTGGAACCAGAAAAAAAAAAATCTAAATATAGCAACGCTTAAACAGAGAATTCCCGCCTCTGCCCCAACCCTATCCCTCTCACACCTAATTACTTCATTCATTTCTTTAAGGGGAAATAGTAATGTTCTCTAAAGCACAGAATCACCTAGGGAGGGACAGACATAGAGACAGACAAAGACAGACAGAAAGTGAAAGGGAGAGCTATGTGGCCAGTGTGGAATGTGGGATGCAAGCCTGCAGGCCGCACATACAGGGTCAGATAGCAGTCCTGAGTCTGAATTCCACAGGACAGCAGGCTGGAACTCAGATGGGGTTTTTTCCCGTGCCACGGTCTGGAAAGGAATTGCTTCTACTTTGGGGAAACCCAGTCTTTGCTCTTACAGCCTCCAGCTTACTGGGTGAGGCCCACTCTAGAGCAAGATCTGCTTTACGTGATTTTACTGTAGATATTAATGAATTCTAAAGAACACTGTCACACCTACCTTTAGACCTGAGTTGTGCGCCATGGCCTGCCCAAGTTGACATGTCAAATTGCCCATAGCTGAAGCCGAAAAAAGGAAGAGCAAATATCCCATCATTCCCCCAGCTTAACTAAGGAGTTAAGGTGCTTTGCCTTCTGCTGGCAGTTTGTTTGGAGATCTTTCTACACTGGACCCAAGAGCTTCCCCATTTCTTCTGACCCACTCATGGACCATTCTTTGCAGCTATAAAATTTGAATAAGTATGATTACATCAAATTAAAAAAAAAAAAGAAAGAAAGAAAACTTCTGCATGGCAAAACAAATAAATAAAACATTTTTTTCAAAAGCAAACAAACCCCAAAGCTTAATAACCTGGGGAAAATATTTCCAAGTCAGATCACAAACAGTTCATACTTTCTAGAAATGTATTAGAAAGAGACCACAAACATCCAAATCAAAACTGAACATAGACACAGAGCTCACAGGAAGGGAGGGAGATGCAAAAGACCTTAACCACGTGAACACTGCAGACTTCCTATGGGACCAGAAATTCCAGGGACAGCATGGAAATACCAAATTTTACCCAACTCCCCACCAGCTAGGTAACATAGTCTTCTTTGTGAGGCTGTAGGGACACAGACACTCTCGTACTTTGCTAGTAGGGGTATAAATGGAACAGCCCCCAAGGGGAGAACTTGGCAGGGTTTAACCAACTGTAAGTTAATTCACAGTTCAATTCAGGAGTCTCCATTGTGGGATTTGATCTGGAAGGCAGGCCTGTGCTGGGAAATGGGACCTCATCCCAACAGTGCATGAGAAACAGAAACACCGGGGTCCATCTTGAGGAAGCAGTTGGTAAAGTATGACACAGCTAGGTAGAGATCCCTTATTGAGCAATATTGTAAATGGAAAGCGTGCTCTGGGGCTGTACAGATATATAAACCACAGGTGTAGAACACACAACAGTGCCTTCACCTTGCCTTACAAACGGGCCCGTATGGTCCCTGAGTTCTTCCCTCGTCTCCATCTTCATGGCACCTCAATGATTCTCTTTACCCTCTCCTAATCTACACAGCAGCTGGGATCTGGGCAACTTCTGCTCTGTGCAAGGCATGTCAGAGGGCTGGAATCTGCTGCAGCATTCAGGGGATGGACTGGCCTTAACTTGTAGCAAACCCCTTTATGAGCCTAAGTGAGCTTCATGAAAGACCCAGATAAGACCCCATCAGCATGTTGCCTTGTCTCATGTAGGAAAAAAGTGAAAGTGTTGCCTTTGGCCTGCGGATCTTGCCCCAGCTGTTTGCTTTTCTGATGCTGTCCTACATTCTAGCTGTGGCCCTCTGGCTGTTTCTGGAAATATCTGAGATGTCCCTCTGTGCTTGGAATGTGCTTCCTGACCCTTTCTCCTGTCACAGGGGCTCTATGTCCCCAAGATGTGCCACCCCCTTCACTGATGGCCCTCACCCACCTCTGCCCACACAACCTGTTTGTTTCCTCCATAGTACTCAACACTAGATGCATAGGAATGTGGGCATATGTATGTATTGTGGATGCGATTTAATTTGCAGATCTGGGAGAAAGTCTTCCATCCCCGCTGGGCTCAGTCGGCTGCAGACCAGTTCTGGTTCAATGTGCCTGTGGCACCTGCATCTTGACCGGTTCAATGCCCATCAACCTCCCAAGGCCTCTGTCTCCACAGCTGAGCTGTGCCAAGAACCCTGTATCTTCATTCCCTGTTCAGTATGTGGCTGCAGATGCGTCACTGACTTCACAGCGGAAGAATGAGCCGAGAGATGAGCAGAAATGCAAGGGAAGGCATGGGCAGTGAAACAAACCCCTCAATGAAGGCGGCAGAGGAAGTGTGGAAGAAATGAGGGGTTCTAGATTTCAGCTGCACCTCAGTGGGAAGCTTGGGAAAGTGTGATGAGCCGACCCCAGGAGTGCCTTGACTTCTCCACCCCTCCTCAGAGTTCTTCTCTACCCAGGCCTCTCTGGATGGATGGAGTGCAAGCCCTGTGCCAGGGGAGCTGGTTCTAGCCGGATCACTAACGTCAGTCTGTGAAGCATTAGATTCAAAGCAGGAGCAGATAGTAAACAATGCACTGTGCTTCTCCTGTGAGCGGTTCCCCGCTCTGGAGGCCTTTACAGCCCTTTTCGCTTTTACTCATTTTATGTGGTGGGGAGTTGGTTCTCTCCTGCCGCCTTGTTACAGCAGAGTCATTTTCTCTGCTGAGCTGCATGGTTCAGGTTAGCGGATCCACAAGTTGCTGGCTGACTTTTACTACCTCTCTTCTTGCCTTAGGCACGCTGGGGTTTTAAACAGGGATTCTGAGGATCAAATTCAGGTCATCAGGCTTACATGACAGGCACTTTGCCCATGAGCTGTCTGCTCAACCAGTTTGTTTTGTTTTGGGTCCTGGAAATGGAACCCAAAACATTTCTCACATATGGCATTCCTCAGCCACATTACCAGATCTTCACTGTTGTCTTTTTAGTATTGTTTCTTTAATGCATGAGCAACATTTCCATTCACAAATATGGTTGGGTGTGGTAGTTTGAATGTAATTGGCCCCCATAAATCCATAGGGAGTGGCACTATTGGGAGGTGTGGCCTTGTTAGAGGAAGTGTGCCACTGTGGGGGCGGGCTTTGCAGTCTCTTTTGTTTAAGCGTCACTCAGTGTCACAGTCCACTTCCTGTGGCCTTCTGATCAAGATGTAGCCAGCACCATGTCTGCCTGCACACCGCCATGCTGCCTGGCATTGATGATAATGGACTGAACCTCTGAAACTGTAAGCCAGCCACTCCAATGAAATGTTTTTGTTTTATAAGACTTGCTGTGGTCATGGTGTCTCGTCACAGCAATAGAAACCCTAACTAAGACATTGGGGGATGGTTGAAAGGTCCTGGTGGTTTCTCAGGATAATAAATGCTTTTTATAAAAGTTTCGGCATTAGAATCGCCAAAACCTGTAAGCCTCTTTATGCTGAAGAAGGTCATGGTCACTCTTCACAGTCTCTGCTGCCTAACTTTCTTCATTCTCACTCCAGTTAGTGACTCAAGTTTCCCAAGGAGGCTGCTAACTCATGTAACCAGAAAATACTGCACCATTCTCCTGAAGTGCCCTCCACGAGCACTCTGCCCACCTCTATCCCTCCACGAGTCCTCTTTTTCTTACTACCACCTTCTAGGTGTGTTTACACCCTGCTCAGTGCCTACCCTGTTCCTCTGAGTCCGTCAGCTGGCACCTGACCAGTCTGCAACACCCTCCGTGTGGCATTTCATCTCAGGGCTCTGTGTGGTGCCCATGCTGACCTGTTCTTGCAGTCAGTATGCTGTGGAGTAATCCTCCTGTACACTGTAAAGATTTGTCTCTTGAATTGGTTTAATAAAACACTGATTGGCCAGTAGCTGCACAGGAAGTATAGGTGGGGTGACCAAACTAAGGATGATGGGAAGGAGAAGGGCAGAGTCAAGAGTTGTCAGCAGACACAGAGGGAGTAGGAGATGAACATGCCATGCTAATAAAGGTATTGCCACATGGTAAAGCATAAATAGAAATTAATTTAAAATGTAAGAGCTAGTTGGTAATAAGCATGAGCTATTGACCAAGCATTTACAATTAATATAAACCTCAGAATGGTTATAGAGAACAGGTGATTGGGACAGGAAATATCCGATTACATCTGACATTCCAACGTGGGGCTGAAATTTCCACATAGAACCTGATAAAGTTTAAAAAAGGATTCCAAACACATAAAACATGGAGTCAAAAGCAGCTTCTTAGTAACCATATTTTCTCGGGTGGGCTCTGTTTGCTGGCAGTGAGCAGAGGCATGGCTCCTTTAAGACGTGGCTCCTTGGCTCGGTACTAGCAGCAAAAAATGGGCAGCTCTTTTAAGAGGCCCTGCTGCCAAACACTTACATGGTGTTTATGAGCAGCGGGTGGCATGGTACTTGGTGGATCTAGAAACTTCCCGGAGTTGAGGTGGTAAACATGGTTCCCAGAGCTGGCAGTAAACATGCCTCTCCGTGAGACTAGACTCTCAGAGTACCAAGGGGGAGGATCCAGCACCAGCATGCCATGATCTAAGTTATACAGCAGTTTATTTGCTCAGACAGAAAAGGTTACAGATATGGAATAAAGACAGATTCAAACAGGAAAAAAAACTCTAAATAGGTTACAGTGTGTTTAAAAATATGTGTAGGTGAGCCGGGCGGTGGTGGCGCACGCCTTTAATCCCAGCACTCGGGAGGCAGAGCCAGGAGTATCTCTGTGAGTTCGAGGCCAGCCTGGGCTACCAAGTGAGTTCCAGGAAAGGCGCAAAGCTACGCAGAGAAACCCTGTCTCGAAAAACCAAAAAAAAAAAAAAAAAATATGTGTAGGCTTGGGAGAGAAAAGAAAAAGGGTTAAAAAATGTCCTTAAAAAGAAATAGATTAATAAAAAAATATGATAAGCCACATAAAGATGGGAAATACATAGACAGTCTTGATCCTGTATGTTATTGTGTTATCTTTAAATTTTATGATTGCTAAGGAAAGAATGCTTATGACAGCCCATAAGACACATTGAATTATGGAAATTGCTGTATTAAACCAAGCTATATATTTTAAAAATATCTTGACTTCAAAATTTAAGTCAAATGATATGTTACTTTGGGTAAGAGGTTCTGCTTATCTTTTCACAGGAAATGAGAGGCTCTGAACTCACTCTGGGCTAAGAAAAATCAGGTTTGATTGAGGAAGACTCCCTAAAAATCTCTGATGGGAATGGATGGCCCAGATGATCCAATGTTTCAGAGCTCCTCTGTTACAGTTTCCTCTGAGTTCTGCATCCAGAACAGCTTCAGGGCTCCTGGCTGAGATGATCCAGCCTCACAGACTACTCCAGTGAGGACTTGACCATAATCCTAAATTCTCTCTGGGCCCCTAAAGAATACCAGCACCCCCAGTCAACAGGAAGTAGTCTAGAGAACTACACCCACATTCCCAAAAATAAATAATGAATGTTTGTCATCGTTTAGGGGGGTTGCTTGCAAGTTGTTATTGGTAATAGGAAAAAAGCTGAACAGAGGAAATTAGATTCAGGGATCTCATTCTAAAAAGAAAAACAAGGGATATAGAAATAGGATGAAAGGGTAAAGTATTGAATCTACTTTTAAACCAAAAAAGCAACTTCTAGTCTTAAATATTTTATAGTATGGATTTTGGTTTATTGATACAAATTTAAAATTAATTTTGTTATACTGTATGTATATTTCTACTTTTGTTTGAGATATTGTGCTTATGCAGCTCATTTAAAAATGTATAATTAAGAAATACAGATTAATAATCATCTATAAGAGTCAAGCTTAAAGTCATGTTAGCTATGTTTACAAGGTCATAAACATATATTTAGATAGATAGATGATCTTCAAACACTTCAAAGACCTACAGAATATGACATTTAAAATGTTTTAATAACTTAGGCTTTTCCTGACAGTGAGACATGTTTGCTCCTGGCAGCACCAATCTACTTCTAAAGAGGATGATGGGCATCAAAGAAACTCCTTAGGGAGTCTGCTTCCTTTGTGGCAAAGCTAGCCATTAGGGCAAGAAACTGCCCTTGCCTTGACTGCTGACAGTACCCTGTCCAAACTGGACAAGCAGGACACAAGAAAGACAACTGCTGAATTTTACCAAGACAAGGTAGGGCAATCCTTCAAAATTTTCTGTTTCACAGGAAAGTCTGTCAGACATGCCAGGCCTATAGACCAAAGTTGGATGCCCCAGTATTGCAGAGGAACTTTGGGTAACTGTCCAGGCAGCCTGATGTCCCTGTCATTAGGTAGCATTTCACCCTTCTGGGGTCTTTGATGGAGTTGAAGACTAAATAGTTATTGTAGTTTTCCTTAATTATAATAGAAAGTAAATTAGATATAAAATTTGAGACTCACCAAGATAAAATAGATAACTAAGTATTTTCTCTAATTTTGCCAAATGCAAATGGATTAGATAGTGTTACTATAATTCTTAATAACTTTTTGTTGTATATAATCTTACTATGTTAAAGTTAAAACCTTCCTTTTAAATTTAGACAAAAAGGGGGAAATGCTGTGGAATAACCCTCCTGTACACTGTAAAGATGTGTTACTTGGATTGGTTTAATAAAACACTGATTGGACAGTAGCCAGGTAGGAAGTATAGGTGGGGTGAGACCAAACTAAGGATTGTGGAAAGGAGAAGGGCAGAGTCAGGATTTGCCAGAAGATGCAGAGGGAGCAGGAGATGAACATGTCATGCTAATCAAGGTACTGCCACATGGCAAAGCATAAATAGAAATATGGGTTAACTTAAAATGTAAGAGCTAGTTAGTAATAAGCCTGAGCTATTGGCCTAGCATTTATAATTCATATTCAGCCTCTGAGTCAGTTATTTGGGATCAGGTGGTTGGGACATGAAAATATCCATTTATATCAGTCCATTTGTCAAACTCCTGTTCATCCTGCAGAACCCAATGAGATATCATCTGTGACCCTGAAATGCACGACAAAGTGAGGTATGCTTCTTGGTTTGGATTCTGGTTCATTTTGCTAATGGATGAAGGTTTCTCCTTTATTCTTATCTTCTTGAATGAAAGAATTTATCTGAGAGACAGAGACAGCAGCAGTTTAAATAGAAGCTTATTTAGTAAATCAAAGCAAAGCATATACTGCTGGAGAGATTGCAGTGGGTGGTCCAGGAGGAGGAGGAATAACAGCCCATTGGATCCTATGTTGTGGGTTTTGGAGAAGTTTCTTGTGAATACTTATGAGGTGGGTAGTGTATCCCTTAAATCCTAACCCTTAATGTGGACTTGCTTTCCATTTTAGGATCTTTCTTCCCATGTTCCTCTTGAAATAGCTAACAAGGAGGGTCAAAATCATACTGTAAATGGTATGCTATGATGAACTTTGCTAGTGCACATGACCTGAAATTGGGGAAGTGCCCTGATGCCGTTTTTTGATGTAGGAGGAAGACCCTAACTATAGCTTCAAGCATGCTTCACTACAGAGGGACGTTTTGACGGTTGAGAGACAGTGTCCTTGGGTCCCTCACATCTAACTTCCTGCCCAACCAGGAGGCAGCTAACAAGAGCCAGCTGCCATTTTCCTTGGTCTCTAATATCTGCCCACCCCACCCCAACCCCCGCCCCATTGCAATTTTGCCCTCATTTTGTGCAACATTTCAGAATTCTGGCTATTTGCTCTCTTCCTCTGGATACACCTGATGGCCAGATTTCTTCAGTGCAGTTTTATCTTGCAGCAACTTTGAAACAGCCCTTAAGGAAGCTTTGTTAAATATTAGTGCTTTTTTTTTAAAAAAGCCCCAAATATCTTGACCTCATACAAACCCTAATCTGAAGCTAGCTAGAAAACCAGAAATTAATCAAATGTAATATCCTATGGCAAAAACATTCAGTTTGTGACTCCACCTGAAGATGATGGGAAGTCCACGGGCCTTGCATCAGGTCCCTCTGCAGTGCCTTGCTGTCATATTTCATTTCTGGGTGGTGCTGGGACCACGTTTCATGTAGCAGTTTATTAAACAGCAGCATTTCATATATTAATGAGTGACTTTGTAGCAACAGGATTGCATGCCTTACAATGATGATTCTTTATATTTGAAAACCTCCCTAATTAGACATCTTTTTCTGCGAGTCAAAAGATGTAATTTATCTTGCAGTTATGCATAAATTGGAGCGCTGCTGGGTGCCACTGCCATTGTCATTAAAACATTATTTGGTAAATTAGATCTGTATTTAGTTCAGATCTAATGATTGAAATATTGTTGTGACAGATAGCAGAGGAAGGCTGAGTGCTCCCCTGTGTGGATTCTCTTGCTGTCATATCATGTCATAGCTCTTCTCCGCATCTCAACTCTACAGACCGTCCCAGAAAAGCCTGGGTCCTCCTGTGGACTCTCACATCTCACCTATCTGTCCCCATGCAAAGCCGTGTGCATTTTCCATCTCTGCATCCCCAGCCTTTCAAACCTATTCTAATTCTTCCTTCTGGATTTCCTTTTTCCTTCATGAAAAAGCCTTCTCAGAAGGCATAGTCCCCAGACTTTGACCCTCACTGGCCCTTTCCAGTTGACATTGGAGCTGCATGGTTGGCCGAGCCTATTGGGCATCAACTGAGACCCCCTCTGCACCTGGGCAGCTAGACATGGTTGGGCTGAATCAGAAATGCAGCTCCAGGATGAAAGTCTCTTCAGGGAATGGACTCTCCATAGCTGATCAATTAAGAGCAGGTGTGATCCTCCTTCTGAGAGTGGCAGGACCCCAGGGGCAATGCAAACACACAGGAAGACTAACTGATCCCCAGTGTTCTGTGACCCCAAAATGTAGAGGCCTGGGCCAGGTAGGCTCCAAGGCTTAGATTTGTCAGTTGACAATTGAAATGAAATTGAATGTACTGTTTGCTGGGAATCAACCATTTTGACACTGTTTTATCCCGGGAATAGAGAAGTAACTAAGACAGTGTCTAAGTCACAGATGGCTAAGTAAATGGAGAGTAAATGAAGCGAAGTGAAAAAATAGCTGTGGTGTCTCCTTACTTTTGGGGCAGCTTCCTGTGCAGCCATCCAAGAGAAAGGTCCTGCTCCATGGGGCCAGTTCATACCTGCCTACTGTCTTGGCCTTGTCTCCAAGTCCTGTCTCATGCAATGACCACCCTCCTGTTTACTCCATAGGTCCAACAGAACAGAGGTGCTTGTTTTTTTTTTCTCTCTGTTGATGGATTTGATGCCAGTGTTGACACAGCTATCGGTGATGTGCCCTTGCTATGGGTTTGTGGTGGTACTTAATCCTGCAGTACCTCCTCCATGTAGGAACTGTGAGTGTGTGTGTGTGTGTGTGTGTGTACTATATGAGTTTTTATAATATACCCACATAGTCCACATGTCTGTGTATGATTTGTGTTATTATATATGATAGATAAACACATACAGGAACCTCCACACATTTGTACCTTCTACCTTCTGTAGACAGAATAATAGAACTCTTTATATAACATTTACATTGTATTAAGTCATCTAGAAATGATACAGAATATATGGGAAGACGCAGGTGAGTTCTATGCATTTAGTACATTATTCTGTGTAAGAGACTTGTGCATTCCTGGACTTGGGTGCCTTTGGCAGGTGGAATGTCCTGGAACCAGTCTTCTGTGGATACAGGTGAAGGATTGTGTACACATCCAGGCACACTCATAGAAGCAAACCCCACCTCAAGAAATCCTTGTAAAATGAGTGGTGTGATGGCTTTTGTTGGACAGATAAGGAAAATGCCTCCCTTGGAGGTTGCATTTTATGGTTTTGTTAGTGTCAACACAGCTATGAAATGTCACAGTATACTATTTGACAGCACAGGCTCTGGGGTGCTCAGGTTGATATCCCAGCTGTATGCCTCGGGCCACTTGGGGATCAAACATAATTTACTGTCTCTCTGTTCTTTAGTTTCTCATTGGTAACATGAGACAGAACATCATGGTCAGTTATAAAAGCTGATTGGTTTAAGAGGGAGCTCAGGTAGACATGGTGTGTGGTTCAATGTCATTGACTGTTATGAATCTCTGGGGTTGATCTCAAGACTGGGCATCTAGTCACAGGTATCGTGAACACTGTCCCTTTGACCTCATGATCCAGCAATTACTGCTAGTTTGTGCCTCTCTCTGTATTAGTTGCTTCCTCGTCGCTATGACAAATATTGACAGAAACAACTTGAGGGAGGAAAGGTGTACCTTAGCTCATGGGTTCAGAAGGTCCTTCTATGGTCACTCAGGAAGAACATCATGGTGGCAGAGCGTACAGGGTGGAGATGAGCTGTTCACTTCCTGGGGGACCAGAAAACAGAGAGTGTAATTAGAAGGTGCCAGGAATAATAAACAGACTCCCAAGAACTCACTTCCAATGACCTGCTTCCTCCAATCAGATCCCACTTCCCAAGGTCTCCAAAACTTCCAAATAGAGCACCAACAGTTAGGGACTAAGCTTTCAAACAATGAGCTTGCCAGGGACATTTCAGGTTCAGATCATAACAGCAGATGCCTGTGGAACTCACCAGAGTCTCCCCTCCCTGTAACCAGTCCTGCAGCAGGGCTGGTGTGTGGGAGACTTAGCTCAAGTCAGCTCCTTCCCCTTCCAGCTTCAGTGGGGTTCTGAGGGTCACAACCATGCAGGTCGCTGTGCTCCCACACACATCCACAGAGAGGCCTTTCAGTGTTCTGACTTTATTTTAAATGGAAATGGATGACACTCCCCACAGTACCCCAAGCTTTGTACTTTCAATTAGTATTTGCATAATCATCCAAGTCTATCAATGGGGATCTGCGATTTGGTCTTAACAACTGTGCAATGCTTTTCTTTGAAGTCTGCAAGAAATTCATAGTCTCAAATTAATTTTCCTTGCTATACATAAATTAAAATTTTTTTCCTTAACAAAAAGATAACCAAAATAAAACTTCATTTGCAGTAAACAAGCGAGCAGGCAACCTCAGACCTGCAGCTCTGAGCATTCTGCAGGATATCTTCGGGGAAGGGATCAATAGCAAATCCTGCACCTGCTGGAGGCAAAGGGAGAATGAACAAAATGGAGGCATGTATCCAGCATAGATGGAATGACCTTGGCATTTCTTGGTAAGGAGAGGGGGGCAGGTTGGTTTCACTTAGTCCCTTTCCTTACATGTGCTGAGCTGACATCTGGTCAAACTGGCTTAGACTCTGGGAGCCAGCTGTGAGATCAAGGAGAGCTGCCTCCTGTCCTGCTGAAATGAGAATGACCTAGGCTTGAAAAGAGGCTTTGAGGGCACAGAGTCTTGTACACAGGACGGTGATGAGCATGCAGTACAGTTGGATACAGGTTAGGGTCCTTACTTACTTTTAAATTTCAGTGTGTATTGAACCAGCAGAGAAACAAAAGAGGCAGATCTCAGGCTGTGTGGAGGATGCTTTGTCTCAGCTGACACTAAGGCAGATACACACTGACTAGAGCAGGAACACTTGAGGTGCAAGAGCTGTCTCTGACTGCAACAGATAACTTCCATCCCTACTGATTCAAAGAGCCCACGTTTCCATGACATCTTTGATGCCTCCTTGGAATCAGAGCCACGGAGCCCAACCATGCCTTTAGAAAATCATTTCTGTTATCTGTTTGACTCCCACTTTGGAGGAGAGTCCTGCTCGATCTTTGAGCATTGCAGGAGTGTGCTCTGGCTCCCTGTCCTTGCCACCTTCTTGGACAGCTGTTAGGAGAGTGAACACGGGATACTTTTCTGCTGGGTAGCAGCACTGTGTAAGATGTGGCTTGGCAAAGATCCTGCAGTCCTTTGTAGTGAGAAGCTATATTAATCCCACTTGATTGTTAAAAAGCATCCCTAATGGAATTTCAATTGCACTGCAGCCCCTGGATAAACCTGCCTAACTCTGTTAAAAAGTCTGAGATGAAAACATATTTCACTGACGGAGAGCTGAGCTTTAGTTTTCTGTTGTGGATATAAACTACCCTGAAATGCAGCAACATTGAACAGCTACATTTTTATTATGTTCATGATTTTGTGATGGAGGAATTTAGGAAGGGCACAGTGGAAACATTTTACTTGTGACTACAATTCCCACAGATGGTTAGGGACATTTGGACTGGAGCCCTAAGTTTGGGGTCATAGTTCTGACTATTGGTCAACTTTCTTGGTTCTCCATGGCATGTCTCCTGGGGCTGTATATTCAAGAAGACTCTTGTTATGGATTGGATCTTAAGTGTCCCTCAAAACCACATGTGTTGAGGTTTAGTCCCCAGGGCAGCAGAGCTCAAAGGTGGGGCTTTGAAGTATGATTAGATTATGAAGGATCTGACCTCTCTTGATGGATTTAGAGCTTAATGATGTATAGGAGGTGATAGAGACTATGGTTAGTGGAATCTTCTTGGAGAAGGGCAATCACTGGTATGGGTCCTTGGAGGGCATGTCTGGTCCTGAGTCTCCCTCTCTCTTCTTTATGACTAAATGATTTGAGCAGCTCTTCTCTACCCAATACTCATTGCCACCAGCCCAGGAAAAGATGGAGCCAAGTGACCTTGTACTGAACGTCTGAGCTAGTTTAATAAAAGTCCTCACCTTATGGAGGTTGTCACAGTGGCTGAAAGTTGACAGACACAGCCATTCCTCTCACACACTGCAGCAAAACAGGATGCAGAAGTGGAAGCAGCTACCCCACCAGCTTGCGCTCTCTGCGTGGCCTTCCCATGTGGCTGAGCTGTCTGTGGAGTGTGCCCATTTCACCATGTCATGCTTGTTACATGGTATCTGGCTTCTCCTGGGGTGAGCTTGGGCCAAAGCTGCCTGGACTCTTATGACTCATCTTTCTGTGTGAGCATCACCTCGAGCACATTCTCTTGTTCAAGCAAGCCACAAAGGCTGGCCCATATGCACAGGGTAGGAATTAGACCTTCCTGCTCGACAGGAAGAGAAGCCACCTCTAATGTTCTACAAAGAGCTCCTTTTAAATTCCAACTTTAAAGTATTTTAATACCCTCAGACGCGGTCCAACATAATGTCCTGCTTTAATATTTAATATTTTGTTCAAATGTTTCACATAATGGCAGAGACCATTTCATCCTGGCCCTTAAGATCTTCAAACTGTAAAGACATGCCCCTCAGAACTGATGCGTATGAGAAGAGAAAGTGCTATGAATGAATGGAAAATGCTGCTGCACATTTGGGTAAAGTATTCTGCCCTGCTGGTGACAGTCATCTGGTTTCTAAGCAATGGTCACCCTAATGTGTGACAACCATAACATCTGGCCTGGGATTTCTGTGGTGGTTTTCTGGGTGACTGTGTTCCAAGAAAGTTGTTGCAATGAACCACAGATTGTGCAGGGTAAGCAGCAGAAACTTCCTTGTGTCTCGGTGCTCTGAAGGCTGAGGCCTGAGATGATGGTGTTGGCAAGGTTGCTCCAGGAAAGAGCCCTTTTCAGGACTCTCTACAGGCTCGATGGTTTGATGGCACCCTTTTCTTCTTTGGTTCAGGGGTGTGTCACAATGCTCTTCGCCCTTCGGACGGCATGGCATCCTCCTCCTGTGCATGTCTGTCTGTTCAGTTCTCTCCTTTGCATAGGACACCGTTGGATTGTATCGGGCCCCTTCTATTCTAGTACAACCTCGTGTTCATGGATACTGGCTGCAGTGGTCTTGTGTTTAAATGAGGCCATAGTTGAGGTCTTGGGGATTGCGGTGCCAATCTATGAATTTCAAGGGAGACAAAATTCAATCTACAAAATAGGATTGCCATTGAAAATTAATAATTTTAGTTTTTCCTTGGGAAATAAGAGAAAACAGATAAAGCCACAAGAATAATTCAATACTAAAAATAAATACAAATCAGGACAGAAGAGTATTATAGTGAAGAGAGTAAGGTCATTTTAACTCTGTCCATTTGCTCTTCAAGACCAGGTGCCCTGGATGGAAGTGCATGTACTTTTCACCAAGGGTAGAACGAGGAGGTAGTTCTCTGTGCTGTGCCTCCAGATAGCAGTCCAGGCTGCCCCCAGCACAGGGCGCAGTGGACAGTTACCCTTTCCTTCTTCTGAGACTAATGGTTCCCATGTAAGAATCCTCACTGGCCCCTCATGGACCCATCTTCTCTGGGCTCAGATCTCAGGAGTTGCATGCACTTGTATAGAGGTTTAAGAGTAACTGTGTCATAATGGTTATTTCATTTAGATTATGAGTCATCTGTTCTCTTAATTGTTTATGTGCGAGCTTATTCATATCCTCTAAAATTTTATCATAATTTATTTAGTTAATGAAAGCATTGTAATTGTACATATTTGTATGAAAGTATCATTTCAATGTGTGCCATGTATAACAGCATCGAGGCTAACCAGAATATATATTGCCTTAAGCACCATGTCTTTGTGTTGAGAACATTCAACATCCTTTCTGTTAGCTATTTTAAGTGTATAGTTGTTGTCATTGAGGTTTTCCTACTGTGTTAGGGAATGGGAGTCACTCATCCTATTCCAGGGTACTTCTGTGCCATTGTTCATCCTCTCTCTGTACCCCCTCACCACCTTCTCCAACCCAGCGATCAGTTCTACTCTCCACTTCAATGAGATCAGCTGAAGGCAGGTGTGACCGCTCCCCTGGACTCTTCCTGGTTTCCTAAGATGATATGAACAACCATTTACTGGTGTCCCCGAGGTCTGGTCAGAATCTCACTGCTTCATCCTCAGGTGCTGTCTGAAAGGGACATTGGTGGCCTGCCCCCCCCACCTCTCTCCGTCTCTGTCTCTGTCTCTCTGTGTCTCTGTCTATCTCTCTTCTCCCCCCAGGATCTCACATTGTACTCCAGACTGGCGTGGGATTTGCTATGTAGCCAGGCTGTCCTTGCTCTTCCTGCCCCCCAGAGCTGGGATTACAGGTGTGAGCCACCACATCAGTCTTGGGATTTCCTGTTTCCTTTCATCTGTTTTTCTCAGGGTGAGAAGACCCATCCAGCAGCTTTCTCTGACCTCTCTGTGAGCCTCTCACTGGCATACATTTTACTAAGGTGCATTTTATTTTGTTTGTTAGTAGTGTTATCCTAACGAGAAGTAGTAGATGATCACCTTGAGTGTGTAAGTTATTGGCATATGTTATTTGTGCGTTAGTGTCTCTGAGCCTTTTATCCCGTCCAGTCCTTACAGAGCTGGTAGCTGACAGTGTCAGACAAGCTTAGTGAAAATGCAGTTGTGTTTGGGGGCAATGTCACGTTCCTCTCCTTAGACACCCACTCTCCAGCTCTGCTACTCAGGTAGATTAATGCCACAGGTGTGGTGAGAGGGAAAACTGGATTTTGGGTCCATCAGGCACCAACCCCCATTCCCAAGATCCCTGAACTGCCAGGAGCTTAAGGCATGAATGGTTTGTTTCTGGTCTTGGGCAGTTCTGCCACCATGGGAAGATGGCACTTACAAAGGTGAATAGCTTGTCTTAGCCAAGCTGCTCAGCTTGTCGTCTTGGTGTGTTAGCACCACACTGTCCCTGCTGTCACTGTTGGGTGTGGGTGAGCCAGTGTTCATGATGTACATTCATGTATGTTGACAACACACTGTCACTGATGGGTGTGGGTGTGCCAGTATTCATGCTGTACATTCATGTTCAGATGCCACCTGGCAACCCTCTAGTTATGTAGGTTGTTCTTGGGATGATGAGATGCTCAGCCTGCAATGCTAGATCTTTCTTGCATGCCAGAAGGCAGATGCCAGTTAATGATCAGCATGCCCCTCCTGCAGACTGAGAAGCAACCCCTGCCTTTTGGTGATGCTGAAAACCATGCTCTAACATTTTTTTTCTTCCTATATCAAGCAGGAAAACATTACGTGAAACCCATTCATTCTGACTGGAACTCATCTCCTGTGTAAATTAATTTGATTCAGGCATAGAATCGGGGCAGTGACAGCTCACTGGCATGCTGTAAGTGTTGTGAAAGCACAGTACTTGTGCCCAGCCCTGCGGATATGAGCAGCCAGTATCCACTTATTTATAAAAGCAGCTTATAGGGAGGTGGAGTGCGACTGTGGGAGATATTTATGCTCTATGATTGCTGTTTGGACTTCTAAAATACACTTCATCTTTTAGAATAGTTTCACATTTATGGAAAACTTGGGTGGCTATCTAAAGAATACATGTTTCCCCCATTAGTGGCATCTTGGATTTGGACAGTCCATTTATGAAAATTAATGAGCCAGTGCTGATGCAGTATTATTAATCCAAACCCATAGTCTACTCACATTTCTTTAGCGTATATCCAGATCTCACCCAGGATGCTACATGTTAGGAGTTGAATCTGATATGACCCCCATAGACTCGTGTATTAAACATGTGGTCCCCAGTCGAGACACTGATTTGAAGGTTATGGAGTCTGGGAATTGGGCTCTGTCTAGGAGTAGGTCACAAGGGGCAGGCTTTTGAAGGTTATACCCACTTCTAGCTCTGGCCTACTTTCCGGTCCTTCCTGTGAGGAGTCTCAACAATATACTCCCTCCCTCCTCCTCCAAGATCTGAGCTGTTCCCACCAGGATGGACTGAATCCCTCCGAAACTGTGAGTTCAAACAGATCTTTCTCTGGAGTTGTTTCTGCCAGGCATCCTGTCCCAGTGTTGTGAACTGCAAATTATACTTTCTTTATGTATGCCCCTCCATTGTGTCTCCGAATATTCTCTTGGCTGTGACCTTGGCAATATTGGAGAGTACTAGTCAGAAATTTTGGAGGATGCCTCCCTCTCTCTCTTTCTTTTTAGAATCTGTCTGATGTTTGTCTACTGTATTTGGTGGTGTTTGGAGATAGAAGACTGCAGGGCAAAAGGACATTCTCATCCCGTCATTCCAAGGGTTCATAGTGTCAAGGATTGTGCTTGAGGTTGAACTTGGCCACATGACCAAGGCAGTGGCACTCAAATTTCTCTAGGAAAAGCTAACCTTCCTTCTCACTGTACTTTTTTGGAGGAAGTCCCTATGTGCAGCCCTTACCTGAGGCGTGAGGAGTGACCCTCCTCCAGCCTGAGGGTGAAGGATCTAAGTTATTTGCAATTCTTTTGCTTGTGATATTTCTTTCTTCATTGTTTGTTTCCATATTTATTTACTTTTACAAATAAAGATTTATGAGTCATTACTGAATGTTTCTGTTGTGTTCAGTATCACTTTACTATGTTGCTGAAATGATTTCTGTTCAGCTCCTGTGTCACTTAAATACAACCCCAGCATTGTGAGGAGGTTGACGTTTGTCTTTTTTTAAAATAGTTTTGGAGCTCACCTGTGCTAGGGAAATGCTTTCCCACTACGCTGTATTCCCAACCCATCTCATCATTTCTTTACTTTCTGCTCATCTTATGTTTCTTACCTAGTTCCTGAGCAAATCAGTCAGTTCTCCAAGGAGTCTGGATTCTGGATCCCTTTTGTTGGAGGACGGTATTGGGAAATCTGGGTGTTTGGCTATTAGTACTTTTTGAATTCTTTGCTTCTAAGTCTCCTCCCCACAAAATATGAAAATGCATGTCTATTAATGTGTATATGCGTATGTGTTTTGCAAATGTTCTTGTCAGTAGCCACCTATCTATAGGAACCTAAGCCGTGAGCTCAGAGTGACGTCGTGAGTGACAGTCTGTACCACACGATCACCCTAGCCTCCTCCCCCTGCTCTCACTTCAATAGCCCTCGATATCTGCTCTTCAGTTGCTCCCTTGTTTAATTCCAGCATACATGTGGGGTGGTGCTAGTTGTTAGCTGGTACCCCTAGTTGGGAGACAGCTTTAGCAAGCAGAGTGGGTTGCTGGCATCCGACCTCATCTGCCTTCGGTCATACAGACTGTGTTTGCCTCACAGAGTTGCCAGGGTCAGCCGAGTCCCTACTTCAGTGAGGTCATTTGACATATTTCCAATGTAGTTCTCTTGTTCTCCATTTTAGGACTCTCTGCCACCTGAAATGATGACATTGTTGGGTTTGTTCTTCGTGGTGTATGGAGCGTCCACTCAAACATATGCCTGTTGTCATGTGTTCCCCGATACAGCACTGTAGACGCAGCTCCCCCACTCTCCTGCACTTCACATAGCCAACCCCCCCCCCCACAGCTGTGAAGCCCTGGAAACCGCTGGCTTTTTCACTACGTCTGAAGTTTTGACTTTCCAGACTGTGAGCCTTCTCACTGGACCTGGATAGTGAGAGCTGAGATAAACAGACCCCAGGTGTGAGGGGAGAGAAAGGATATGGGCCAGGCATAGGAGTGTTTGCTGGGCTCCCCCTGTGTGTGCCAGGGGCTCCAAACTCATCTTTTCCCCCTGGTTTTGTCCCCTCTTTTGTCTTTGGATTTCTCTGAGAAGTCCTTGTCCCGCAGCTCTTTCGGCTGTCACTCATGTGATCATCCTGGAGCACTGCTGGTGTGGGAAGCCATGGGGTGAAGTAGGAATCTTAAAAGTTCTTATTAATAAAATCAAATCTGAGGCCAGTTATTGGGGTGAAATGCTGGAAAATCAGAGAGCCAGAACAAGCCACAGCTATCTCACCTCACCAGTTCCTCAGCTGGTCTTATTTCCTCAGACTGGAAGCCTCTTGAGTCCTCATCCAGAATGAATCTCGGCTGAACTGTGCTGCTCCAAAGCCTGAAAGCTTACCCAGCCAAAAGCTTCTAGTTTCTGGTCCTCATGCCTTATATACCTTTCTGCTTTCTACCACCACTCTCTGAGATTAAAGGCTTGCTTTCTGGGATTAAAGGTGTGAGTCACCATGCCTGGCTGTTTCCAATGTGGCCTTGAACTCACAGAGATCCAGAGGGATTTCTACCTCTGGAATGCTAGGATTAAAGGTGTGTGCACCACCATTCTCTGGCCTCTATATCTAGTGGCTGTTCTGTCTCTGACCCCAGATAAGTTTATTAGGGTGTACAATATTTTGGGGAACACAATACCACCACAATCAGGTAAAGTGATTTGCTATTGTCATTAAGTCTTTTGTGGGTCATGTGCCTGAGCTGTGGTCACCACAAATGCTTCTTAGACTTCCTTCCCCTTAGGTAAGGCAGGAGTGGGGAAAGACCCTTTTCCTAGATGGGAGAATGTGCTAGTCAAGTCTAGTCTCCTCAGAGAAGGCTGTCATGCCTTTGTCCACACTTCACCAAGAACAGCTCCCTCCCTGCGTACAGCCCACAGGTGATCTTCCTGGGCTTAGCCGTGAGGACATGAGAGTATTCTTAGAGATGAAATGCCCTCAAGTGTGGGGGTTCCTAAGGACTGGCACTCAGCAACCTTTTACTTTTAGGCCAGACTCAGCCTCCAGCATTTGGCCAAAAGCAATCGTTTAAGGACCCTCATTAGTCTATGGCTCCAAGATTGTCTCCAGATAAGCAGGTACTAGACCCTGGCCTCACGGGATTCAGATATCAGAGAAGTTTGTTTAGGGACCTACCTCTCTAAAGCATGTGAGCAAGCCACCTGTCTTCAGGGCATGCTTTTGTGCTGTACCTGTAGGAGCAGAAACTCGATGTCACCATTTGCCTTTTTGTATTAGAATTGTTACTCCCGATGGATCTCTTACCAGCGGCTTGTGTGTCCAGAATCTGGGCATCTTCACTCTAGTCTTGGGAGTGTGGGTGTGCTCTGCTCTGCTGTTCAGCCGACGACAGCACTTGGAGTCAGAAGTTGGAGAATGAGAGCTTCTGAACAGTCAAGGGCATCGTGGTTAATTCAACCTGAATTCGTGTGTATTCTTGCAGAGGAAGTGAGACTTCCATAAGCTTCTTACACAGAAAGACTGGGGTTAAGAGCAGAGCATGTTGGAACATGGCTGAGGCAGGAGGATTGTGAATTGGAGAACAGCCTGGGCTAGACAGAAACAACAACCAAACAAACCCCTATCTCTTCCCCTCCCCTGCTCCAGAACTGGCTAGCACTTTACCGTTGGTGTCTGGCTCCCATGTTCTTCCTCTCTCCACTGTGGCTAATTTGAAAACAGAGGAGTGTCTGGAGTTCCTAAGATGCTGTATTTCCATTCATCTGAAATCACATGACAGCCGGCTGTAAACTGTCTTCTGATGCCAATAGCAATGCCCCTGGCAGCAATGAGGTACTCCTGGACCCTTCCCTGGGGGCTCCCGTTCAGTTTGAGTGGGCAGCACAGATGTCAAAATAAGATGGCCTTGCTTTTTATACCTCTGTTTTGAATAGAATAGATATTTAAAACAGCATACAGTTAAAATGTAGGTTTTTATATGGGCCTTTAAGTAAGTCTGGCTTCTCATGGCTCACACTTTTGCAAAGGAAAGGGCTGTGTCCTCTGAGTGGAAGAGGACAAACTGGTTGCTCCCTAATCATTGCCAGTTTGCTTGTGTCTGTTGCACGAAGTCTGCAGACAGGCTGGCACAACTGCCCCTTTATTTGTGCTGCTGAGAGTTTGCCATCAATGTATATATCATTCTGTTGGGACTATTGAAAAGCCAGCGCCTCCAATCGGGACTCTTCTGTGGACCCTGTCTGTTGGTTCACTGTGGGAACCAAGTTCAGGTAAACATTCAGTGATATAGGACCCAAGATGCAAAAAAATGGTAGCCAGTAGTCTGGTGATACCATAGAGCTTCTAAATTACCTGTGCCTGTACTGTCCTAAGTGCAGAAGCCGCACTTGTGACACCTTGGGAGGAGGCTGCAAGTGTATGTATGACCTGAGTTCATTGATTGGCCTTCACCTCTTGCCTTTCTGTGGGCCAGAGCCAGAAATCTTAGAGACCACTGATACAGTGAGGTGTTCATGAGTTGGTCACATGGCCATTGTTCGAGTTTTCTGGGTTAATACATAAGTATTATTGGGATGAATACAATTGGGGTTTTCTATGGTATATCTAATGCACTTGAGCATTTTAACAAGCCAGCAGTTATGGTAATTTTAATGGGAGATTCCTGTTCCACTTTGCATAAGTGATGAATTTAAATTTGATTGAGTCTTTGAATGCAAATCCTCAGAGAATAAAGATGGAATTCCTTAATGCTTTGTGGTCTGTCTCTGAGTATTTTGATTCAAGTATTTCATTTTTACATTACTCCATTTACCAGGGCATTTGAAAAGGAACATGGTTTTGCCTTTGGCTTTGTAATTACCATAATCTGATTACTATGCTTTTTTAATGGACCTATAGGCAGAATATGCCTGAAAACTTTGGGTGTAGCAGAGCGGGCATCTGAGCTCCTACACGTTTGAGGGTATAGATGATGGTGACTATATACGGTTATAGATGCTCTTTAGGGTAACTCTGTTTGACCTAGCATTTGAAAGTGGCAAGAACTGAAGGGTATTTGGGGCCATATACTGAGTTCTGTTTTACTATTGCAGTTCTGCGTACCTGTCAAACCCTGAATTCCTTATTTCCCCTTTAAAACCTCCTTTAGATGGTTGTTTTCATGTTTGCTTAATGCTTTTACTAACTTGGCAAAATTTTATTCGTACCAAAAATTTGTCCACAATACAATCATACTGCATATGGCTTTGGTAAAGTCATTAATTTGCCTTATAACTTGAGGGGACTTGAGATCGTGAGGACGTAAGAGGTTCTGGCAGATGGGTTGTGTCACCAAGCAGAACAGAGATCTAGACTGTCCTCTCTCGTGTTTTAAAAGATGTTAACTGTGGACAAGCTTCGGCCTATGCAGAAGAGAAGAGTGTGGTACGCTGAGCTGGCCTGCTGCGGCCTGCTCTGACTGCCTCTCACGCCTGGCCATTCTTCTCATCGGGACCCCTTGCTGCTCCCTCTCCCTGAGGGAAGCCAGTCTGAGACCTCACACTATTTCATTTCTAGATACCAAAGAAAGTGACCTCTTTTTAAATGGTCCTGCCACCATGTCATGAGTGTTCCTGTAAATATAACTGCTTTTATTGTCTGTCAGCTGTGCCTTGTGTTCAGGTTTCTCTTTGTCTGTTTGTCTCTCTTATTTTTGCTCTTGGCTGTGTCTCTCGGGTTTTTTTTCTTTTTTAATCTCTCCTTTCTATTTTTCCCTGCTGCTGGAGACCACATGCCCATCTGTGATCATTAGATCCACGTGCTAGGAAAAATGTATAGTCACATCCTGCTGGACAGTGGAGGTACATTCAGAAAACATGGTGTCAATTAGTTTCATCATTGACCAGATACTATGAAGTCAGTTGAACAAAACAGATGCTATAGGTCAGTGGCCTCTTGGTGGAGTCAGGAAACAGGGTGGACTTGAGATGTGAGAGGCCAGTGTTGGCAATAGTGAATTGTTTTTTTAATAGGTAGGAGTACACTTCCAAATAATGATTTAAAACTCCATAGTACAGGCCAGGGGTCTAACTCTGTAGTGTGCTGACCTGAGCTGCACAGTGCCTGGGTTTGATCTTGAGAGCCACTTAAGTGGGGGCCATTGGTGATTTCCTGTGATCCAGTGCTCAGGAAAGTTAAGGGCAAGAAGATCAGAAGGTCAAGGCCAGTCATGGCTATGCCATTAACCAAGACATCTTCATGTGGTTCACAACTACAGCCAAGTGGTTAGTTCTAATAGTGCCACTCCCTTTGGGGGCCATTTTCTTTCAAACCACCACACATGCATAATTCAGTTTTTCTTGCGAATTCTAATTGTGATCCCTGTTCTCTCTACCCTGTTTCCTTCCCTTCCCTCAGCACCCCAATCTGCCATCATTACTGCTCTTTTATGTGTTTTCCTTAGTTTTGTTGAGTGCCAGGAGTTGAACTTCTCTTGTGCCTGCTTCTATTTAGAGCTCACAAGCAAATAGCACACTGTCCATCTAGGGCGCGGATGCATGTGCTCCCTGCATGGGGCTGGCTGGAGCTCTTGGTTCTGTAACATAATGCTATGCAATGCTTTATCCTGGGGATCGGAGGAGGGACGTGAAGAAGTTTATCCCCTCCACAGTTGCGCAGGACCCATCAGTATGATGGATGTTACGTCTTTCTCCATGACGCTCTTCCTCATCTCTTGTTTATCATTTGCATTTTTGATTTACCTCTAGTGGCTTTTGTATAGAGTATAAAAGATTTTTATTTTGTGAAGCTACATTTATCAGGTTTTTGCGGTTGTGGAAACCCAGTTCTTTGGTCTGTTTCTCAACTTCAAAGCTATAGAGGGATTTCAATTTTCTTCTGGTGCGTAAATGGATGTTCTCTGTCTTGCTTTGTCTCTCTCTCTTTCTCCTTCCTCCCCTTCTCCCTTCCTCTCTTGCCCTTTACTTACCCTCTCATTTGCATTTCTGTTCAGTTTGAAAATAATTTTGATGTAATCAGCAAGAAGCAGATACATTGTTTTCCTTGTCCTCACAGCACATAGATATAGCATGCCAGTTATGAGCAGTGTGCGTTTTCTCGGTGATTTCAAGTGACCTCCTCCTCATACACTAGATTGCTATAGACAAATGTGTCTGATTCTGGCTATTTCGGTTCCGTTCCACTTGTCTGTCAGCTCACAGATCAGTATCACCCTGTTTCACCCAGCAGACACTTTATGGGATATTGTAATATCTCCAGGGCTAGCCTTTCTTGCTATTCTTTATTGATCTTGCTTGGTTGTTCTTCCAGATGAGGCGTATAATCAATTTGCCTGCCCTCTAGGCAACAATGATGGCAATTTTGCTTTATCATAATGCCATTACATGTATGGATTACCTTTGAGAGAACTGGCTTTATTTATTTATTCTAGAGAAGGTCTCATGTATACCAGGCTGGCCTCGAACTTGCTATGTGTAGTTACTATGTATTAACTACTTTTTTCATTGCTGAGACAAGATACCCACGACAGCAATTTAAGGATGGGAGAGCTTCTTTGGCTCATCATTTGAGGGTGCAGTGCATGCTAGGAGAGAAGCCATAACAGCTTGTGGCTGCTGATTGTATTGTATCCGCTGTCAGCAGGAGACGGATAGAGATGAATGCTGATGTTTGGTTCCCTTTTCCTTTTTTCCTTTTTATTCAGCCCAGGGCCCAAGCACATGGGATGGCACCTCCTACCATTAGAGTGGCTCTTCCCACCTCAAGTCACCTAGAAAGCCCCTCCCAGACATGCCTAAGGGCTGTCTTCTATGTGATTCTGGATCCTGTCAACATTCACCATCACAGTGACCCAGGATGACTGTCCTGCTGCTCATTGTCCTGCCTCCAGCTGAGGTGACAGGCAGGCATCTCCACACCTGGTTCTAACTCAGGACTGCTGATGCTAGGCAAGGGCTCTACTGAGCTACACACAGAGCATCTCTCTAGTGTTGTCTACTGCTATCCATGTGCATGGTGTATCTCTCTGTCTATTGAAATCCTTTGCTTGCGTGAGCATGGCACCATTTCATCATATGGCTTTTAGGCAATTCCCATCATGCTCACAATCCTGTAATTTGTGTATTCTGCTACCGTGGCTGTGTTTTTCCCTTCTATTGCAGTTTGTAAGTGGATGGCTGTGGTTTGAATATACATCACCAATTCTGTATATTCATTTTTCAACCCTTTGAAAGTTTTCTTTATTTTTTGTGTGTACATTTTTTTCTACAAATATAGCCACATGCTCTACAAATAAAGAGAATTTAACTTAGTCCACATGTTTTATTCCTCTTGTAGTCTTCTCTTATCTAACTGTGTGGGGATAACGTCACAGATTCTAAGTTGAAGCTCACTGGACACAATCCACATGCCTTTATTCCACATCGGGACCTGAGAAGTCTAATTAATTCTGTTAATTAAAATGCTGTTTTTTAAGGTGTGTATGTTACAAGTGAACATTTTCTATCATGTGAGAGTATGATGGTGATATTCTCCAATTCTGTCCTGCTGTTTTGAGATGAAGGCACGCCAAGCATTTTCTTCCTCATTTAGATGCTTTCCCCTAGCTCTACCAATTCGATGTTAGTGTGTTTCCTCATGGTGAATCATGCTTGTGTTTCTGGAGTGAAGTTATTTGTGACTGATTCTGGTCTTCCTGAATCGGCTGCCTGCCATGAATTGATTCACAGCAGGGCATGGTCTTTGGTTTCTGTCTCCTACATCTGTAGTAGCTGCTAATATTCCTTTATGGGAGGAACATTGAATGGATTTCCTTATCTTAGGATAAAGATTATACTAAAAAAAGAAACAAGACAGTGCATTTTTTTTTCCAATAAACTAAGCAATGCAGAAAAGTAGTAAAAGCAACAACAGTTCCCAGAGTGGGACTGCCCAGAAACTATCAGTTTAATATTATATGTCCATAAATTCACAAGTACTTAATCATATAGTGATAACAGACTTGAGCTATGGAGGAATAATACTTTGTTCATCTGTTTTACAACACAGAGTCTCATACAGCCCAGGCTGGCCTTGAGTTCCCTGTCTTCCTTTTTCTGTTGCTGTGATAAAATACCCTGACAAAAGCCATGGAAAGGACAAAGAGTTTATTTTGTCTCACAGTTCAGGGTCATGGTCCATCATGGCTGGGAAGTCACAGCAGCAGGAGCAGGTCACATGACACCCACAGTCAAGATGTGGAGAGGGATGAATGCTTGTGCTCAACTTGATTTCTCTTTTTTATTCAGTCTGGGACCTCAGCCCAAGGAATAATTCCACCCACAGTGGGTGATTCTTCCTGCCTCAATGAACCTGATCAAGATAATCTCCTGCAAGCTGCCATGTGACACTGTTCCTGAGGACACATGAACAAATATTAGTTCACTCCAAATTGGGCATGGACATCAGGCCAAATTAACAATTACTAAAGTCCAATTTGGTTGAAACACTGAGTTTACTGGGGTTAGTTATAGGAGTATGGGTGAGGCGTTACTTAGAGGAGCAGCTATAACATAAAAGCAGTTAGCAGCATCAGCCAAAAGCCTACTCCAGCCTGGGCTCAGGAAGGCCAGTGCTTTCTGCACAACATCCAGGTATCTTGACATATCAGGGTGCTTCCTCTCTGCAGCAGTCTTCATTACTTACATAACTTTAGGGCGGGAAGGGTCTTGTAAATCTGGTAAGTTTCAGGATTTCTTGAGACTTATGAGTTGTTTATTTCTTAAATCTTAATAAGTCTCCTTCCATGATGGAAGTTTCTAACTGGAACTTCATGAGTCTTAATGAACTTCCCTTTAAAAGTTACTGAGTCTTAAGGAGCCTACACATAGAATGGCATAGTTTAATTTTGAGGAAATTGCTAAACATCACAAGTATACCCAGATGCCCATCTCCCTAGTGACTCTAGAACCCATCAAGGGATAGTTGGGAATAGCCATCACACTTCCTATGCTGCTGGCAGTTGAGGCTGGCCTTGAACTACTTAATCCTGCTGCCTCCATATCTTACATGCTGGTATTAGGGGCATACTCTACCACAACTGTCTAATGTGTGTTTTAACAAATATTAAATTCAGTTTAATGGGGTAGTTAGCATGAATTCTTCTTTTTATTTTCTTCCTCCTTTTTATTTTTTATTTTGTAGTGCTGAGGGCTAAACTCAGTTCCTCCCATAGTTAAGCATATACCCCACCACACCACAAAGCCCCTGTTTATGTTTTGAACAGTTGTCTTTGAAATTAAAAGAAATGAAATTGGAGTTTACAGTGAACTTTAGATTATAAGTCTTCCATTATAAAGCATTTCACTTTTCGAGTTCAGAAAAAGCTTCCTGGGTCTATACGATGTCCCTTCACTGTCATTTAGTGTAGACAGCCTCTTCCTTCCTCAGAGGAACTCGGGAAATGCCACACTTCCTCCCATGCCATTACTTTGATTTTCACTCATGTCTTCTCTGTTCCCGACTGTTTCTAAATTATTTATGAGATTTGCGATGGTGGGACTTTAATTCTCACTTTGTAATTGCTTTCCTTAGTTCGGTCTCTAGTCTCCTTTTCATCCTAGCCTCATCTTTTATCACTTCCAATCTTTCTTTTGCTGGATTCATATTCTCATTAACTTCCTAGGCTCCCGGCAGTTGCTGGAGGGAGCTTGTCTCTTGGTATCTTCTTCCCTGTGCGTGAGCTCTGTTTTCACACGTCTGGTTCCATTTGCTTCCTTGCCTGACAGATCTGTTGCATGTTTGCACACATGCTCTGCCAACACTTTGTCCTGCTCAGGCAGGATGCAGTCCTTTCCTCCCTGCACTCCTGAACATGGCTGTGATGTGTGTAGATGCTTCCCGACAGGTTCTACCTGATGGGGACCTGACTTTCCCAGTCAGAGGCTCACTTTCAGACGTGGATGTTGTCATCATACATTGCCCAGCCTAGGAGAGGGTATCTAGAGTGCACAGCTGCTCCACACTCCATTACTATAATGCTGGACTCCTGTGGCCTTCAGATGCTCTATGAAGTGTCCTCTTGGCTAAGACAGGGGTGGGTACCACAGCTATGAGTGTCACTCCCTTCAGCCTGGACCCTGTCTTCCTTGGTTGGTCTCCTGCAGGTAATACATGAGCTTTTACAGCAAAGAGAAAAAAATAGATTCCCTGGTGCTGTCTGTGTCCTCCTTAGTTCCTACAACCTCAGGTTTGAAAGTGGTGGTGAGAATTCTAATTCTGTCTGCTCCCCCGAGGTCTTGGGTGTGAGGAGACTCCAGTGCCGTCAGAGACTCCCTTTTCTCTGTTGACTTCTGTCCCTGGTGCCTTTCCTGGCTCATATGCAAATTGCCATTCCCTTCCTCTCTCTAACTGCTGTCAGTGAAACTCTTAAGATGTCTGTCTTGTCTATGTGAAGAATCAGGTAAAGGATGCTGTGGACTGTGGGACAGTTCAGATACTTGTTCTTCAAAGCCTAGGGAACAAAGTGCATCCTTTAGGGGTGTGCCCTTGAAGGGCAGGCTTGAACGTGGTTCCTGTATGTGTTGTTTTGTTTGTTTGTTTGTGATAGAGTCATATGTGGCACAGCTTGGCACTAAACTTAGGATCCTTAGGTCTCAGTTAGTGAGACGCATAGCTGCATACCATCATACTTAGCAATAACTGCCCCCCTCCCTCTTCCTCTCTCCCACACCTCACTTCCTGGACACTGCAAGGTGCAATGATTCCTCCACCATGTGCTCCCACCATGATATGTCAGCATGGACAATGACTGGGGGCTCTTGGGTACCAGGTATAATGCAATTAGTGCAACATTTTACTTTGAGCGATGTTATGTCATACAATGCCCTGTATGATGGGTGTTACTATGCAGCACCTTACATGGATAAGGACACTGAGGCACAGGGACTGTCATTTCGCATGAAGCTGCCTCTGAGAAGGGGAGGAGAAGGGGTTCTTCTAAACACTGTGACCACAGTGATGATCTAATGACAGGTGCCTGGGCCTTGGAGTTACAGAGTCTGACACTGCACTCAGGGATGCGGCTCCATAGCTGTCACTATGACTATATTCCACTTAATGACTTCTGGGTGTATTTTCTTGCATTATAAATATACGCGGAGTTGTAGGGAAGCCAATTTTCCCTCTATTCTCTCAGGGTTTTCAGCTGGGTCTGATAATTAAATTGACATAGGACAGATTAACAGGAAGGAGAAAAAGCACACAGGCTTGCACAGCTTTATGCACACAAGAGCCCTCATAGAAAATTACCGCTAACAGAAGCAGCTAACCCCACACGCTTTCATCTGGGATGAACAAGGGAGGCAGACGCTGGAAAACTGTGGGGAAGGTACAGGAAGATAATTATTTTAACAAGGCTGTTTGTTCCAAATTCTCTTGGCTGTGGCTCCTTGTGGAATAATGTCTCATTTCCCCTGGTGGAGGGAGGGTATCCTTCATATGTTTTTATTTATTTATTTATTTTATGTCTTGTTGAAGACAAAAGGAAATTAGAAAGTTTTGTTTAGGCTGGGCATTCCAGCCTGTAATTCCAGCACATGGGGGGCTCTGATAGGAGGTTTGCTGTGAGTTCAAGGTCTGTCTTGGATACAGAGTGAGTTCTGGGCCAGATGGAGCTACACAGAGTGAGACCCTGTTGCAAAATACATACATACATACATCACACATACATACATACATATGTGCATATGTATGCACATAGATACGTACAGCTCAGTGGTCAAGCACCTGCCCTGAATGCACAAAGCCATGGAGTTAATCCCCAGTCTATAAAGAGTAATAAAGCCTTCTTCTTGGCAGTTCAAGAAACTTTTAACTTGGACTAGCCCGTACACTGAGGCACCCCACTTTGGGGTGTGGTGCTCTGACCTCTTTGACATTGTCCTGGAAATATTTCCTGTGCTGTTCCAGGTACTGACTGAGCACCTTACCTGCATGGCTCCTTCGCTCTCTCAGGTGACCTACAGGAGACAGGGATGGCTGTGTGCCAGGAATCAACAGGGGACCAGAAGTAGTGAGGTATGCCCCCAGCGTCACCACACTAGGGAGGCAGGTGTCTGGAATCTAGTGCAGGTCTTCATTTCCCAAGGCCACGCTTGCTTTGAGACACTGTGTTCAGTCTTCTGCTTTGCCTGTTCCTGGGGCCCGGCATTGCCAGGCATGAGATTAACCACAGTGTGAAACTGAGCATCAAGAGAGCTGCCCGCTTTCCTAACAGAGGTGACTTAAGTGCTTGCAGTGAGTAGATGAAGTAACCCATAGACAGGCATTTTAGCGGGGAGAAATTTGTTGAATTTTCAGTTGCTCATCTTCCCCAAAATGCTGTATACGTGTATTAAGTATTTTTACTGCCAGACATTCTGAGACACATCTATAACCCTAGCACTCAAGAGGCTGAAGCAGGAGGATTGCAAGTCTGAGGCCAGGTTAGATTGAGGAGTGAGTCCCTGTCTCAATAAACAAAACAGTGACAATGCAACCCAGTGGACATTGTAGCCAGTATATCCTCTCTATGATTCAAAAACAACAAACAAATAAAAGCCTCCTTAACTGGGAGTCTTAGCTCAGACTTGCAACTGGATTCCTTAAGAAAAAGTCATTTATTCTCCAGGTTCTGGAGGCTGGAAGTCTCAAGTCAACTTGGATTCCCTCCTACTGAGTAGGCTTTAAATCCAATCAGAGAGCTGTGGTTACCCCCAAGGGATGCATTGCACCATTGTGCACGTCTCATCAGGCAGGTCCTTATTGCGGCTCATGGAGTTCACAGCTGGGTGAGATGATCGATAACTGTTATCCCCCTGCTTAGTACCTCTCTACACTGCGAAAGGTAGCCAGCAAGGAAGAGGCCTCCAGGACAGTACTACCCTGGTTTCTCCAAGTCAAATGATAAAAGTGAATGGTGTCTTCAGCAATGGTGATTTACCATCAAGTTCTGGTGGGCAACCAATAGCAATTCAACAGATATGTGCGCATATATATGTGTATGTATATGCGTATGTGTATGTAGATATATATGTGTATATGGATATGTGTATGTATATGTGTATGTATATGTATGAATAAATATGAGAAGTTTATAGTAGATACAGGAGAGGGACCAGGGATGGGTTGGAGTAGGGATTAAAGGGTAGATATGATCAAATGCTTTGAATTTGGAGCTGGAGAGATGGCTCAGGAACTAAGTGCTTGTTCCTATAACAGAGGAGCAGTTTGGTTCCCACACCCACACCCAGCAGTTCACAACCCACCTGGACCTCTAGCTCCAGGGGACCAGACAACTCTCTCCTGGCCTCTGTGGGCACCTGTACTCATATGCCCCAACCGTTACATAGACACACAGACATACACATGATTAATAATAAAATAAGTAGTTAAAAAAACAAACAAAACCAGAAATGCATTGTATTCATGTATGATATTCTCAAAGTATGTTTTAAAGGGTGTTACACGACCAGGTTCTGGTGAGGGCTATGTGTGCTCACAGAGCCTTTCCTAAGTGTGTGTGTGTGTGTGTGTGTGTGTGTGTGTGTGTGTGTGTTTTGAGGGGGTCTCAGAGAGGGGCTGAGGCAGAGAGAAAGAGACAGACAAGACAGAGAACAGACAAACATCTCTTCTTTCAAGCAAATAGCTCTGTCAGACGGGATTTGCCCTTATAACCTCATATGATTTAAATTACCTCCCCAAACTCCAAATCTCGTCACATTAGGTGTCCGGGCTGCAGCATATGCCCGGGGGGGGGGTCGCGGGGGGCAGTAGTCCTAATCAGTCTAAGGAAATAGAGAAATTATTTTTTTCTCTTAGTCTAATTTCTTCCATTTTTATGGCTATGTTTACATAGCAAAATTCTAATGTTGGTTATAAATAAATTGTAAAAACCAGGGGTGAACTTGTCTCTCAAAGTGTCTAATCTATAAGCCATCCAGAATTTTCTACTTAATATTTCAATGTCAAATGAGAATAATGATAGAGAGTAATGAGAATGAGCCGGGGCCTCCAGCTTATACACCTGTAATCCCAGAACTCAGGAGGCCAAGGCAGAAGGGTCATAATGTATTCTATGACAACCTATACCACATAGCAGGTTACGGGCTAACCTGGGCTGTGTAGCAACACTGTCTTTAACCACCCCCTGAAATAAAAGAAAATAATGGGAGTTATCAGTATGTTTGGATTACTTAACCATTCAAATTGACTTTGGGCATTTTACAAAATAAATTAAAAATAACATGTGACCAACTTTTAAACTTGGCTTCTCAGATTTTGATTCTGATTAAGCAATTTTTTTTTGTATAAAAAGGAGAGGGTGTCCTATATGGTATCAGGAGAGATGTATATTTGAATGTAATGTTCTAATTCAGTTACAAAAAAAGCAGGGAGAAACACTGCTTTAAACAGTTGGATTCTTGGCAACGGGGCTTAAAAATAGGATATAGCTGAATTTTTCTGTAGGTCATAGGAACCTGGCTATAACTTGCTCTTGTGGGGAAAAATGTAGGAAAAGTATAAAAACTGGCATGGTGTGAGTGGAAAGAGAGGCTCATCCTTTTAGAAATGAATTCCCAACTTCCTTAAAAGAAATTAATTGCCACAGAACATTCCAGATTTGTTGACTGTAACTTCTTGGCACCCAGCAGCCTCCCAGTCTTGAATGATGACCATTTCCTTTTAAACTCTCCTACATTGCCTTATACCCCATGCTCCATATTAAGCATGCTGGATCCTTCTCCCTCATCTCCAAGGATCCTATCCTGGTGCTAGAGAGTTCCCCAGGACTCTGATTCTCTGCCTCACTGATTCTTAATCTGCCTTTCACCCTCAAGGGACACTACCAGCAGCAACCCACGGGGCATCATGACGCTGGTGTCTTGGAGCACTTCCATCATATTCCAAACCTGTCCCCTGCTGTTTAGCCCCATGGCATCATTTAAAACACCCTCTCCATGTGGGTCCCAGGGCAGCAGAGCCTTACAGTCCTCCCTTCCTTGCTGGCTGTCTCCTCTCAGCCTGTCCTGCAGACCCACTCCCAAGTCTTCCTCTCTGTCCACTTGTCTTTCTAATGTCATTTCAGCCACACTCAGAGATTTAATAATGTCTCCCATTCTCTTTCTTGGGCTCTTGATTCATACGTTCAATGGCCTGGACAATGTGTGTAAGTGGATGGATGTCTGGTACACAGATCTAAAGTTAAACACAGCCACAACAGAAGGATAATTCAAGAACTTAAAAACTAATTAATTGGCTTATAATATCCATCATTATTTATGGGGTGTTATAATTTGATACACTCCTGCAGGTATAATAATCAAATCAGAATATCACCATTTTTAACTCTACAAATAGTATCACTTCTCAGTGTTAGAATCCACAGGGTCTGCTCTTATGTATAAGATTATAGTTGTCCTACCGTGCTCTGAAACATAAAATCCCCTTAAGTCAATACACGTTGGTTCCTGTTATCCAACCTCTTCTTCCCATCCCCATAACCTTCCTATTGTCACCACTGTTCATCTCCACTTCAGCGTGGTCACCTCCTGGAGCTTCTATAGCTGGCAAATGAGCATGTTGTGTCTGACTTTTTTTCACTTCACATAATGCCCTCCAGGCCCATCCACGTTGTTTCAAATGATAGGGCTTTGTCCTTTGGGGGGGGGGTGAATACTATTCGGCTATGTTAGTATACTATGCTTTGTGCATTCATGGGTCAAAAAACATCTTAGTTAAGTCTGTGTCTTGGCTATTATGAACAGGGCTGCTAGAAAAACAGGCATACAGGAACAGGGCAGGAAAGTCTTGAGACCACACTCCCTACCCCCACCAGTCTGTATCTCTTCACAATTGTAGTTTGATTGCAATTGGCCCCATAAGCTCATAGGGAGTGGCACTATTAGGAGGTGTGGCTTGGTTAGAGTAGGGTATGGCCTTGATGGAAGAAGTGTGTCACTGTGGGGGTGGGCTTTGAGGTCTCATATATGCTCAAGCTGTGCCCAGTGTCTCAGACAACTTCTAATTGCCTGTGGGTCAAGATGTAAGAGCCCTCAGCTCCTCTCTAGCACCGTGTCTGCCTGCATGCCACCATGTCCCACCATGATGACAATAGACCGAACCTCTGAACTGCAAGCGAGCCACCAAATTAAATGCTTCCATTATAAGAGTTGCCTTGGTCATGGTATCTCTTCACAGCAACAGAAACCCTAACGAAGATAGCAGTGTTTCATCTCAGTAGGCACAATGACATTTTCTCAGTTGCCCAGACCATTCAGGTGCCCTTTCCTTTCATTCCCCTCCTTTCCTTTTCTCAGCAAGTTCCAACAGCACGACTTGTTAGCAGATCTTTCAAGCCCATTGTCTTAATAGTTTAAGGGGCTAGCTACCTTTGGCTATGGGGCAGGAATGGGCAGTAGGTAAATTCTAAATGGAAGGGCCTGGCAAGGAGATAATAACTATGACAGCTGATGTTCTGTATCCATATGGCTGGCCTTTGGGATGTCTGTTCAGAATCACAATTGTTCTTACTGGGTGGCGTATTGGTCAATTTTTCATTGCTATAATGAAATGTATTCAGCTAACTTTTGTGGGGGCTGGAATTTCAAGATAGGGCATCCTCATTTAGCTTCTGGCGAGGGCTTCATGTGGCATCACAATGGTAAGAGCAATTTCAGAACAGACCATGTGGTGAAACAGGAAATGGAGAGCAAGGAGGGAACTTCTCGAGAAACATTCTTCAAGGACCTATCTCTAGTGACTCAATCCTCTTGGTGGGTCCCACCCCCATACAGGTGTCACAGAGTCCCAGCATATGAGCCCTCTGGGAATTTACACCATATCCATACACAGAAATTGGAGAACCCCAGAAAAGGATTAGACATTTCTGTGGAGTTGGTTGCACTAGGAAACAAATGACGACTAGGTCAGAACATATGATACGGTAAAATGTAAAGAAGTAAAAACAACTACACAGAAACATGATCTCATCAGGACAGTCATAACATTGACAATGGCCCTTCCTGTCTTCTTGCAGCTGATCGGCAGGAAACAGCAGAAGGCAAGCCCTCTGTGTTCCAGGTGGCAGGATAGATAAGCCAGGCCCAAGGAGGAAGGAGAGCTAGGAGGCTTTTGGAGTGTCTCAGAGGTCTAGAGTGGGCTGGATGCAAGATGAGTCCAAGAAGAATAAGCCTTTCCACGTCTGGTTTGACAAATGATCCTTTTGGTTAAGCAGCTTTCGGTTACTATGGCAAAATAACTGGGGATTGGAAGGAAAGTGTTCTCTTGGCTCACCGTTTCGGAGGTTGGTTTGTGGTTCTGTAGCTGCCCTATTGCTTTGGGCCTGTGGTGAGGGAGCACATATGATAGGAACAGACAGCTGAAGAAGATGCTCACCTTAGGTCAGCCAGGAAGAAGAGAGAGATGGGAAGTACAGGTGGAGCAGTCTCACTTTGGAAGGCAAACCCTAAATGTAACCTTTTACTGGGACCCACCTCTTAAAGGCTCCATCATGCCCCAATACTGCCATAGACTGGGGACCAAGCCATTAACACATCGGTTTAGGGGACACTTCAGACCCATGTCGTAGCTTTTTCCCAGGGTGGCGGTTGTAGTTATCTTTAGTTGCCAGCGTGGCACATGTGGGAACAGGGAACCTCCATTAAGGAATTGCCCCCATCAGGTTTGTCTGTGTCCCTGTACGTGAGGCATTTTATTAATTACTAATTGATGTAGGAGGAGCCAGTCCATGGTGGGTAGTGCCATCCCTCAGCAGGTGGACCTAGACTGTGTAAGAAAAGCAGCTAAGCAATCCAGTAAGCAGTACTCCTCCATGGTCTCTGCTTCCGTGCTTGCCTCCAGGTTCCTGCCTTGATTTCCTGCCTTGGCTTCCCTTGATGAGGAACTTTAACCTGCAAGCTGAAATAAACCCTTTCTCCCCCAAGTTACTTTTGTCTGTGGTGTTTTTCACAGCAACAGAAAGCAGAAAGTCAAGCAGGACAGTGGCCAGAGCTCAGTCAGGTGTGTGGTCTGTGTGATCAGCTGGAGCCGAAGTTCCATAGCAGAGCGCTCAGCCCACTAGAAACAGCCCCCAGCACGAGGCCTTCTACTATATGGCAATTGGAAACACATGATGTTAATTTGGACAACGAATGATATCTAAACAAATAAACAAAAACATGGAACATTCCAAGACAGAATGTTCCAAGTTGATGAGCTTTCAAATTGCTCAAGGATCCCAAAAGCAGTTCTTTCTCTTGTGGGGAGTGCCCTGTTTATAACAGCTCTCTCTCTCTCTCCACTTGCTATGAAATGAGTTGAAATGGTTGGCAGGGAAAAAGGGATGTAATTATATTTGGCAGGCAGGGCAGGGTTATAAATATGCCCATTTTGGAGCCATTGCGAAGGCTCTTGTCTCATTCATTTGAAAATCTAATCTAAAGGAGTCTAGCTTTTAATGGACTTCGCTTTATCAACTTGCAGTGGAATTAATTTTCATCTGCCATCAGCCTGCTGAAGATATTGCTGCATTAGTATAAAGGAGCTAAGTGTCTTTAGACAATGGAGCCTGAGCCTCCCTGTCCCAACAGCACCACTAAAATGCAATGAACAGGGACTTCACAGATTTGAAGGTAAAAATAGATGGGTGAGTAGCTTCAACTCTTAATAAACAGAGTAACATATTCTAGTCCAAATCTTGTAATCAAATAATTTTTCTTTTTTGAAAATTTAATTCATTAGTAATTTCTGTGTGTGTGTGTGTGTGTGTGTGTGTGTGTGTGTGTGTGTGTGTGTGTACATGTCTAGGGTGTGCATGTGCAGATTTCATCTGTGGAAGTCAGAGGGCAGCTTTCAGGAGTCAGTTTACCATGGGCTCCAGGGATGTAGCTCAGGTTTGTAGGCTGGCGTGGCAAGTGCTTGTACCCACTGGGTTATCTCATCCACAAGAATTTTTTCAGATGGCTTTTATCAAAGCCGGTTTCCCATTTCTTTTCCTCTGAACCTCTCACCAAACTCTCCTCTCAGACGTTTGCAGTGTTGGGATAGAGTGAAAATGTGCATGAGCTGAGCCAAAATAAAGAAATACAAATGCACAAGAAAAAAAAATAATGCTAAGCATAGAGCCTAAATATACACAGTTAAACAAGATCCCAGATGTCTGAGCTCATTGCAGCTCTGATAACAAAATACCCAGGGCTGGGTAATTTATAAGTCATTTCAACTAACCACTTGCATTTATAGAGGCTAGGAAACACACGGTTATAACTCCAGCAGGGTGGGTGTCTGGGGAAGCTCTCTGCTTCTTGGGTTGTTTTCTTTCCCTAATTACATTTATTTGGTGTATGTCCAGGTGTGAATGGATGATTGGTTCTCTCCCTCCACCATGTAGGTTCCAGAGATTGAACTCAGGGCTTCAAACTTGGCAGCAAGCACCTTTACCTACTGAGCCATCTCACTGGCCCAGGATGGTGTTTTCCTGCTCTGTATTCACAGGGTCAGGGGAGGTCCCTCAAACCTCTGTTCTGGAGGCATGAATCCCTGGTTGATGATAGAACACTCATGACTTAATCACTTCCCCCAAACTTTACCTCTTAAAGTCATCCAACAAGTGAACCGGGTGGGGAGGGCCATTTGAACCATCAGACCAGTATTTCCAGAATGCTGCTCTGTTGAGTCATTCATTGCATTGACACCAATGCCCAGACCCAGACAAAGGAAATGTCTGGAGACAGACAAACTTACCGTAAAAAACTTTAAACCACATCCATTTGCTAAACATTTTTTTTTCTGTCAATGCTGTTACATTGTAAATTGCGGTAGAATTACCGAGGAGCAGACAGTGTTCGGAACAAAGTGCTCTGAGTATCTGAAATTTCTGTGGCTGAAAACCTTCAGGACACAGAAAATGTATTTTTGCCTTCTCAAATAGAAGCTTTATTTGATGAATGAAACTCTCTTGGGGCTCCAAGGAAGTTTCTAAAAACTAACAATGGTTTTCTTGAATTCTGTTAAATAAGATTCCCTGTATTTTCTATCTTTATAACAATGAGTAGCAAAAACTATAAAGAAAAAAAAATCTTTTTAAATAGCCCATAATCTTAGCATGAAAAAATCTCTACCGATAGTTTAATACAAAATATAAGTGACATAGTTAGCAGATTCAAACTGTGCATAAAAAATGCAGAATAAACATAGAAGGCCTGTTTGACGCTTGCGTCCTGGTCTTCCCCAACACTTCCATTGTGAGCTTTGTCTCTTTCTGAAATCACTGGTGATTGTGTAGCTTCGCGTTTATTCATATACAAATTATTTCCTAATGGGAACAAAAGTGGTTTGGCAACATCTGCTCTGTACCTTGCTTGTTATAATAAATCATGGTGACTGCATACAATTTCACTCATTCTTCCCAATGGCAGCATATGCACACATCCATCGGTATCCTGGGAGGACGGCAGGCCCTCCTGTGATGAATGCTCAGATGCTCATGTCCCTTGTGAAAGATGGGATAGTGCTCTTGGGTGACCCCCACACCTCCTCCCATACGCTATAAAATATCTCCAGATCACTTGTAACACCCCAAACCATGTAAATGCTACATGAATAGTTGTTATACGGTGTTTCTTAGGAATGACAATATGAGAAGCCTGTGCACGGTAAATACAGATGCCCCCATGGAGGCCTAACTACACAGCTCCTGAGGGGCACAGGAGGGATGGCGTTCATCCAGCCAGTGCTGGTGATGACGGAGGGTCTGTGACATGGCTGTGGCCTGAGCTTGGCCTGCTTACACATCACTGCAATCCTGAGGACTTGGTGCTCAGCAGGCAACAAATTCAAGTTTTGCTTTTTGGAACATTCTGGATTTTTTTTCTCCTGAACATTTCCTCTGTGTGGTTGGCTAACTGAGTGGATACTGCAGAACTTACAGATGCAGGGGGTGGACTCTGGTCTGTCTAAGGCCCTGAAGCCAGTGATCTCCTACTGTATGAGATCATGCCTCGCATCTGTGCCCATTCAGCTGTCTTTCTAGCCACTGTGTGGACAAAAATAGGTTTTTTGTTTGTTTGTTTTTGTTTTGTGCAGATAGAGTTTTGCTGGGTAACCCAGGCTAGTCTTGAACTCATATCCTTGGGAAATTAGAGGCATGGGACACAACACCCACATAGGGAGGCTGGCTCTAGGTATGCAATGGTGAACCAATCAGGCAAAATGTAACTGTCTCTGTGAAGTTTGCATTCTGATTGGAAAGCAGAGGCCTTGTATAATTTTTCCTGGGGAGAGATTAACAAATGTCCCCAGATAGGGCACTGGTGATAGATTAAAGAAACAGCTCAATCCAAGTCTGACTTAGTGAGCCAGTACAGGAGGATGAAAAGGGGTTAGTTACAGGAACATGGCAGACTGCAGTGGACTATCAATAAAAACCAAGAGTTAAATATTGGGGTAATAACCCAAAAGATCAGAGAAGCAAAGGAGCAGCCACTAGTGATTTTTACCTCTCCAGATCCTCAGACCAAAAGGGGCTGAGAATCTGTCTCCACCTGCCTTGTATTTTTGTCTCCACTTCCTGATTGTGCTGGGACTAAAGGCATGAGTCTCCCAAGTGCCGGGATCAAAGGTGTGAGCCTCCCAAATGCTGGGATCAAAGGTGTGCACCACTACTACCTGGCCTCTATGGTTAACTAGTGGCTAGCTCCACCCTCTAATCTCCAGGCAAGCTTTATTTGTCAGAACACAAACAAAATACCACCTAAAAATTCCCCCTTTCTGTCTAAATAAAAAGTGAAGGTTTTAACTAACATAGAAAAACTATATACAATAACTACAATAGCTATATACAAATATATACAGGCAATAATTACATCAACAATGTCTAGTCCATAGCATTTGACAAATTCAGAGAAAAGACTCCATTATCTATCCTGTCTTGGTGAGTCCAAAGTATTATACCTAATTCACTTTCTATCCTAACTTGCATTATCACTTTTCTATATCCCCCCTTTTCTTTTTACAATGAGATCCCTAAGTCTAATCTCCTTTGTTCAACTTTTTTCTTGACCATTACCAATAACAACTTGTACCCAATCCCCATTAAATGATAATAAATATCCGTGACCCATTTCTTGGGGAATGTGGGAGTAGTTCTCTAGACTACTTCTTGCTGATTGGCGGTGCTGGTAATTTTGGGGGGGACTATGAGAAAATTCAGGATTATGGTTAAGTCCTCACTGGAGTAGTCTGTGTGGCTGGATCATCTCAGCCAACAGCCTTGAAGCAATCCTGAATGTAGAACTCAGAGGAAACTGCAACAGAGGTGCTCTGAAATGTTGGATCATCTGAGCCATCTGTTCCCATCAGAGATTTTTCAGGGGGTCTTCCTTAATCAAAATTGATTTTTCTTAACCCAGAATGAATCCAGAGCCTCTCATTTCCTGTGGAAATAAAAGCAGTACCTCTTTCTCAAAGTAACATATCTTTTGACTTAATTTTTAAAGTCAAGGTATTTTAAAATGTATAGGTTAGTTTAATTGAGTAGCTTTCACAATCAAATACATCTCAGCAGTTATCATTTGCCCATTAACAGTCAAAAAATCCAAAGACAACACAATAAAATACATAATCTAGACTCTCTGTGTATTTTCCATCTTTACATGGCTTATCATATTTTTATTACTCTATTTCCTTTTTAAGGACTTTACTATTATTTTTTATTTCTAAATCATTTTTAAAATCTATTACTGTTTCTACCCTTTATCTTCGATCTCCCAAGCCTACACACATTTTTTAAAAATACTGTAAATTGTTTAGAGGTTTTTTTTTTCATCTTAATCTGTCTTTATTGCATATCTCTTTTTCTGACCACACACGTGTTTAAACTACTAAGTGGCATGGATAGGACCTCCATCTCTGTCCTAGTGACTGGCTCTGCCCTGCTTGGTTCCCTAAGAGCTCAGCTTCATGGCGGAGGCACTGGCAGGAACCATGTTCACCTCCCCAACTCTGGGAAGCTTCTGGATCCACACTGCTATTGAGCAGCATGTTACCAGCTACTCATAAGTCCCATTTAAGTGTTTGGTAGCAGGGCCTCTTAAAAGAGCCACGTGGTTTTTGCTGCTAGCACTGAGTCAGGAAGCTGTCTCTTAAAGGAGCCACACCTCTGCTTGCTGCTAGCAAACAGAGCCTACCCAAGAAAAGGCAGTTACTAAGAAGCCGTGTTTTGGCACCATTTTTGTATGTTTAAAATCCTTTTTAAAGCTTTTTCAGGCTTTATGTGGAAATTTTTGTTCATGCCATATGAAGTGTGAACCTAATTAGTCTTATCAATAAAAATCAGAAGTCAAATATTGGGGTAATAACCTGAAAGATCAGAGAAGCAAAGGAGCAGCCACTAGTGACTTCTTACCTCTCTGGATCTTCTGACTGAAAGGGGCCTGAGATCTTGTCTCTACCCACCTTATGTTTCTGTCTCCACCTCCCAATTTTGCTGGAATCAAAGATGTGAGCTTCCCAAGTCCTGGGATCAAAGGCATGGGCCTCCGAGGTGCTGGAATCAAAGGTGTGTCAACACCATCTGGCCTCTATGGTTAACTAGTGGCTTGCTCCATCCTCTGATCTCCAGGCAAGCTTTACTTGTCAGAACACAAACAAAATACCGCAACAATCACCAAAATTCCCACCCTAGCATGGATAATAACCCTCTTCTCACCTACAATTATCCATATTTATATAGCCTCAGGGGACTTGTGAATCCTGCAAATTTCAGGATCTTCCTGGAACTTGGGAGTTTTAGTACTTTCTGAGTCTTAGTGAACCTCCCTCAGGATAGACTGTTTTTAGTTTGGAGGGAACACAACCAGGGAACAAAAGCAGTTCAGACAGTTGGATTATGTTAAGCGATTAAAGGCATAAAGACCACAGAGGTCCTCAAGGGTGCAGGGAAGATTCATATCTCACGGGCTGGTCAGACAAGGCTTCTGGAGAGGTGAGTTGAGAAGGGTGACTGTCCAGCCTGGTGGATGTCCCAGCTGAGAGGGCTCCAGATGAAAGGGAGAACAGATCTGAAGGCTGTGAGGCAGGGTCCTACCTGGAGATTGGAAGGAACAGACTAAAAGCCAGTATAGGTACAACTCAAAGACCCCAAAAAGGACTGCAGTGGAAGCAGGCCATGTTGGCCATTGAGTAGAAGCCCCAGATAGGATGGGGCAGACACATTACCACTTTGTCCCTGAGAATCCCTGACCAGCAGAACTCACAAGCATGGGAAACACTGGTGGAGTTCAAGTGAGTACAGGTTGAGTCACTCCTACCCAAAATGCATAGGATGAGAAGAATTTCAGATTTTGGAATACTTTACAATAGATAATGAGATATCTTGGGGATAAGACTCAAGGGTAAACGCAAACATCATTTATATTTCAGAACATCATATCCTCAGAGCATGAACATCAATTTATATAGCATTCTTGCTGCCCCTGCATTTTGATTGAGCTCTGTCACATGAGGACAGGTGAGGAATTTTCCATTGGTGATGTCATGTTGGTGCTCAGAACGTTTCCAGTTTGAAGCATTAGCATTTTAGACTTCAAACATGCAAATTAGGACTGCTCCGCCTCCAGCAGCCACAAAACCTGTGCTGAGGGTTCATTTGGATGCTCCACAGAACGTCATTATGCACTCATCTTCAGTTTGGGGATCATAAAGTACTCCTTAAACCTGCCTTAGGCAACAGAGCTCGCTGTCTCCAACCTTACATGGTCCAGGTGTTTTGTACACATCTCCAATTGACTTACATACTAGTTTTTCTTCTCCTCCGCTCTCTTAATCTTTTCCCCCTCATTTTTAAGTCCAATTTGTTAAGGTTTGTTAAGGATTTTTGAGTCTGTGTTCACAGAGAGGAAATGATTATGTAATTTTCCTTTATCATTAGATCCTTGCCAGAGTTATGTTGCCTTTATGAAACACACGGGAGGATAATTCTTTTTTGTGTCCTCTGGAAGGGGTCATGCCAGACTCATCTTGCCTCTGCCTTCAGTGTCTACCAGTACCCATCCTTTCACTCTAGGCAGTTTAAGTTTTGCATTTCATCCCATAGACATGTCCACAACCGGCTGTAGCTCTCGCTCAAGGGGAGCTGGTACCCTTGTCTCACGTCCCCGAGCACCAGGTACATGTGATGCACATATACTCGGGGGCAAAACGTGCATACATATAACATTCTAAAAATAAATGAAGTTCATTTCATTTCCTCTTACCTTTTCCTAAATTTTTGGTTTTAGTTTCTGACTTTGTAGAATAATTAATTCTAATATTCAGGCGAGAGGTGCTTAGGGCAATGTTACTCAAAAAATTCTAAATATTGACTTGACAAAATCTTTATTTCTTGTTTTTATCCTTTGCAAAAAGTTTCATTTTCATTGTTTCTCACCCACCTTTTAAAACCGAGCCCAGAGCCCTAACCACTGGACCATGCTTTTAATCCTGATGTTAACTATCTACGTTAGGTTACATGCATTTAGTTTTTATCAACATATGTCATTTTGTATTTACTTATTATGCATATACCCACAGAGCTAGGAACTAATCCTATTCCTGAGCTAAGTCCCTGGTTCTTGTTTTGTTATTTTTAGTTTTTTTTTTTTTTAATTTTTATTCCATACATGTATACAGTGTATCTCGTATATTGGAATTCCTTCTCCCAATTCTTCTGGGCGTGTTCACCCAAAACTTTTCCCTCTTACCTTGATCTTCTCTTCTAAAAAAAAAACAAGCACTTAATTGAATTGTAATAACAAATAATTGAATCCAAGCAGTGCTGCCTGAATTTGTAGGAGTGTGAGACTACCACCTGGGCAACCTATCAGAGTCCACACCATGGAGATTTACTGCCTCTCCCCAGTGGCCATCAATTACCAGCAGCTCCTCGGCTATGGGTAGAAGCTCATGAGCCCTCCCTCACCCAAGCCAGAGTTTTCACTGCCATGATCTTTCATGAGTATAATGACCATGCCATGTCTTGGAAGACAGCATTTCTCAGCACTCATCCATGTTCTCCAGTCTCCTCTTCCACCATGTTCCCTGAGCCTTAGCCAACAGGGAGTGGGTGTTGATATAAATGCCCCACTTAGGACAGAGAATCCGGTCATGTATTCTAAGCACTTTGGCCACTTAGGGCTCCTAGTATTGACTGATGTCTACTGCAGAAAGGAGGTTCTTTGAACAAGATGGAAATTAGCACTGGACATAAGTACAAATATGTAGAAGGCAGCTTGATGTGTCCTTTTAGCAAAACAACAGTAGTGCAGTCCCCAGTAGGGCCTATGACCTTCCCAGCCATGGCTCCTGGCTATGTTTACAGTTCTAGGCATGAATTCCCTCCTTTGGAAGTACTGTTTACCCCTATAACAGTTACACCACTATTGTAACAGTAGATACATCTTGCTTAGCAGGTCAGTATTGAAGCACGTCCGTGTCTGGGCAAGTCTATTGATTGTTCTTCATCAGCAGGCTCCATCGTACCCTTTGGTACTATGAAAGCCAGATGGCAGGCAGGAAGGGAGTTTCCAGACTACTTCTAGCTTGGTTTCACTATGTCATGCAACGAAAGTGCATGATGTCTTCAACAATATGGCCTTACTATGTAGCTGTGGTAGGGCAACCAAGCAGCTCTTATTTCAGTTTTGATCAATAGATAATAACTGCATTTGTTTATGGAGTATAGTATGACATTTCAACACTTGTATATAATTTATAATCCTTAGAACAGATAATTGGCCTATCTGTTAACTTAAGTATTTGTCATTTTGGGAGATGAAACTATTCAAAATACCAACTAAATATATAATGAATAGTTGTAAGTTACTGTACTGTGCAGTAATTAAAACTTATCCTTCTAATCCAGCTGGACCCCTGTGCTCACTGTCCACTCTTTCCCCTTCTCCCATCCGTTTCCAACCTCTGGTCACCACTATTCTACATCAACCAGATCAGCTGTTTAAGCTTTCATATACAAATGAGAACATGAGGCATTATCTTCCCGTGCCTACTTACTTCATTTAACATAATGTGTTCCAGTCCCATCCATGTTGCTGGACAGGGCAGGGTTTTGGTTTTGATGGCTGACTAATGTTCCATTGTGCATTTGTAGTGTCACATTGTCTGTATCCACTTACCTGTTGATGGAATCTCAGGTTGGTCCTGTAACTTTGCTGTTGTGAATCATGCTGCCCGAAACAAGCCTATGTGGAGGCCTGTTTGACATATGAATTTCCTCTCCATGGCAGGGTGCTAGGTCATACAGTCCTTTTATTTCTACTTTCTGAGGCACACACATCCTGTTTTCTAGACTGTACTAATTCATACCTCTACCCTTCACATACAGGAGCCCTGCTCTCTGTACCCTCACCTTTCTAGTGGGGACAGGGTAGTCTCAGCTCTTTCATGGTGATTACTGATGTCAAACCATGTTCCGGGGCTAGTTGACCAGTTGTATACACTTTGTAAGAAGTTTCTATTGAGATCGTTTGCCTATTTTAATCAGACAATTGTGATTGCTATAATTAGGCTGTTGTTAGCATCTCATATACTCTGGCTGTTAATCCTTTTTCTGACGAGTGGTTTCCATCCTATTCTGTGGGTTTTCTTTATGAAGTATCTTCTTCACTATACAGCAGCTTTTTGGTTTGGTCTAATCACTTCTGTTAGTTTTTGTTTCTGTGGCCTCTGTTTTTCATTGGGTTTCCCCTTGGTCGGGGGCGGGGTATCTCTGTTTCTGTTGTGATTTGGTATCTAAGAGTTTGTTTCAAAACCTCTTTGCTGGCTATCTAGCTAAAGCATTTGTCATGCCAATGATTGTCTTTCTGTTTAAGATTTGCTATGGTGGGTCTAAGGCACAGGTTGGGAAACTTACTATAAATGGCCAGGATTGGGAACCACTCACTGTATATACTTCTTCAGTGAAATGTAAAAGCTGTTCTCAGCTACAGGCCATACAATAGTGGGTCAACAGGTCGTATTTGACTCATCTCCAGCAGTTTGCTAGCCATGGTCTACAGCCATCCTTTCTCCAGGCATCAGGTGACCTGCTTTAAGGCATGGCTTTCTGAGCAGTTGGCTGAGTGTCCGGGGTACATTGTGCTGTTTCTCTGTGGCTGGAACTCCCATTTCATTGCACAGCTCTGGAGTATGTTCAGCCCACAACTATCTCTCTAGTTGTTTTCTGCAAGGCCTTGAACTTTCACTCTGCATATGTGCATCTTTGGGTCTGGAAAATAATTAGGGACACTGAAGATTCCTAGAGCTTGCCCACACAGTTTTCTTCATTCTGATATGCTTCTCTGCAAAGTCCTTCCCTATGGACAGCTATACTTTGTGATCCACCTAAACAGGCTCAGTGGGATGTATGGACCCTGGGCTCCACCCCCTTCTCTTGTATCCTGTGATTTATGCACCACGTGTTACAGAACACTAAGAAGTCTTGGCATGTATGCTTTCGCCCCTTAAGAAACAGGCCATTGTATGACCTACCTGATATCTGAGAAGAGCTGCCTCCATTATTCTGCCAACTGTTTACAGTGTAAGATTAATTCACTCCATCGCAGCAGGAAGCAGTCTTGAACATGACTTTTACAGTAGTGGTTTCTTTACATTTGGTAGTCATTATTGGTGAGAAATATACAAGTAGCTGATAGAAAAACAATAAAAATATTAAGTTCTCATGCCACCCCATCTCTCTCTCTCTCCCTTCCCCTCTCTCCTTCTGTGTTTGAGGCAGGGTCTCATGTGGCTTAACTGGTCTAGAACTCATTACCTCACTATGTAGCCAAGGTTGACCTTGAACTCCTGATCCTCCTATTTCCACTTCCCTAGTGTTAGGAATACATGTTAGTGTTCGATCTTGCCTGCTTAAGCAAAATCTGTGTGTGTGTGTGTGTGTGTGTGTGTGTGTGTGTGTGTGTGTGTGTGTGTATGTATGTGTGTGTGTGTGTGTGTGTTTCTGAAGATTAATCCTAGGGTCTCATAGATGCTGGGCAACTACTCTATTACTGAGCTATATTGCAATAAAACTTGGGTTGTGTTTTCTTTCTTCCCTTTACTTCAACCCTTCCTTCTCCTTTCTCCTCCTCCCCTTCCTTCCTTCCTTCCTTCCTTCCCTCCTTCCTTCTTTCCCTCCCTCCATCGCTCCCCCTTTCCCCCTTCTTTCTCCCTTCTTCTGTTGCTTCTTCTGTTTCTTCTTCTCCTTCTCCTTCTCCTTCTCCTCCTCCTCCTCCTCCTCCTCCTCCTCCTCCTCCTCCTTCTTCAATATCTAACTAAAGTAGTCCTTGACTGGCCTGGAAATCTCTATGTAACATAGAACAAAACAGCCCTGAACTCAAAGAGATCCTCCTGTCTCCACCTCCTAAGTGCTGGGATTAAAGGTGTGTGCCATCATATCCTGCTCAAAGCTTGTTTTTTTCAACCATGTACCTTTATATTTATATGAAATTATATTTTAAAAAGTAAATATGGAGAGAGATAACTAACACTGATGACCTTTGAAATAGCAATAGAGAATCCCACTACCATAGAAATTTACTAAACTGTCGGGCGGTGGTGGCACACGCCTTTATTTCCAGCACTCAAGAGGCAGAGCCGGGTGGATCTCTGTGAGTTCAAGGCTAGCTGGTCTACAGAACGAGATCCAGGACAGGCACCAAAAATCTACACAGAGAAACCCTGTCTGAAAAAAAAAACAAAAATAAAAAATCAAACAAAAGAAACTTACTAAACTGTCTGCATACACACATATGGAATCAGTCTAAATGGAGCTGTCATACAATGTGAAGGACAATACCCAAATTAGACACTACCTGCTCTAGGCCTAGTTCCAGGAATGGATTCTCTCTTTTGCAGTAGGGCCCCATAGGTCTCCAAACATTACTGGCTGTCACTGTTGTTCTAGGATCCCTTCAGAACTTGATGGTAAGACCCTCTTGCTGAATATAGCACGTACTCGAATCATAGGACATGGGGAAATCAAGCTCGTGCTTAAATGGGAGCTTCATCTGTACTGGCTAGCCTTGGTACTGGAAAGTGCTATGCAGGCGACAGGAGTAGAAAAATAAGCATCAGGTTTACCCAGCTGTGAATCCTGTAAGCTACGATAATGACCCTCCTGGCAAGATATACCCAGTGGCACAATAGTGGTCTAACTGTTATGGGAGTGGCCAACCACCTTTTAAAAATTGGGTTTAAGTCCCACTTCACAACATAGAGCCCATACCTGGCACTGTCAACAAGGCCAAAATCCTGTGGCTAGATATGCCCTAAGGGACAACCTAGTACTATTATTCTGCTAAATGGACTAGTATTAAAACAATTTCCAATGACTTATTGATGTACCTTAAATCGGTGCATTCTCCCAGATCACATCTACCTCCTTACCCTCCCAATTTTGTCCTCCCCTCCCTTTCTTCCCCCACCCCTCCCTCTCTCCCTCTCTTCACATCCAGTTTGTGTTAGACCACTACACTTCAGTGTGGGGCCAGCCCTGGAGTGTGGTTGAATACCAGGGCTCACACTAAGTAACACTGACTCCATTTTCCGGCAGCTGTGCATTTCCTGTGAAAGTTATTTGGGCTGTGGCTATCCTGGATCCATTAAATGCATATGTGAACCCAAATGGCAGGAAGAATATGTTCAGATGAAGACAGAGTTTCGATGCCACCAACTGAAGCTACACCCTCCAGGAATCTGGTCCTTCTACCGCCTTCCTGTGCACCATATAACTACAGTCTCAGGGCATCCAGGACACAAGTGTTGTCCTCTGGGCCCTTGGTACTCAGTGAGCAGCACTAATTCAGAACATCATGGTGGACAGATGATAGCTACATGTTCATGTTGTGTCTGCTACCCGTGACTCCACAGAGCATATCATTAAGACTTGATTTGTAGAGCCCTCTCCAGCCTCGGCCATAGAGTCTACCCAGGTGCCCCGAAGACAGCTCTCACCCATGTGTCAATAGCTCTGTTCAATAGCATAGCACCTGGCAAGCTCTAGCTTGTTTCTATTTCTATACAAATGGATGCTTTGTGGTCTTAAGCCAAATAGTTTGCAATATTTCCTTACACAGCCTTAGGAGACTGACTGACATATAGCCTAGCCCAATTGCTATTTTAACTTGGATTACTGCATGTGTATATTATAGGTTTTTCAAGACAAGGTCTCACTAGGTAGCCCAGAGTGGCCCTGAATTTGTTATGTAGCTCAGGCTGGCCTTGAACTTACATGATCGTCCTTTAACTAAACCCAGTATATAAATCTTTCAAATATTATTTATATCTGTGTTTCTAATGTGTTTTATGATTTTCTGTACAGTTCTGGAATTTTATTTTTTATAGGTTCATAATACCTTGTATTCATTTTAGTGTAGGTATTTCATGCCTTTTTATAAGGCTCTCTTTTTCAGTGCAGTTATCTTTGGGGGATATTTTGAGGGAATAGTTCCAAGATGCCCTATGGATATCAAAATCCTTTGATGCCTGAGTCCCCTAGATAAGATGGGTAGTGTTTTCACAGAACCTGTGTGCATCCTCCATGTACCTTGCATCCCCCTCTGGATGACTTCCTACTCTCTAATGTATGTGAGTGCCGTGTAATGGCGGTTTTGTGGTACTACTGAGGGAATGATGGCAGAGATGAAGTCTGTGTTCATTACATATACATTCTTTCCCAATATTTCAGCCCAAGTTTCGCTGAGTCTGTGACTGGAGAACATGCTAATGCATAGGGCTGACTGTATTCCCTATTGAAGTTTTTTGGTTAGAAATTGTAACCTTTGAGTCATTTTCAACCTTTCTGTTTCTCTTGACCTCTTATCTAAGCTTTTGGGAAATCCTGCACATCACTTATCATCCCACAGATCCCCCTCTCCTCCCTCCTCCCACCCCTCTCACCTCCCCCCCCCACTTCTTATTTCCTTCTCTGCCATTCCCTAGTCCTGACCATCACCATCTCTTATCTGAATCAGTTTTTATTGATCGGTAGGCCCCAGATAAAGAGAATCAATAGAGAGAGGGGGAGGGAGGAAGGGAGGGAGGAAGGGAGAGAGAGAGAGAGAGAGAGGAGAGAGAGAGAGAGAGAGAGAGAGAGAGAGAGAGAGAGAGAGAGAGAGAGAGAGAGAGAACAAAGAGAGATACAGTCTGAAGGGGTTGACTCATGAGGTTGTGGAGGCTTGGTGAATTCAAGCTCTTCATGGCTGGTAAGCAGACCCAAGACCCAAAATATCACCAATTCAAGTACAAAGGCAGTCTGCTGGCAGAGTCTCCCTTTCTCAGGATGGTAGCCTTTGACTAGTTGGATGAAGTCCATCCATAGGTGAATAATATTTAAAATTTTGTGCTAAATTTTATGTCTCTAGATGCTTTGACTTAACACAGGCATACTGTCAATTCTTCAGTGGCTAGCAGTAGTTGGATGCAGGATTCTGTGTACAATGAGCCTCCGCCATTGGAGGATCCTACCTGGCTTCCTCGTCCCAGCCTTGGGGAACTTAGCTGTCTATGCACCTGCCCCACATCCTCATCTTGTCCCATCCACCTTCTGGTCCCCATTGCCCTTGACCCCAACTCTAGCTTAGTACTAGAGTCTGTCCTGCAGTGAGGCAGAGGTGGGATTCTTAGCAGATGTTTCACTTAAGACTTAAAGTGGAAGTCAGCGTTGTGTTTGAGGGGTCCTGGCATGAGTGGCATGTGGTTTTCAGTGTTCTTGGAATGAAATCAAATCCAAGCACCTTCACAAATGGTCTCCTGCCACCATTCCTGGCCTCCTCCTCCCCCTCCATGTAGTCTGGCTCCAGTGACCTCTCAGTTCCTTGGGTGAGGCCCCATAACCCCCCCCCCAGCTTGGCTAACTCCCTGTAGCCCCACACCTCCCACGGGAGACTGGTGGGCCAAGAACTAGGAAGGCGCCTCTCTATAGTGAGCTATTTTTCCTCAGTCACAGTTCGGACTTGCACCTGGGGTGGGAACACCCTGCCACGGTCATTTTTATTTTCTGGATCACTGTACATAAGACACATTCAGTCTCCTTGTGGAAAGGGGGACCATGCTTCTTCCTCAAGCCCTTCACTGTAGCTCTTCTCACGAGGTTGTAGTGGCCTGCATACTTTCATTTCTAAGATAGGGCTCTTATTGTTTGTATGCAACTTTCTGTTTTCCTGGTTAGCAAACAAAATGGAAGGAGTTTCTGTGGACAGCGTCTAATTATTTGTCCACCAATCCACCAAGCCACTCAGGACAGTAGGCTTGAACCTGAAAGCAAGGGAGACAAACATCTGTCCACTTCCCCTCCCTGGGGGCCAAAGGTCTCTTTCCCCTCCAATCCACCCACAACTCTACACCTAGGTTTCCTTCACCATGGAAGCTCACCCTAGCGATCCCCATGGTTGGAAGCGTGCACTGCATTATACTGAGGACTCAATGGGGTCTTCTCTGGACTGTAGACGTGGGAGTTTGTCTAAAAGTAAAAAAGAGTAAAAACCTTGGATATGAGGGTGAGTCATATCGCTCAGTGGGTTAAGGCACTTGCTGCCAAGCCTTTATTTGATCCCTGGGACCCACATGGAAGAAGAAAAAAACCAACTCTGAAGTTCTCCCCTGGCCTCCACACATAAGCTGTGGCACATGCACACCCACCCCATTGGATAATAAATAAATAAATGTAATTTAAAACAGTTTTTAAAGGAATATAAATGGCACACTCACAGTGGGACCCCAGTGGAAAACCCGGAGCCCCTGACCTGAGAATGGTAGGTTGCACCACAGCCATGATGGCGGAGGTGGTCTCAGCCTCTCGGGTCTCACAGGCTTCACTTTATCTAACTTTAAAATGGTAATAATGACATTTCCCTTTTGTTCTTCAAGCTGACATTTAAAATGTGCTTTGAACTTCTTGGAAGAAAATGACCCCATGTAAGCCTTAAAGATGTGCTGTTATTAGCAATAGTTACCATGCATATTCAAAGTAAATACACACTCAACAAGTATTTCTTTTTATAACCATTCTTCCCGTAATGCAATTAAAATTAGATGATGTGAGTTAACAATAGAGGAACAAAGGACATCAAAATGACATTAAAAGAACAAAGGAAGAAAGATTGAAACTCTCAAAGGAAATGGACAGATGGGAAATGTCAGCAGCATTTTGGAAGGATGAAAAATGAGCCATTGTATGGTGACTGGGTGGGCTTCTTTCTGCTTTCTTCCCCTGCTGAGGGCTGAGGGCGAAGCTTGGTACCAGGAGGAAACTGACTGATTGAACCTTAGTCCTACACAGGCTCTGGAATTAGTCAGCAGAATTGGGAGGGGCAGGGGCCAAGGGCAAACACTAAAGGATTAGTTTACTGTCGGGGATAAACAAGTACACTGCCCAGAGTCCTAAGCAGGGGAAGAACAGGGATCAACTTGTCCCCTGTGAGCTCCATAGGGAACCAGATTGACACATCGGAGCTGAGGGATGCCAAGTGCAGCTGAGGCAGGAGGGAGATGCCTGATGGCATGGGAGTCTGTGCTGTGGTAGCATCCACCAGAAAACCCTTGGAAGTTCAGTGTCTCAGCACAGCAAAGGTTTGTTCCTGGCTTATAAATCACCTCACAGGGGGCACAGGGCCTGGGCAAGACAGCTTTTCCCTGCGTGGCCAGGGAGCCCAGGAGACTGTTTCTGCTTCAGAGCTCTGCCTGTTTCCTTTGGCTCTCAAAGCTGCTGCTAGAGACAAGAAAAGGATGGGGGGGGGGTGTCACCCTGATGGTGAGTGCCCCAGAGTGGAGGGACACTGGCCTCTCACACATGTCCAATTACCTGCTGCAAAGAAGGCTGGAAGTGTGTCAGCATTTGTGGATGTTAGGTGCACGTGGGTCTTCCCTGCTCCTTGTGATGAAGTGAGAGGCTATGGAGAGAAGAATTAGATCACTGTCCATCTTGCCCTCAGCTGCCTTTGACTCCCATGAAGGTGGCCAGTCACCACTGTGGCAAGGGGCTGATGGAGGCTCTGGTGTGCAAGTTCAGAGCTCAAGAGGAAGAATAACCCCAGGGTTTGGGGAGGGTTCCTTATGTAGTCACTCTAATAGTCTTTTATTGAGCAGTGTCTTAGTTAGGGTTTCAATTGCTGTGAAGAGACACCATGACCACGGTAACTATTATAAAGGAAAACATTTAATTGTGGTGGCTTGCATACATTTCAAATGTTTAGTCCATTATCATGGTGGGAAGCAAGACAACATGTAAGCAGACCTGGTGCTGGAGCGGAGAGTTCTTACATCTTGACTCACAGGCAACAGGAAGTGGTCTGAGACAATTGGGTGTGTTTGAGCATATGAGACCTCAAAGCCCACCTCAGTGATGTGCTTCCTCCAACAAGGCCACACCTACTCCAACAAAGCCACACCCCCTAATAGTGTCACTTTGTTTGGGAGCCATTTTCTTTTTTTTTCCTTTTATTTTATTTTACAGTACCATTCAGTTCTACATAACAGCCACAGATTCCCTTGTTCTCCCCATTCCTGCCCCCCTCCCCTTCCCCCCAGCACACCCCCCATTCCCACCTCCTCCAGGGCAAAGCCTCCCCCGAGGACTGAGATCGACCTGGTAGACTCAGTCCAGGCAGGTCCAGTCCCCTCCTCCCAGAGCCAAGTGTCCCTGCATAAGTTCCAGGTTTCAAACAGCTAACTCATGCAATGAGCCCAGGACCTGGTACCACTGCCTAGATGCCTCCCAAACAGATGAAGCCAATCAACTGTCTCACCTATTCAGAGGGCCTGATCCACTTGGGGGCCCCTCAGCCTTTGGTTCATAGTTCATGTGTTTCCATTCGTTTGGCTATTTGTCCCTGTGCTTTATCCAACCTTGGTTTCAACAATTCTCGCTCATATAAACCCTCCTCTTTCTCACTAATTAGACTCCCGGTGCTCCACCCGGGGCCTAGCTGTGGATGTCTGCATCCAGATTCCTCAGTCCTTGGATGGGGTTTCTGGCACAACTAACTATTAGGGTGTTTGGCCATCCCATCACCAGAGTAGGTCAGTCCCGGCTGTCTCTCGACCATTGCCAGCAGTCTTTTGTGGGGGTATCTTTGTGGATTTTTGTGGGCCTCTTTAGCTCTTTGTTTCTTCCTTTTCTCATGTGGTCTTCATTTACCATGGTCTCCTGTTTGGGAGCCATTTTCTTTCAAACCACCACAAGCACCTGTATACTAGGAAATATTCTTGATGTTGTACAAAATAACAAGGAATAAAACAGACAAAATTCACATTCTCTTGAAGCTTTATTCAAATGTTGGATGGTGGATGATTAATCAAAAAGGTAAATCCTTACCTATTAATGAAACCAAATGTTTCTTCATATTTACTAAAGATTTGGGTACTTTATCAGTCGGAGACCTTGCCCACTTTCCATTGCATTGTTTCTATTTTTCTTAATTATTGTGTTTTGTTGGAAATGAACCTTTGTCGGTTTCTGTGACTCATTGGACATACATGTACATACATGCACACACAGCAATACCTGCGCATATTCCTTGCATTTCAGGGCTTGCCTCTTCACCAGTGTAGTCTTGCTGTCATGATTAAAAAGGAGTTTTTCTTACCTCAGGGTAACAAAAATTTGTCCCCTGTTATACTTTAAATCAGGGGACAAATCTTTATCACATCATTAGCTTGCTTTTCACATGTAGAACCAAGACTTAATTCTTCCAGCCTCAAAAGCATAGTTGCATCTTTCCATATGACTATCCAACGGATCCCAGGCTACTTACTGAAGAGAAAGTCATTCCCCACAGCTGTGCCATGCTATTTTATGACAAACGATGTATCCTTGTGTCTATAAGTCACTGTCTAGATTCACTGTTTGAATTTATTGGTCTTTGTATTCTTGGTAAAACCTGGTTGTTTCAGTAGCTGTAGATAGATTCAGGAGTCTCTGTCTAGCACTGTAAGCACTGTGTTCATCGTGCGTGTTCAGCTGTGTCTGCCCTCTATATTGTCGTGTGGATCATAGTCACCCTGTAAAATTCTGCAAAGAATCCCTGCTGGAAATGATGGTGGGATTATGATAGACCCATAGAGTATGCAGCTGTCATCACGAGCGGAGCAAGCCTACTGGTCAGGTCTTCTTTAATTACACTAATGGTCTCTAGTTCTTTTAGTAAAGGCTTTGTGGGTTTTTTTTTCATTCGTTATATGTCTAATTTAAAATGACTATGTGTGCTGTGGTGTGTGTGTGTGTATGTGTGTGTGTATGATATATGTATATGTATGGTATGTATATAGTGTATGTGTGGTGTGTGTGTATGTAGTGTGCATAGTGCATGGTGTATGTGTATATGAAGTGTGCATTGTGTATGGTGTATGTGTGTATATGATATATGTATATGTATGATGGGTAGAGTATATGTGTGTGTGGTGTGTGTAGTGTGTATGGTATGTGGTGCATGGTGTATGTATCTATGTGAGTGTGTGTGTGTGGTGTATATGGTATGTGGGGTGTGGGTGTGTGTAGTATATATGGTATGTGGTGTGTGTGTGTGTGTGTATATGTGTGTGGTGTGTTGGTGTTCAGTTGTGTACTTCTGTACCTCAAACCACTGCAAAAGTCACTGTCTTAAAACAACCCCAGCCTAACATTCCTGTGAATCTGTGTTTTTCTTCTGCTGGTCTCCACTTCAAGTGACTCATTGATGGGGGCTGGGAAAGCCTAATGGTCCAAGTGGCCTTGGGAAATGGTGGAGCCTGCCATCGTTTAGCTCATAGTCTAGACTGGGCTGCTGTCTGTGGCACAGGAAACTGCCAGAGGCTGTGTTCCAGAGGACCCCAGCAGACGTGCCAGCTTCTGGAGGCCTGGGCCCCAGACATGCACAAACAGAACCTCTGCCACATTCTGTTGCTCAAAGCATGTCACAAAATTAGTTCACGTTTGAGAATGGAGAAATAGTCCCTGCTCCTTCATTGGAAAAGCAGCTAGCCACATTAAGCTGTGTGGGGTGAGAAGTGATATTCATTCATTTTTGCGAAAATGTACCACATATATTTTAATTCTATTTTCTGTTTGTTATAGGAAAATAGATATAAAACTGGTTTATGCATATTAACCTTTATATCCAAGTGCTTTAATACATTCAGTTATTAGCTGTATTACTTCTGAATTTTCTGCCTACACTATGTTGTTTGAAAAACAAAATAATTTTCTTTCCTTCTAAATATGTCTGACTTTTCTTTCTTTTTTTTCTGATTGCATTGTCTGGTCTTCCAGTGAAGTGTGAACATGAGGGTCTTTGTCTCTTTTCTCATCATTCCCAGCATAGCACAGTGACGTGGGCTCTGTGCAGTTGTTTGGGTGACTGAGTTGTCTTTTGTTTCAAGCTTGCTGAGTTTCTGCTCATCTATGACTGTATAATCTGCCGTTCTTTTGAGAAGACCATATGAAGTGAATCCTTTATTCTGATAATATGGTAAGCTACAGCGATTGATTTTTGAATGTTAAATGCACGTGATTTCCTTATTTGAACTCACCCTGCTCCTCCTGACTCTCTTGATTTTTATTGTTAGTGTTTATTCAAGATTTTGATTATATATTCACGAGGGAAGTTGGCCTTTGGTCTTCAGTTTTTAAAACGTCCTTGCCATATTTTTATATTGTAATGCTGTCTTCATAACAGACACTGATGGAATAGTCCTCCTTCTACTTGGAAACATTTGCTGAGGTTGAGGTTATTTCTTCTATAAATGGTCAGTAGAATTCACAAGTGCAGTGATCTGGATCTGAGATTGTTTTTAAAGTCGGTTTTGAAATTCTAAGTTGATGTGCTCCAGGAACTATTCAAATTTCAGGCTTTGTATTAATTTTGTTTGGTTGTGTCCTAGGATTTTCCAGTTTCGTCTGTGCTTTGCACGTTTATTGACAAATGTTAGGCTATTCTGTTGTTGCTGTTGGCCATTTCTTTGAGCGAGCACAGAGATGGTTCTGTGCCTACAGGAGCTGGAGACCAGAGATGGGTCACTGCCGGTGGTGTGGCAAGAGGAGCAGGTAAAGGATTTGGCAGGGTTCTTTCTGCTTTGCATTTCAAGTTACTGCCAATGCCTCCTCTTGAGGGATTCAGTAGAATACCATCCATATTAGTCTAATTTCTGTTGCTGTAATTGAATACCCAGATGTGGACAGTTTATGAAGAAAAGGGGTTTATTTAGGTCACGGTTTGGGGTACCAGCATTAGCTTCATTCAACTGAGAACTTCATAATAGGTGGTGTCATATTGCCTGGAGAGTGTGTAAAAGGAGGACACATGCTCCCACTGTAACCCAAGTATCACCCAGTAGGCCCTTCATTTTAAAGGTTCTCATCCCCACCTCTGCCACGCTTAGCACAAAGCCTTCAACACAGGGGCTTGTTGGAATGGGGAAAATCTAGTCCTTTAGTGAGAGGGATGCTTCCTAGCTGAGAGGGCTAAACTGGAGTTAAGATGCCAGGAGCTCACTACTACTCAAAGCTGCCTCTTAGTGCTTCTGGGTTCTGGTCTCGCAAACTCAAAGGATGAGGTTCACAGACCACAACAAGGCGGGTGTTTAGAAAGGACTTTACTGTGGGTTCACAGCTGGGCGCTTGACGTTTAGAGCTCCTGTATTGCAGTGTCCCAGAGATGGGTGCCATCAAGTTTCTAGGTTAGGCAACTTACAGCAGAAGCTGGGAGGCATGGCAGGTGAGCTGGCCATCCAGTTGGCAAAGCTGTGAAGTGTCTGTGCATTGTCTCATCAGAGTGGCTGGACTGGAGTTCTGGTCACATCCACACATACAGTTTCTAAGCAGCTTCCTAACAGAAGAGTGATCACAAGAAACTAAAACAGGAACCAGAACCCCAAACATGCCTCTGACTAGGACAGAGCCAAAATTATTTCGGGCTTCTGAGCAAGGGCACGAATTGAGGTTCCTGTCTCTAAACGGTCAGATCCTATCTCCCGTTCTTACACTATATAAGATGGATTCAAACCCTCCCCGTCAGATCCTATCTCCCGTTCTTATCACTATATAAGATGGATTCAAACCCTCCCCGTCAGATCCTATCTCCCGTTCTTATCACTATATAAGATGGATTCAAACCCTCCCCATGGCAGTGTCTAACAAAACAAGAAGGCATGAGGAGAGAGTCAGTCCCAGCCACAGAGATTAGCAGATGTCTCCACCCCTCTCTCTCAGTGTTGCCCATCCGAGGCCTTTAGAAGGGTGCTTTCCTGCACTTCCTGTGTCCTCCTGCTCTCATTCCCAAGGTGTATCAGGATTAGCTGGGTTCAGAATTTAATAATATTTTCACTCTCATTTCAAGGATCTTTCAACATGGTCATCCCCACCTTGTCTTTTGATCAGTATTAGGATCCCATATATGATGGTCAGAATCCGATGGTGGTTCCATAGGAGTAATGGAACTGAAAACTTCTCACAAATGATAGTTATACCTTCTCTGCATTTAGATATAAAAGTACCTCTGTACTATCATCATTGACAATATTTAGTTGCACAGATGTGTAGCCAATGAACAGTGGAGTAGTCCATATAGCATATGTGTATATATAGGTTGGGCCATCTAGGTTTGTCAAGCATACATTGATATATAAGCCAAAGTCACATGGCAAGGCATTTCCCACAGTGTGCTCATTGTTAAGTGGCATGTAGCTGCATTATAAAATCTGTTGTTAATATTGATTACCATCCTCTTCCTCCTTCCTAGGATCCTTGTTAGCTTTGTTTCCTGTGGGAATGTGAAGAATTATTTTTAGTGTACCTAGAAAGTCTTTGTTTCCTGATGCTGTGTGTCCAATAATCTATTCTCCTGTACTAGCATAATGATAGCACTCCTGGGGAGAAAATTCTCAACCCAGTGCTCTCTCTCGCCACTAACCGGGTCTGCATTTCCTGGTCTGCTTCTCTCTGTGATCACAGGTGAGGATTATGGTATAAAATTACTCCCAGAAACTCATTGTTCTTTGTGCCTGGAAGCTTGTATGATTTTGTGCTAAAATTCAGAGATTTTGCTAGGGTGCATTTAAATTTGGACTGTTCAGGACACCTCTGCTAAGAGTCCCCAGTTGTTTTTCCCCTCTGTTTGCTCCCTGGCATAGCTTTGTGTCCTCCCCAGCTCCGATTACTTCCCCCGAGTGCCTCCTGCTCCTCTCCTCCATGTCTTCATTTTTCATTTGTGGTTTTTAGTTCGTTTAACTCTTTGTCTTGTATTGTGTGACACATCTTTCATTTGGTCTCCTGAAACAGCAACGTGTTCTCTTTCAGTGGGCACCCTTCCTTCTCGACAGTTCCTCTCCTAAAATTTTAAATTAAAATACCAAGCACTGTTCTGGCCTGGTAGCGTTTTATCACACTCTAATAATAACTCCTTATGTGTTCTCATTATGTCTTTATATTATAAAGTCTATTTCTGTTTCTGCCATTAGTTCTGCTCCACCGTAGCCATCTGTTCTAGAACTTGGCTGCCGCCTTCCTCCAAACCACTGTATTTCTGAGGTCGCATGGAAGTTTGCTCTCTCTGATCATCATCTTGGGTATAGAGCTTCCCCAGGGCTGGTCTGGGCTCGGCTCAGACTTGGGTAGTTACAATTCACTGAAGGCCACATCCATTACTGGGAAGAGATGGAGACATGCAGGGATAGTGTTCTCTCCATGGTGCCGTAGCAAATAAGCATCTCTCTCTTTCTCCCTTTCCCTCTTCCCCTTCGTCCCTCTGCCCCCTCCTCTGTGGGTGTGCATATCCACGCACGCGCACACTAGGATTTACACTAACAACCGCAGACATGCTGGGAAATCACTCTACCAAACTGTCTCTTTAGATATGGCTGGGGTGGGATGGGGTGAGATAGTTTCTCTTCTGAATCACCCTCAGGCCTCACTTACAGCTTCCCTTTCAAGGATGACAGCTCTCCAGAACTGATGCCTTAGCGTCCTTGCGCTTCCTTGTCTGGTGCTCAGGAAGCCCTCGGATCAGCTGACTAACTACACTCTCCCAGTGTGACTGCTCCCCATCCTGGGCTCTAAGCACAAACAGGGCGTCTCTCCAGGTCATGTGACCCTGAATTTGGATCCCTGTCAATGCTGGATATGCTTCTACCATAGACTGTGAGGACCAATAGTTGGCCACCCTCTGGATGGACAGAGTTATACCTCAGGCACCATCAGTGACCACTGGCGACCAAGAGAATGTGTGCTTGGCTGGCTAGGAACTTTCTCCATTTTCCTGTGCCCTGCACGTTACAATATCGGGGCCAGAAAACAAGGCCAAACTGGGAGTTTCTGCGTGAGTCCAGGTACTGAAGACATTCATATTCCTAACGACTTGGAGACATTTGGGCTGTAACTCCCTGTCCCCTCCTAAGCAAAAAAAGACCAAGGTTGTATTATGAGTGAAGTCTCAGAAGGCCAGGCTCAGCTCTAGGTGGGGTCACAGATAGTGTCTATATGTCAGCTCACCAAGTGAGTACAGAAGTGATGACTCCAGATAAGGAGGAACCGGGTCTAAGGATAACCCCTAAGGTCTAGTGTCAGGTGGGGACTCTCCTCGGTGACTGCTCTCAAGGAACCGCTGCTGGGCCCTAGGCATCACTCATACGAAGATTATGTTCACCAAACATGAAGATATGGGGTGATTTTAAACAAATTCCGTCTTTCTAACCTACAGACACTGGCTACCTGGTCAAACTGTGGAGCTTTTCCCTTTGCCCAAGTCCCTTGTAACAGCTAGATGTCTTTTTTTGCTATAGAGAGGAAAGCCAAATATCATTGCCTGTGCACTAAGATCTGAACTTCAGCCACATTTCAGGTTCAGCCTTCAACTGTGCACAGAGCTAAGACAGGCAGAGTAGCTGGCACATGGGCATCGGCTGGGGCCCCAGTATTGCTAGGTGGAGTTGGTACACAGCCAGCTGCCCCGTCCTCCTGCCAATCTACCTAGTCCATCGATGTTGGTTGGGAAGGTTTAGGGTTACTCCTGGCAGCAAGTGAAATACCATGTGACTCACAGAATCTTGACAGAGGAAGCTATGCCAGAATAAGTGCACAGAGAGGCTGTTCCGGATGTGACATCACAGTCTACCAAAGTCAGGGACTTGCATTCTTCCCAGTTCTCCACTCTGCTACTTCTAATGTGTTTTTTGATGTCTTGGCTTAGCTCTTCTTAGACATAAGGTGACTGCTTCTACTTAGGGAAATACATGCAGATGGAAAATGGCCAGTATAAAAGGACAGTTTTCTTTCTTCTTTGCCCACAAGCCTCTTTTTAAGAGCAAATAAATATCTCTCAGATGTTACCCAAAATATCTCTCACAGTCCATTGGCTTGAATAGGGGTCCCGTGTCCATTCCTCAAATACTCGCTTGGTATTTAACATCCATGTAATGTGCTGCATAATTTGTTTATAAATTTAGAAATATCATCCATGAGTAAGGTTCATCAAGGAAGAATGTGGATGGCTGTTAATATTAAGTGGCAGTGAGTCGTGCTGAATTCTGTAAGTTGCATCTAATAATCACACTTAGACATGAAGGATTAGCATAACAGATGTATCCACATTAATTAATTACTATGTGAAATTTCCCAATACACAGCTCTTAAATGTCCAGAATAATAACCACATTGAATTAGGTAATTTGCTTAGAGGTAAATGTGCTAGGGGGAAAGATGCTGAACAGTGTGGACCACTTAGATAATTATAAACAATCTAGCCATTCGAGAGATTTCATCGGCATGCAATTAGTGATTGGTTAGATCCAAGGAAGCAGCTAATTAGTTGATGTTTGCTTTTCTCCACCACCTCATTCAAGCTTGTGGGATAAATAAGATCTCAAAAAAGAAAGGAAGGAAGGAAGGAAGGAAAGAAGGAAGGAAGGAAGGAAGGAAGGAAGGAAGGAAGGAAGGAAGGAAGGAAGGAAGGAAGGAAGGAAATAAACAAATAAAAGTAAGAGTCTTGGTGTATCCATCCAAACTAGGTGTTGCCAGCTTCAGGGGAACAAAAGCTCAGGAAGTCTAGATGCTGCTCTTTTTGTGCATTTAGGGTCCTCCTTCCCAGGGTGGTTCCCTGACTGATGAGTAGGGCTGCAGCCAGGCCAGCTGAGACAGAGCCAGGAGGCAGCTCCCTGTGCTTGCTTCCTTCCTAGAAGAATTTGATTCTCACCTACAGATGTCTCTCCTCACTTCCTCAGTAGAGGTGTTCATATGTGTTTGCACTTTGCTGTCTTGGTATTTTTCCTGGTGTACAGGATCCCTCTTGCCGTTTCCATTTTCTGCCTCTTTCTTACCCAAACTTTCTTCATGCCTTTCTCTTACTGAGATTAAGTTTGTTTATTCCCTGAAATGTTTGTCTTTCCCTTCCTTCCTTCCTTCCTTCCTTCCTTCCTTCCTTCCTTCCTTCCTTTCCTTTCCTTTCCTTTCCTTTCCTTTCTTTTTTTTTCTTTTCTTGGCTTTTGATGACTTCATATAGCAGTCAAAACATCTCTTGCAGGAATGGGACCAGCAGGGGAGGGAGAGAATCGAGACAAGAGGTTGAAGGAGCAAACATGATCAGAGAACAATTTATAGGTGTAGGCAAGTGTTAAAAACAAAACTCATTGTCTCATATAGTGAATATACATCAATTAAACACAGAAACCATGCCATGTAGCACAGTAGCAACTGGAGGGAAATTAAAGTTTCCTTCAACGGTGGGTTTCTAGTGGCTGCCCACTGGAAGTTTATAACTGATGAGTTGTTCGGCTTGGCTACTGAGTAAAGTTGCTTGCCAACATATGATTTACACATTTGCAGGGAGTTAGGGGTAGGCCTTTTTAATTCTGTGATAGAAGTGATCCCATCCCCTGGGGGTATTTCAGGGTCATATACACACATCTCAGGATTTGCACTGTGAACTGTAAGTGCATCAAAATGAAAGCAAGGAGTTTGGGCACCAACTTTCTGGGTTGAATGGTTTTCATACTAAGAAAAGCAGGGGTTACATTTCTGCAAGACCTTCACATTTTGTCCCTTGGAACAGGAGACGTTACAGAGGAGTCTGAGTTGCTCAAGTTCAAAGCACAGTGCTCCTGGAGCTTGTCACCTCCAGTGAAAATGCATTGATTGGCGTCTGTATGGCTTGCGGGAGTCAGTGTTTTATTTGTGTGTCTACATTAAGCAAAAGAGTAATCATTGTTGTATCTATTATTACTTTAGGGGAAGTGCATTGCAAGCTGCCAAATGGGCAGCTCCAGGGCAGAAACCTGGTCGGTCAGCTAAGTGGACAGGCTTCCCCACCATCATTTCCCCCAGTCTTTTTCATTTTAGGGCTGCTGTGTTTTCCTTACATTCAGAGTCTTATTGTTTTCAGGAGGCATACTTGGCCAATGATTGGCACTAAGCCGTTAAAGCCGAGGAACATGATTTAGTGAACAGAGGTAGTGTTAACCCACATTCTGTTGTTACCTCCGATAACAAGAAAGAAAAATCTCTGCAGGAGGGTGCTTTATCTTGGTTCACATTGTCAGGGTTTTCGTCCAAGGCTGCTTGGCTCTGTTGTCTTTGGGGCTGTAGAGAGACAGTCCATCCTGGGTGAGTCCACAGCAGAGGAAACTGCTCGGCTTATGGTAATCAGGAAGCAGAGGAATGGGAGCAGCCAAATTCCCAGCATCCCTTTCTAGGGCAACACCCGACCCCATCCAACCCCTGCAAATCTAACTTCTTTCAACTATGTCCCTTCGTCTAAAGGCTCTGCCACCTTTCAGTCCCACAATGATCTGGGAAACAAGTCTTTAACACAGGCCTTTGGGAGACATTCAAGAGTCAAATTCTCACAGATGGCATATGAAGCTTTGGGCCAGATGAGAGCAGATGTGTATATATAATATATATAGTGTATGCACACACACATATGTATGTATGTGTATATAATTTTGTGTGTGACTTCCTTAATCCATTCTACTTAAACAGCTGTTTTGTTTTGCTTTGTTTTTTTTATTTTAACTACAGTAGAGGTTTCTTCAATGCTGTGTGTGGAATTCAAAAAAATGTGCCTATGAAACATGGGGAGAGAATTTAGTTTTAAATCATGTGTCATGAGCATATCTTTCACAAATCTTCACAGACATTAATGTTGTTTTGATTTTCCAATTATTCCAGATTGGGTTGTATTTACTGGGCTACTGAGGCAGGAGCTTGTTCCCTGTGGACAGTCAGCGAAATTGGCTCATAGTATACACTGAAGGCTGCTCACATAAACTCCAATGAGGGCAGAGGCTGGAGTTAAAAAGGTGAGGAAGGGTTAAAAAGGCAAATCCTGAAACTCAGGACGAGGAATAAGAAGGCTGATGGCGGGGTGTGAGGTAACCAGACTGACCAGGTCATAGGAGGCCCAGGAGCCAGTAATGGCAGGCTCTCCTTAGCTTCCCCAAAGACCGCCTTCTGGAGGAACCTATGCACAAGATTCTTGCTTTTAATCCAGCTAACTGTGACAGAGACAGGAGGGAGGGAGAGGGAGAGGGGGGAGAGAATATGAACAAGAGAAACCTGAGACACCTGCTGCAAGGTCAGAGGTACCATCTTAGGTCCCCAAGCCAGGCACAAAGTCACATTCAAAATTCTCAAGTCACTTTGAAACACATCCCCCAATATAGGATCATTCATTCATTTATTCATTATTCGTTTGTTTGTTTGTTTGTGGTTTTTTTTTTAAGGTATGAGTACTCTGTCTGCCAGAAGAGGGCATCAGATCCCATTATAGATGGTTGTGAGCCACCATGTGGTTGCTGCTGAGAATTGGACTAAGGTCCTCTGGAAGGGCAGCCCGTGCTCTTAACTGTTGAGTCATCTCTCCAGCCCAAAAGACTGATTCTGATGTGGTGGATTTTTTTTCCGGGTAGCTAGTGGTTTCTTAGCAGTGGCTAAACACCACCTGGGAAGCACCAGCCCACATCGTGTTCATAACTGACTCTGTGACATACCCTTGATTTTGTCCCTTTCTCAAGAATATGTGCTAAGGCTGGGCTAGTGGATGGGGTCCCTGAGGCCTGCTGCTGTGCAAAGCTTTGCTGCCAGAAGCCAGGTGGCAGCCAGAGCTCCCATTTCCATTTCCTCAAGTAATGTCACTATCCTTATTGAAGTCTGATTCCTGAGTAGTTTCTAAGGGGAAACACCGCTCTGTTCTAGAAGTCACAGTGTTATGTCACTTAAATAAAGAGGTGCCTCAGCGGTTAAGAGCACTTGCTGCTCATGCTGAGGACCCAGGTTTGGTTCCTAAAACCAACTTAAAACTGCCTGTAACTCCAATTTCAGGGGACCCAACCCTCCACAGGAACCTGCATACATATGATACACATAAGCTCTCACAGACTCTCCCTCTCCCTCTCTCTCTCATTCTCTCTCTCTCTCTCTCTCTCTCTCTCTCTCTCTCTCTCTCTCTCTCTCACACACACACACACACACACACACAATGCTAATAGTTAAGTGTTAACTATTAGAATGGCTTTTAATTTTCTTTCCAATAGATGTGCATTGTTTTTCATTTTGAATTCTTTCATAGGATAATGAGCTTTAAAACTGAAATATATTACCTGCTCAGACTCTCCTTTCTGCAGGGAAAGGCTGAGACCTTGCCAGTTTGAGACTTTCTTCCTGGACCCACAGGAGGTTGGTGGTAAGAACTCTGACAAAAATCACTTTTCTTAAACAGTGCAGCATATTTTAAAGATGCCTATTTTAGATTTAATCTAAAATGTAAATAAGCATGCTTCCTGATTGTGACTGAAATCATTATTTCCACAGGAGACTCTCCTTTGTTGGGTTTTGATTGATTTTATAATTTAATTTTTTTCCATTGTTGTTAATGCAGAAAGTGTGGGCATAGGACTCAATCCACTTGATGGTTCTCAATGTTGGCTTATCATCCTATTTCACTAGACTTACTAGAGATTTTTGGCTTAGCCTTCACCTTGTTTTTTTTTAATAGGGTTTATTGAGTTACCCTTAACACACCATAAAATATACCTGCTGAAAGTACTACTTTGGAGTTCTTTTTAGCATATTTACAGTTATTGCACCATCTTCTAAATCCATACCCTTGATGAGTTACACTCCATGTAGCTGGGGTTATAGCCTGTACCGCCAGGACCAGCCTTTCAGTCTTCTTTTGGTCTTGCGTCTAAAAGGTCACTGCTCATGCCAAGGTCACACAAATTTACTTCCGGGTTTCAGTCTATAGTTCTATAGTGCTGCCTCTCATTACTGGCATGTGATGGGCCCACTTTGTGCATGGTGTAAGGTCAAGGTCAAGATTCATTCTTTGCTATGTGTGCTGTCCAGCCTGGTTAGTATCATTTGTTGTTAATCAATTGGATTCTTGTAGCCTCTTCTGAAAATTGATCATAGAGGTATGACTTTATTTCTGGACCCTTAGTTCTGTTCTCTGGCTCTGTCTGTGCATTGCTTGGCTGTAGCTACTGTAACACAACACTGAAGACTGCTGGTTTACACTAGAAATCTTTCTCATAGATCCGGAGGCCACAAATCCAAGATGAAGGTTTGATCTCTCCTGATCTTTTCACTGCTCAGCATGTGAAATGGCCACTCCTCACTATGATGTCTTATGGATTTTTATTTTGTGTATGTGCATTGTTGATCTCTCTCCTTCGATAAGGACACCTGTCCTAAGGGTTGAGGACATCATCCTAAGTGCCCCACATTTAACTTAGTATATTTAAGTAGACCTCCAAATACAGTTATACTCTAGGGTACCAAGGATGGAACTTAAACATACAAATTTTGACAAAAACACAGACAAGCCCATGACAGAGCTATGCTTGTATAATGCTGCATTAGCAGCCTTGGTTAAAGTCGTGCTATTGATGCATTGCACAGTTCTTAGCATTTCCTTATCAATTGTTTCTGTTGGGTCAGTAGTGATGCCCCACTTCCCTTCTGGGTTTATTATTGGGTGTTATCCCTCTGCTGGGATCAGAGGTGGGTCAGGGTGGCTAAAGGTTTGCCAGTTTCGATGTTACTCACTCCTGTTCTTGGACCACCATTCCCTCCATCCACGTATGAGGGCATGTTGTGCTTCTCCCTTTTGTTTTGAGAGCATGTGGATGGAAATCACTAGAAAATTGCTAGACCTATAGGTATTGAGAACCCTAGGGTTTCTGGTATAGAGGATGCCAGCCTCATGACACAGCTTCTTAGAGCTCAACACTTCTGTAGGAAACTGCTCTCTCCCCAACCTTGAGGCCTAGTATATTTTCATTTGCCCATAAGGTTTTGCCTGAGGGCTGTTAGTCAATACTCCAGCACTTTGGGGAGGACGGGAGTGCATCCACAAAGAAGAGAAGGTTGTAGTCATTCTCAGAAAGGAGATATAAGCTTCTACTAGTGCAGGCCCTACAACATATCCAATACTCCCGGCTCTCCCCTGACCTGGGAAAGTGGCTAGCTAGTTTTACAACCAGCACTCAAGCTCTAGGGAGGGATGAAGCTTTTGCTTGTCCCTGCCTCTGCAGATCTAGGAGAACCCATGGCCTCTGGTCATCTCATTCTAGCCCTGAAAGCCTGCCATTCAGCTTGCTAGTCAAAGGGAGGCAGCCAGCAAGGATATGGGACAAAGACATGGGCTATGTACATTTACCATATTTGGGATTCCAGTTCCATCTGCTTCTGTTTGTGGTTATCTCCCTCAGGACCAATAGTGATTCGTACATAGGATCATTCTGTATGGGGTGAATTTTTTTTTTATTATTTTTCTTTTTTTGTTGATGTTTGTTCATGTTTAGGAGGAACAATGCTTGTGGATTCTTTAATTTCTCTAACATTTTCTCTATTTCTTTCTGCTGATTTTTATTTTCCATCCCAATGTGTGTGCTTTTCACACACACACACACACACACACACACACACACACACACACACACACCTGTCTGCAGTCTCGGTTCTCTTTGGTGCCCTTCCTGGTGAGCACAGTTCTACTGCAGACCAAAGCATAGTTTGAGAGAATGAGGCCCTGTTCCTTGCATGCTGGAGCCTCTGGAGAAATGCTGTGGGTTAAAACATGGATAAACTGGAGTAGCAGGTGGGTTAATGTGTCACACAATATAACATTTCAGTCAACTGTGGCCCTCAGACGCCACGGTGATCCTACAAGATTGCATTGACTATGCTTACCCAATAACGAAATCACCTAACAATATTCTGCCATTAAGTGACATATGACAGTATCCTCCAAGCTGTCTGAAACGCCAGGGGTAAGTGGCTAGAAAGTGCATACACACATTTGTATACAAAAGTGTGGCCCTTCATTACTTGGCTCCCCCATCTGTATTCCTAACAGGTAAAATAATAAGCAAATTCCCCAGCCACAGAATGTTGTGTCAGATTGTATTCAGTTATCTTCCCATGGTGTTAAGAGGTCTTCAGGGGAGATGTTTACCTTCTCTACCCTCATTCCTGTTCCTGTGCTCCACAGTCCCTTCCCCCTGCATTCTCTTTCCCCTGAATATTTGGTTTACCTGCAGACTTCGCTAAAACTCATTCAGTTTCAGGTGTTGGAAAGCATCTCAAAGCAGATCATGTGAAAGGTGCCCAGTGTCCAGTTACCTGCAGGAGTCTAACCTTCATCCCAGGACACAGAGATTCAGATGGCGGATGTGAACTATTTCTCCATCTCTTTGGTATCTTTTGAGTTGGCATCGCCATGAGGGAGGTCTTTTGACAAACCACAGCTATAATGGGATAGGTGTATATTATCCTTCAGCTTACTAGTTCAGGAAAGAGGATCTGGGTGTGAGCGCCCCTTGAAGGATGCTGGTTGGATGCCATAATCACTGTGCTTGGCCCAAATTACATGCACCAGCAATGGAAGAAAGAGTAGTATCAAGGTCTCTTAAGAGGTGGAAGAGGCAATTTCCAAAGGGAAACAAATTGCAGTGGGAAATAGAAGCCAAGCAAGCAAATCAAGTCTTACTCCTATTTAAGACCTTATATGATCATAACTCAATACCCCTTAGTGCTTTTCATCAGGGCCCTTGGTAACTGTGTTGTTTCTGTTTCTTGAAAAGAGCATTCAATCAGAGGCTCTGTGCCAAGTGGCTGCAGTACTGGGAAGGCACTGTCTCATCGGCCCACTCCTTCTCCCAGCCAAGGAGAGCTCTGCCAGGCTTGATCAACTTTTACGAGGAACAAAATGTTCCATGCAGTCTGCCGTGTGGTCCAGTCTGGAGGACCTTTGTTAGGGATGGGTAGACACAGTTTTTATGAGTAAACAGTGAGTGGATGTAAAGAACTTTACCGAGGCCTTTAAAGTGTCTTGATTGCCATTGTTGTTACCTAGCACCAAAAGCAGTATTCGTGCCTCAGTTCCTTCACACGCCTGCTGTACACTGTCCCATTTTCTTCCCCCAGAAAAAGGCAGGGAAGCTGCTCATGCATGCTTGCTGCATGCTTTGATCATTCCCTCTCTTCCCCAAAGGTCCTCACCTGCTTTTAGTGCTGTGTTGCCATTAGAGGATTTAAAATCTTCTTCTGGTTCTACGAGAAATGTCAGTGAATGGAGAGGGGCCTCTAGTAGATAATGAAGATGATTAGAGCTCGTTGGCAGGCATTTGCTGCCAAGGAGATGGAAGAAAGCATTTAATTACTTAGAGATGTTTTAAGGGCACTGTGTAGCCTTTCTCAGTGCCTTTGAAATCTTAGCTAGTGTGGGGTTTGCCTCCAAGAATTTTTATTTTTCCCCTTTGTTTGGGGTCTGATGATAAATGCAAGAAGGTCATTAAGACAAGGCATTTGAAATTTTCTTTTCTGCTTTAATCATTTATCTCTGTGACTTCGAGGCTTCCACAGAAAGCTGCACTTGCCATATGCTAATCACATTGAATTTACTAGAAGTTTGAACCACATAGTGGGCAGAGCATTGTTTCTCTGCAGAGCGGGGCTTCACCGAGGAGATCATTTTCATCTATCTTCTAAACAAACAAACACAAATCACGCTTTTTATTTCTCCAAGTGTATAGCCTTACTAGCACAGTGATGTCTATATATTTCTTTCCAACCTTTGGCTGCTTTTTATGTGTGCACACGCTCTGGCTCTGCTGAGCTGAACATCTTTCTAGTGCAGGATAGCAGAATATGGCACCCAGAATATGGCACTTTGGCATGAGGGTTACTTTGAGCTAAAGCACTTGAAAAACAGCAGATTCGAGAAGGGCAGCCTCAGCTCCTCGCTTTCCGAAAACAAGAGATAAAACCTTGCAAGTCCAAGGTGCCTGACCACAGAGAGAAAAGAAACATTACTGGGTCATGGCCAAGAGATCTCTGGGCAACCTTTGATCACTTCCCTTCTTTATACTTCCTACATAATTTAGTTACCTTTCCACAATTATTTCTCTTCATTCAAATACAGAAGCCACTCCTTTGAAACTTGGTTTCATTATAAAAGCAACAGTGTTCCATAACACTGGACTAAAGGGGCTTGCTTTCGTCTAGTTAATTGGTCCCAGGGTCTGTGGGTATAGCTCAGTGGTAGGACATTTACCTAATGTATGTGAGGCCCCAGATTTGACGCCCATGATTGCAAAAATCAAATTAAATTTAAAAACTCTCTCACGAATTTAATTCTGCAGCCCAGCCAGGACCCTGAGACACACACAACTTTATATCATCCTCAAAGTTGTCATTAACACAACCCCTCTGAAAAGAAACTAAGGGTAATTAAACACGCTGCCAGATCCTGTGCTAGGTACTTAGCAAACAAATTTCATTTAATTTCTTGAGTCCAGGGTTAATGGTATCATATTGTTGGTCTGGAAGTTGAAATTTGGGGTGTCAGTAGCTTTTTCAGATTTGTTGTCCAGATTCCCTGATGTCAATCAAAGCTGTACTTCTTCAAGATCACCATGTCTGTACCCCACACATCTGTTTCTCTGTGAGTGAAAGGAATTAACAGGCCTCACAGGGGTGTGGTGGGGCCCAAGAAGCAGGATTTACAGTTGCCTTTGTAAAAAGCATTAGCTGCTGCTATTTGTCATTATCAGTATTATTACTGCCACAGTTTCTACCCAAGCCTCCACGGCTCCCATTGTCTATTTGAAGTGGAACGTGGGGTTTGCTTAACTTCCTCACTGCAAGTTCTAATCCTCATTTTAGTAACATTGTTTTATGGCTGTATTTTCTCACTTCCATTCTGGATAGCATGGAGATAGGTGTTTTAAAACTTAAAACTGGTATCTTTCTTCATGTGTTTTGAGTCATGCTCATCGGCTGTCTGTGCGGGGGTGGGGGGGGTGGGGGGGGTGGGGGGGTGGGGGGGGTGCTGTTCAAAGATGCTGTGGTTTCTCGTCCTGGGTGCTAGCCTGGCTGCTGGAGCTCCTTGGCACTTTGTGAAGAAATTAACACAGAAAATACTGAAAACCAGCCTGATGGCTGACAACAGCGCTCATCTTGTTTCCCATTTCTCTCTTATCTCTTGGCTGCTGAAATTATTTGGCTCAAGGCATAACTGATCCTTCTGGAAGGACCTTTTGCAGAATTTTAGATCGCAGGAGGCTTCTATGAACTTAAATACAGATTTCAATTTTCGTGAGAACTGAAGCAGATGAATGGCTCACCGTAACAAAAGAGAATGCCATGATGCTATGCTTTATTTAGTTGATCTTAGTCCATTTTGTGTAGCTATAAAATAATACCATAGAGTAAATAATTTGGAAACAGCAGAATTGTATTTCACTCATGGCTCTGGAGGTTGGAAGGTCTAAAGGCAGGCTGTAACTGGAGTATCTTTTAGTTGTGCCTGACCCACGGTCAGGACAAATCTCTTTCACCTGCCAGTGCCACAGCCGCTCAGACCCAAGCAAGTAAACACAGAGACTTATATTACTTACAAATTGTATGGCCATGGCAGGCTTCTCGTTATCTAGTTCTTTTATCTTAAATTAACCCATTTTTATTAATCTATACCTTGCCACGTGGCTCATAGCTTACTGGTACTTTACATCCTGTTCCTTATTGTGGTGGCTGGCAGCATCTCCTGACTCAGCCTTCCTGTTCCCAGAATTCTCCTCTCTCTTTGTCCTGTCTATACTTCCTGCCTGGCCACTTTATTTATTAACCAATCAGAGCAATACATTTAACATACAGAACATCTACAGCAGTAGGTACCACATCTGTTGAGGGTCACTATATCATGAGATGGTAAGAGAGATTATAATGGTAAAATAGATTCACTCTTAACCCATTACAGAGAACATGGCATTCATTCACTCATAAAATAACAGTGCTGCTACATTGGGGCTTATGATTTCAACATGTAAGCTTTGGAAGACACATTCAAACTCTAGCAGCCTTTGTAACTCAGACCAATGCTTGAGGATGGTTGGACCCTGTGTGGAACAGAAAGTTACTGCTCATAGCTCACTAGATTTCAGAATGCTTGCATCAAAACATGGAATGAGATTTTATATTAGCATTGCAGGTCCCATTATCAGACTGCATTTTCATACTGAATTATAAACAAAAATTTTATGCTGCTTACATTTAATGAAATTTTAATAAGGCCATATTTTGATGTTATTATTCAAATAATATGATCTGAATTGCTTTCCTCTGAATATATTTGCATTAAAGAGGAAATCAATTTGAGTTCGTTCTTTGAACAGTTTACCTATTTTCTTTGTAGCTTTAAAAAGACAGAGGGAAACTCAGTTTCTTTGTCAGTAAATGGAGAAGAAACACATTACTAAGATCTGTAGCAGCAATGGCAACAGACTGCTGATGGTTTGAGCTAATGAAATGACTCATTTTGTCTATTAGAGCTGCACAATTTAAACCATCTACAAACCGTACACATTACAAATTGTAGGGGATGATAGCTCTTTCTTATTGAGACTTTAAAGCTTATATATTAAGAAAGAAAATTAAGAGATCCACATTATTGCTACTCCCAATCATTGGTAACCTAAATTAAATGGTATTCTCTGGGGGCAAGTGTCTCTGGGGGTGGCATTCCTCTAACATCACGTTTCTGCTAAAGTTGTGAGTGTGGGTCCAAGGCAGTTTTCTCAAAGGTAACTTCTAAAAGGTCAGCGCACATTACCAAGCTAAAACACGTTATTGGCAGTGCTTATGTGGTTTCTCATAGTCGTCTAGCTAAAGTTTAATGAAGAGAACTGAGTCTGGAAATAGCAAGACAAATCTTACTTTTGAGAATAATTTCCCTTACAGACTCCCTAGGGACTGCACAGAAATTAACTGGCCAGAGGGTATGAACTCTGCCCAGGAAAAGTACACAAACGGGGTCCTCTAGGCCTTTCATTCCTCATTTGGTACACAAATAAACGCTTTTACTTTTCTTCCCAGGTCTTCTTTTCCGCTACACTTTATTATCCCCACCCCACCCCACCTCCACACATTTATCCTTTGTGTACCATACACAAATTTTCTAGTTTAAATACTCAGCAAAAACTGTAAAACGTGCCTACACCGGTGTGCCCTGGAAGCCAGCCGTACACTTGCCGAGGAGTTGGGTTCTTGTTTTCTGTTTATATGATTTCATAAACACCATTCGATAAAACCGGGGCTGGAGCCCAGCAAAGGCAGCCACCGCCAAGGCCTTCCGCATGCGCAGTGGCCGCGCGGATGCCCCGCCCCGTCGGGCTGACTCCCGGCTGTATCGCCCCGCCTCCGGGACGCAGCGCGCAGGCGACGTGACGTCACACGCGCGCCGCTCTTCCTTGCCGATTTTCGCGGGGCGGCTGGCTACAAGGCTTTTGGCCGTTACTGCGAGTTGGACAGGGCCCGCTCTTCAAGGCCCGGTGACATGCTGCAGAAGCCGAGGGGCCGCGGCCGGCCCAGCACCCAGGTCGATAGGGAGCGGGAGTGGGGAGGCGCCGGCGAGGAGGCGCCCAGCACGTCCCGCGGCACGGGCGGCACGGGCAGCGCGTCCCAGGGCTCCCGCGCCTCCCTGTCGGCCCCCGCCGTGGGGCCGCGCACCCAGAAGCAACTGGAGCTGAAGGTGGCCGAGCTGGTGCAGTTCTTGCTGATCAAGGACCAGAAGAAGATTCCCATCAAGCGCACCGACATCCTGAAGCACGTGGTGGGCGACTACCGGGACGTGTACCCCAACCTGCTGAAGCTGGCCGCCGAGCGCCTGCAGTACGTGTTCGGGTACAAGCTGGTGGAGCTGGAGCCCAAGAGCCACACCTACATCCTTATCAACATGCTGGAGCCCGTGGAGGAGGACGCGGAAGTGAGAGGCGATCAGGGCACACCCACCACCGGCCTGCTCATGATAGTCCTGGGGCTCATCTTCATGAAAGGCAACACCATCACCGAGACTGAGGTCTGGGATTTCCTGCGACGTCTCGGGGTGTACCCCACTAAGAAGCATTTAATTTTCGGTGACCCAAAGAAACTCATTACTGAAGACTTTGTGCGGCAGCGCTACCTGGAGTACCGGAGGATACCCCACACCGATCCCGTGGACTATGAGTTACAGTGGGGCCCGCGAACCAACCTGGAAACCAGCAAGATGAAAGTTCTTAAGTTTGTGGCCAAAGTCCATAATCAGGACCCGAAAGACTGGCCAACACAATACTGCGAGGCCTTGGCGGACGAGGAGAACAGGGCCAGACCTGCAGCTAGTGGTCCAACCACTTCCTCTTGAACTCTTGAGGTGCAGTCTGAGGAACTCCCGAAATCCAGGATAAAAGAACGGGAAAGGGGGATTGGTGGAAGCTTGATTCTGCTAGGCATAAATATCTTGTAGCGTTAGGATGTTGTGCAGGGTTCTGATGTTTTATTATGGTTTGGAGCTTTACTTTTTCATTGCTAAAGAGATGGAAGAAAAAAATGCATTGTCTATTGTTTAAAGAGTTATCCAGCTTTCTAAACATTACTGGAAAATTGTAGTATGATGTCAGACATTTACAAAAGAACACTTAGGTAAATCGCTTTGATGCTCTTCCAGAAGAAAAAGAAGCAAGGTAGCCATTATCTCTTAATTACTCTAGTTCATGGGAAAAGAAAAGTCTGTTTAAAATTGAAAATAGAAGTACAATTGTTTTAGCTTCATGTCAACACAACTTTAAAAATGCATATTCTGTATGGGTATGAGCACTGTGTGGTTCCGAACAATCTATATGATGTGTTCTCTGACATTTTTATATTCACAGTTATTACTGTTACCCTATGAATGCCATTTACGTTTTTTTCTATTTATAATAAATACTGTGCTTTTGAGTCAGTTCATCATTATATTTGTTGTTTCCCTGTTAGAAATTGTGGCTCTTAAGGAAATATGATTCCAAACGTTGTGCAGAGTGTATAAGTGCATGAGTGTATATGGGAGCAAGTTGTAAGTCTCAGGTTTATAAAACATTGTCATAGTGATTAACCAGGCCTGTTTGGGAATCACACTGCCAAAGTGCGGATCCTAGCTTCACCTAAGAGTTTAGCTTGTGTACCTATAGAATGGGCCAAATCCCACTGGAGTGTGCCATTGTGGTGAATAGATGTGAAACTTAGTGTAAAATTCAGCAAAGGGCCTGGTGTGATTTAATCACTTTATACTTTATTTTTACTCTTGATTTTGAGCCACTGTTTGTTCTTTATGTCAGGCTGGGTCCTCCCAGAAGAGCAGTCACGAGTCCTGGGGCTCGGAGGTTCTCCCCATTTTCCTTAGCATATTTGAATAGTTCTTTGAAGAACTTACTGGGATGTCTGGTGAGGGCAGCCCAGGCAGACCAGTGTGAGCAGGATAACCACGAGATCCCCTGGGCTTTGGGAGGTGTGGCACAGCACAGTGACAGGATGGGTTTTGAGGTCATTTGACCTCAGTTTGAATTAAAGGTCAGCCTGGTTCTCGGGAGCTAAGTTCTGAGCTCTGGGTCTCAACTGGAGAAAACAACCTTAGGGTGTTGTAGATGAGCCAGAAGAGCTGAGTCTCCTTGGAGTTCTTAATGGTATCCAGCCAAACACAACATGCACTGAGTACAGTTGTTGAGAGTTTACTCTAAGTTCTTCATCAGAGGAGGCAAATACTTTCAAAGGGGGCAGGGGAGGGCAGGTGGTTTTCATCAGCCTTGAACTAGAGGTCACTAGTTATGATGTTTGTGGTAGTTACGAGGAGTGGAGGAGAGGGGCTACCGATAGTTGACTTGTGTTAATAATAGTGTCCTAGTTTGCTTTCTACCGCTGTGACGAGTGCCGTGACCACAAGCAGCTTGGAGAGGTAAGTTTCAGCTGTATAGTCCACCACTGAGGGCAGTCTGGGCAGGGACCTGGAGGCTGGAAATGAAGCAGAGGCCGTGGAGGAGCATTGCTTACTGGCTTGCTCAGCCTGCTTATACAGCTCAGAACCACCTACCTGTAGATGGCATTGCCCACAGTGAACTGGGCAATCAAGAAGATGCCCCACAGGCTAATCTGATGGCAGCGTTTTCTCAATTGAGGGTCCCTCTTCCCAGATGGCCCTGGCTTATGTCAAATTGACAAAAACAGCATGAGTAGATTGAGAGATTTTAAACAAGGATTAGTTTATCCTTCAGTCCCTCTTTTCTTGGCATGCATTTTATGTCAGCGTGTGAATGACCTCTGCCCACTGGCTCCTGACCTTGCTGAGTCAGGTTTCAGCTGTGCTGGGGTGCTTACGCTGTCATCTGTAGCCATCATCTCAAAACTGTCACACAATAATGATATCCCAGTTTTCTGAGATCCTCACAGTTCACTGTCAAGTTAGTTTGCCCGGGATGCTACATTAGAGGGTAGATCAAGCTCTTATGTCTTTTCTTTCTCGCCAGATGCAGGGCCGCATCTCATGCCATTATATGTTTTTATAACTTTATTTGTATGTGCATGTTCATGAAGAATACATGGTTTCTTTTTGTGCACTTTCACAGTTTATGTTAGTGTCCTTGTGTCCTTTATCACAGCTGTTTTCAACCGTTTTTGGAGTTTATCAGTGTAGATGCGTGAGCTGATTGATTCATTTTGATATCCTTTCATGAAGGGATGGCTAGACACGCTCCTCCCAGCTTACTACTTTGGCAGGCATGTGTGCTACCTCAGGAGTTCAAGCCAGAAGCTAACAGTTATCAGTGATACTTGCCAAATGGCTCTTGAGCGCATATCAGGTTACCCTTTCACAGGGATCTAGACAGTTTCTATTTTGTGTGTGCCAGTCAGCCCACACTCTGAAGCCCTTGTGAGCACTCGGCCTTTACAGCCGTGCCATGGGTGAGTCATTAATACTTCACTGTCATTTAGTTTCCTGTTGCCTATAAGTGACATTGCACATCAGCCCGCCTTTTACGCTCCATTCTGAGCATCCAATTTTAAACATCAGTCATCTTTCCTGTTGATTGATTTGCAAGAACTGTTTGTATCTTCAGCACATCAGTTCCCTGCTGAATCCAGTTGCAAGTATCATCTGCGATTTTGTTTTTGTCGTACACATTTGGTTTTAATGTGTCTTAATTGTTAGCATTGTAATCCCTGTATTTTGTACTATGCTTTGAAAAATTCTAATCTTAATTATGAAGGTATTATTTTCTCTTTAGAATTTCATACCTGAGTACTATATTGACATCATTACTAGCCCTCCCCCTCCCCACTCCAATTCCTCCTGTCCACCCCCCCACCTCACTCACTGTGTGTATAAATGCAGCCTGCTGAGAACATTAGGCTGACCAATTGGATTAGACCGTCAGTTAGGGGATTCCTCCCTGAAGAAGACTAATTCTCCCTCTCTCAGCCATCATTTACTATCCTGCAGTTCTTCTAGAAGTGAGGCCTTGTGAGATTTCCCATCTGCGTTGGTGTGCCAACCGCTATGGTCGTTTTGGGGGTCATATTGCTAGTATTCCATGGTTGCAGCTTCCCCATTACACATAGAGGACATGGTCTCCCAGCAGACACTCTGGTCCTCTGGCGCTTACGGTCTTCCTGCCCCCTCCTCCTGTTCCCTGAGCCTGAGGTGTGTTGTGTTGAAGATGTGTCAATGGAGGTTGAACACCCAAAGTGCAGCTGTTCTCTGCATTCTGACCAGCTGCAGATTTCTGTAGCCTCTGGTGCAGAAGGAAGCGGCTTTGATGAGGGAGGGGTGAGGGCTGTGCTCATCTGTGAGTTTAAGGATAAATGTTTAGAATGCAGTTAGGGATTATAGTGACTTAAGAAAGGGGTGGCGCCGGGCGGTGGTGGCACACGCCTTTAATCCCAGCACTCGGGAGGCAGAGCCAGGCGGATCTCTGTGAGTTCGAGGCCAGCCTGGGCTACCAAGTGAGCTCCAGGAAAGGCGCAAAGCTATGCAGAGAAACCCTGTCTCGAAAAAAAAAAAAAAAAAAAGAAGGGTGGGAGTAAGTTCTTGTCTAGGGTCCATGACCTCACCAACCGGAGATAATTGGCTGGCTTTATGGTACCAAGCATGAATTCCCTCTCATCTCATTGGGCCTTCAGTTCAGTTAGACAACTTAGTTATCCTCTAGCGAGGAACTGCTGCTGTTGCCCCCTTGGGGATACCTTGCTATGCTGAGCATTAATACAGTTCATAGGCTTTATGGTTGGCTAGGCTGCTTATTGCTTTTCTCCCTTGGCAGTTTTCATAGCATCTTTGGCTACTACGAGCCTAGTCCTTGGGGAGAAGGCTTCCAGGTTAAGTCTGGTTCCGGCAACCAGGGCAGTGACAGTAGCGTATCATTGGGTGAGTCTCTCTGACTCCCATAACCAACAAACAACTCAAGAGGTTTCCCATGTCTGCTGCTAGGGGGTTTCGTTAGTCTGTGGTTCCGAGAGGAAGCCTTATCACTCCACGTGGCATAACTTCATTCAATACACATGCATAAATACAATGGCAACAACCTGTTCAGGCTGGCCTTGAACTCACAGTTCTCTTTCCTCTGCACCGGTGTTCTGAGATTACTGGAGTGTGACATAATGCCTATGGAGAAAAAAATCCAAGTATGTTTTTAAACCTTTTATTTGGAAAATTCCATATTTGTAAAAGTAGAAAAGCAATGCAATCATTTGGCTGTGTGGGTAATTTTGTTCCTGCTGTGTCTCTGTCCTCATCTCTTAATATCATCTGTACATATTTTAGATGTGTCTCTGAAGATAAGAATGCTCACAGTGGGACAAATGATCCCTATGTTTCCTTTCAGTCATGTTTGTGCTGCTTCTTGCTCAGTGCACCTCAGGCTCAGGGAACAGGAGGGGGTGGGCAGAAAGACCATAAGCACCAGAGGACCAGGATGTCTGCTGGGAGACCATGTCCTCTATGTGTAACGGGGAAGCTGCACCCATGGAATACTAACAATATGACCCCCAAAATGACCATAGCGGTTGGCACACCAACGCAGATAGCAGTCATGTTCTGGCTTTCTTGCTCTTCTGCATCAGACCCCCTTGGCCATAGTAGAGACCCACTGCCATTTGTCTTATGCTGAGTTCTGGCTTTGCTCCACTTTGACCAGAGTGTGTGCTTCCTATAATGACAGTCTTTCTGTATTTGCTGAGGATTTTCTGTGTGTCTCCTTAGATACTTTTGTGTCTACAGTTTTCTTTGCCTGCCTTTGGTTTCAGGATGACAGCCTTGGAGAAAAAGGAGTGTAATTAATTCTTAAAGTGCTTAAGAGAATTCACTGGGAAGAGAGATGGGGCTGCACTTTCGACCCTTTGCTAGGATTGTGATTTCTGATTAATCTCTTGGGAATATATCAGCAGCTTAGACATCTCCTTCCCATCCAAAAGTTTACTTTAATGTGTGTGTGTGTGTGTGTGTGTGTGTATGAGTAAATGTTCACATGTGTGTCTGTGATGTATATGTGTATGTGTGTAGTCGGACCTTTCTCTCCCGCCTGTCTGTTCCCAAATACCTGGCAGCCACTTCCCAAATAATTGACTTGGAGATTTAATATAAATTGTAAATGATTGGCTGATAGCTCAGGCTTATTACTAACTAGCTCTTACATTTTAAGTTAACCCATATTCCTTATTTACACTCTGCCATGTGGTGGTACTTTTATTAGCATTGCACATTCATTTTCCTGCACTCTCTCCATCTGGCTGGCAACTCTAGACTCCACCCTACCTCTTCCCAGAATTCTCCTAGTCTGGCTCTTGAGCTCAATCTCTTCCTGCCCAGCTATCAGCCAATCAGCTTTTTATTAGCAAATGACAGTAATACATATTCATATGTAGGAAAAGATTGTTCTACAGCATATTTGTGGTGTATGTGTGTGTGTGGTATGTGTTTATGTGGTGTGTGTGTGTGTGTGTATGTATGTGGTGTATGTACGAATAAATGTTCACATGTGTATGTATGGCATATGGTGTGTATGTGTGGGTGTAGTGTGTGTATGGTGTGTGTATGTGGTATGTGTTTATGTGTTGTGTATGTATGGTGTGTGTTTATATGTGTTTGTATGTGGTGTGTGTGTGTGTGTGTGTGTATGTGTGTGTGTGTGTGTATCCTGTCCTCATTTGCTTCACATTTGGAGGACTGGGTAGTTTTGATACATATGCTTATGATTGCCTATTTTTATAAACTACCTCTTGTTTTGGTACATTATGTACTTTTTACGATCCTTGTAACAACTTCAGGCATTTTATCTAATTTGAAGACATTAGTGTAGCCTCACTAGCTCCTCCTCTAGTCACCAGGTGCATTTTCTTGTGCTGTCCTTTTAAATAGTTTTGTCTTTTGACCTAAAGATAGTCTTTCTTTGTGACATGGTGTAGATCTCTCTTAAAAAGACACATGCTACACCTTCTGTGGCTGCAAATCAAGCATTTAAACCATCATGTTTTAAGGTTTTTTTCCTACTGTTCCCTTCCTCCCTTTCTCCCTCTCTCCCTCCCTCCCTCCTTTCCTCTCCCCCTTCTCTTTCTTTCTGTCTTTATTTTACACCCTGACTGAAGTTTCCCCTCCCTCCTCTCTTCCCAGTCCCTCCCCCTCCCCTCCCCTCCCTTTTTCTCCCTGTCCATCCACTCTTCTTCCATTTCTCTTCAGAAAAAGGCAGCCCACCCATGGCTAGCAACAAAACATGGCATATCAAGTTGCAGCAATGCTAAGCACCTCCCCTTGTATTGAGGTTGGACAGGGCAACCCAGTATGAGGAAAAGGGTCCCCAAAGCTGGCAAAAGAGTCAGAGACAGCCCCTGCTTCCACTGTTAGGGGTCCCGTAAGAAGACCAAGTTACACAACTGTAACATACATGCAGAGGGCCTAGACCAGCCCTGTGCACGCTCCCTGGTTGTCTGTTCAGTCTCTGTGAGCCCCCGTGAGCCCTGGTCAGTTGACTCTGGGTTTCCTTGTGGTGTCCTTGACTCCTCTGGCTCTTCCAATCCTTCCACCCCCTCTTCTGCAGGATTCCCCGAGCTTGGCCTAATGTTGACTGTGGGTCTCTGCATCTGTTTCCATCAGTTGCTGGATGAAGCCTCTCTAATGGCAACTGGGCTAGGCATCAATCTATGAGTATAGTAGACTATCATTAGGGATCATTACACTGACATTTTTATTTTTTATTTATTTATTTAATCTATTTATTTATTTATTTTGCCAGTTATGTTTGGTTCTATCCTACATCTCTGAACCATTCAAGCTCTAGATCCTGGCACTCCAGGGAGTGTCTGTCATTGGTGTGCTTCCTCTCATGGCATGGGTCAGAGGCTGGATCAGTCATTGGCTGGCCACTCCCACAATCTCTGTGCCACCCTCACCCCAGTGTATTCCATAGGCAGGGCAAAGTGTAGGTCGAAGGTTATGTGCCTGGGTTGGTGTCCCACTCCCTCCACTGGAAGCCTTGCCTGGTCACAGGAGAGGGCCAGTTCAGGCTACGTATCCGCGACTGCTGGATGTCTTAGCTGGGGTCATTCCCTTGCACTAGGTTTCTGCCTCACCCCCAAAATGCACCCCCTTTTTCTGTCATCTCAGTATTCTCTCCTTCTACCCCCCCAACCTGATTTCTCGGTTCTTTTAACAATTGCTTCATTTTGGTTGGGTGGACTTTCCCAGTGTGCTGTTTTATTCCCTATTGCATCCTTTCACTGCTTGTCTTAAATACCCCGTCTTACTTGTGTAATTACTTGTTTACTTACTTTTGCTTGTTTGTTTGCACCCATGGGTGCTTCAGCTGTCTGTATGTCTGTGGGTGTGCCATGTGTGCGGTGCCCACAGAGGCCAGAAGAAGGTGCTAGATCCCTTGAAATCGGAGTTAGAGATGGCTGTGAGGTACCATTGGTGCTGTCAATCAAACTCAGGTCCTCTGGAAGGGCAGCCAGTGCTCTTAACCGCTGAGACATCACCAGACCCTGCCTCATATCTTTTAATTTTTTTTTCAGTGTTAACCATGAAAATTACAGTTGACATTTGTATTGGTCATTTTTCTGTTGCTATAAGAAAATATCTGACACTGGATACTTTGATTTATAATTTTGAAGGCAGAAAAATCTAAGATTGAATAGGTCCTCTGGGTTCAGCTTCTGCTAAAGGCATGATGATGAGGGGCATCCTAGTGGTACACACAAAAGGGGGGCATCACCTAGAGAGGCAGGAAGCAAAGGGCAGAGAGGGCTCAGTCCTCTCTTCTAACAACCCACTCTCAATGGAACTAACTAACAAAGGCCTAAGCATCTCCCACCTGGCTCCACCTCCCAAACAGCTACCGCTTTCCAGGATTGACTCTGAGAACCAATCTTTGGGGCACAACTCACATCCACACCTTAGCAATACCCTAAATTTCTGGTCGTTTGTTGGGATTGGTTCCAGCTTGGTATCAGCAGCATCTATTAACTTTAATTCTTCTTGATGCCACACCCTTGTTATTACATCTTTTAATATTGTATAACCATTGACTTGTTTAATAATTTGCCTATTATATCAACCAAGAAAACAAAAGAGAAATAATAGACTAAAAACCTAATTATCCTTTTAAAATAATATGTCTAGTTTTAAAAAACAGGGATCTTCACTTCTTTATATGGCTTTAGCTAGTTAGTATGTTCTCATTTCAGGTAAAGGGTCCTTATGATATTTCTTGTCGACCATGCCCTCCTGCTTTGAGCACCAGCTCTTATTTATTTGGAAGCATCTTGCTTTTGCCTTCAATGTAAAGGCTAGATTTGCAGGATGTATTCTGCATTGACAGGCTTTCCTCTGTTTAGAACTCTAAACATATCATCCCACTCCCTGTAACCTACATAGTGTCTAAAGAAGAGTCGGCTACTGTTTAATAAAAAGTTTCATCTTGCTCTTTGCAAGCTTTTCTTCACAACTTCGGACTTTGCTAGCGTGGTTAGTGTGTTTAGTTGTTGGTCTCTAAGTTTCTCCTGCCTTGGGTCCCTGAGGCTTCTGCAGCAATCTAACATGTGTCTTCATCAAATACCAGGAGATTTTAGCTTTCTCTGCTTCCCCTACAACAGCCGTCAGTTCAGTGCACCTGAGGTTAGTAGTTTCTGTAGGTTTCTTGCCTTCTCTTTACTCCTTTCTTTTTCCTTCCTTGTGCCCAGGCTAGCCCTGCTTCCCCGAATCACACCCCCTGCTTCTTACAACTGCTCAAGTCCGCAGCCAGACTCCTTGTGTCTCCATCCAGTCATGTCATTTTCCACCTGCAGTTTCTGTCTCTTTCCTTTTTGTATCCCCCTGTGTTGACATTCAGTCCTTCTTCTCTATCATTTCCCTGATTTCCTTTAGTTCTGTGCCCAGGGTTTCCTGCAGTACTTTCAGAATAGTGAAGATTGTTCATTAAAAGTTTTTTCAACTAAATCCCCATCTGAGCTGTCTCAAGATGTTTTCTGTGGCTTCTTTTCCTGTGACTATCCATATTTTGCTGTTTCTTCCTATGCTTTGTAAATTTTTGTTGGCAGTTGGACCCTTGAATCAATATTCAGTAACGGTTAGCTGGCTAGCTCTACCCAGATAGAATGTAGGGATGGGAAATATGTCCTTCGAGTACTGGGCTTGGGCAGTGTTTGAATTCTTAAGTTTTTGAGGGCAGCCACAGTCGCAGCAGCGGCAGCAGGTGGCGCCCTCTACTGTTAACATCTTGTGTAGGCCTCAGGTAGTGGGGCTCTTATCTCTACACTCTTGGGTAGCTCCAGGTAGATGGGATTTCTCTGCCTTTGCTAGCAACCATTGGTGCAGCTTCTGGGCAGGCCATAGGTACTAGAATTGCTCAGCCCTTAGGATTCGTCAGCCCTGGATAGAGACCAATGTTACAGCTCCTGAACCCGGTGTGGGGTGTGGGGTGTGGGGTGTGGGGTGTGGGGGGTGGGGTGGGGTTCTGACATCCTTGTGGGAAGTCTTTACAACTCACTGGGACTCTTCTGACACCAGGGCCTGCATCTTACCTTCTCTCTTTCCAGCCTTCTGACTTTCGGCCTCAGCTTCCTACCCCCTTTCCCCGCTTTCACCCCTCTTGTCCCTGTGGCAGCTTTCTGGGACTGTTCAGCTGCCTCTTGTTGCTGTGACTGTCGTTGTAGCTGCCGATACCAGGAGAGGTCTGTGGCTGCTCTTAGCTGCTGCCACTGTCCAGCGGCTCTGCATCTTTTGCAGCTGCCAAGGCGGCCAGGAACTCCATTGCTTCTGCAGTTGGCCTGCTAATGGCTCTGCCCCGCCTCTTCTTCAGCTCTGATGTAGGTAGCTAGCCTGACCCTTCTGCAGTGTGGTGTGCAACCAGCTCAGCTCTGCCCCTTCTCCAGAAGCCAAACAGCTGGCCACTGGCTGATCCTGTGGCTCGGTGTGCTGGTGCCCACTCTGCCACCCTGTTGCCTCCGCCCTCACCACCCGTCCACTCATTCTAATGCTGCGTTCTTTGTTGCTTCTTCCTGCACATCACCGACACAGCATGCTCCACTTAAAGTAGGCAACAAGAGAAGCTTTTACTGGGCCCAATGTTGCAACAGCAGGGGAGGCAACAAGAAGATGTCTCCAGCTACTCACCAATCTGCTAAATAGCCTGATGGGACAGTCAGAGGAAAGATCTGTGCACCAACCACAGCAAACTTCTCATATGGATAAGGATTGATGCTTGTACCAGTCAGAACATTGTCTCTTTTGTACCGATCACAATAATTCTATTAGGCCGCCAGAAGTGTTCCTCCTCTGACCTAGGGGGAAAAAGGCTATCTAGAGTTCACCAAGGCTTATGATAGCAAAAAAGTTGGGTATCTATCGTTTGAAACAGTCCTGACTGGGGCTGCATCTTCAGGAGATAGAGCAAGCAGCTGTGATCTTCATGTTTCTTCAAAATGTCCCTGGAGTGTTCAAAATGGCCAGTGTGAGCATCAGGGTGGGATGGCTGGCTGTTTGACTGACAGCCCTTTTGCTTGGGGAAGCCAGAGGAGCAAGGGGGAGTCCAGCAGCTGCTAAGTATTGTCAAATTGACCGCTCTGCAATTCTTTCCTTATTTATAGGAAATGAACATCAGAATGAGCACTTACAATATAAACCTAACTTATGATTGACACTAAAAGTTATCTTAGCAGTGTTCACCACCTGCCCAGTGTCCCAGGAAAGGGTCTATTCCATCATCTGTGTCACTTACTATGGAAATCAGAAATCATTCTTAAAAACAATATCTGAACAGTGAGAAAGGAGCACAGAAGAGAACCTGTGAGTTTACAAGGCCATTCTTTGACTCTTCCTGGTAGAATGCATTCTAAGGCTGCAAAAGAGATCTCTATCTTAAATTGTCTCCATGGTGTGTTTTTGTGGTTGCTATTTTGAGGCTGTTTATGGTGCTGTGAAGTTAATCACAATTATTTTGAAGACAAAGGATTCTGGCATGGTTTGAAGGATTTAGACCTAGAACTGATGGGTTAGGTTAAACCACATAGATTCCAACTGGATTCAGAAATGTCAGTTGCATGTCTGGCAACTGGAGAGTTGAAAATAATGACCACCTAAAGAGTAGAGAACAACTTGAGCAAAAAATAGTGGCATCCAAATCTTGTTTCCATTGGAAGGTACCCACACTGTTCCAGAGCAGAGGCAGGAAGTGTGTAAGGTGGTCCTGGAGCCCCCAAAGATCCAGGAAGCAAGAAAGAAGTTGAAGTTCATAGGGCCCAAGTAGACCTTAAGGGTCAAGGAGTCAACTTAAGTGTGCTGTGATGAAGGTGATTGAAACGTTCATTGAGCTTAGACCCATGGTTCCTAATGATACACTGCACTACACACACACACACACACACACACGCACACGCACACGCACACGCACACGCACACGCACACGCACACGCGCAGGCAAGCACGCACACATGCACGCACGCACACATTCATCAAACCAAATCAAAGCACCCATTAGTTATCCTTACAGAATGCTCAGAAACAGGCTTTAAACATCATAACAAACATAGGTTGAAGATGATAAAACTCATTATTTCAAGAGGGAATCAGGACGTTGCCCAGGCATTTCTAGTAGAAATTCAAACACTGCAGACATGTGGGCTGTCAGTAATCCTGAAATACACTTAGAGGTAGATGTGAAAGTTGCTGGTAGCCATGGGTGACAATTAGTTCCATTCCACCAGACAAAATTTCTTTACATTTGCCTTGCCAGGAGTCATGTGCACTAATGTCCATCTTCTGTAGCTCGGAATGGTTTAAAATGGCATAATGACGATGGTGGACAAAGTAGACCAGAGGGCACACTAGGAACCATCAGCAATTAGTGCTTTTCACCTGCTTTAAAGTCTTTATAAGGTTTCCTGATACTCCCCCTGCTTTGGGCCATATTAGCTTAGATTACTCATGATCCCAAAGAGGTGTGTTGGGGGACTCAGCCTGATTATCCACTCTATGGGGCTGATGAATTGCTTTCTTCAGTAAATTTTGAGGAAAAGCCATGACGGTGGAAACCCATAGATTTAGGATTTGCCCAGCATTTGGGATGAGGATTATGAGTTTGAGGCTGGAAGGGGATATGCAGTGAGACCCTATCTGGAGAAGGGAAGAGAAGAGGAGAGGAGAGAAGAGAGGAGAGGAGGGGAGGGGAGGAGAGAGGAGAGGAAGGGAGGGGAGGGGAGGGGAGGGGAGGAGAGGAGAGGAGAGGAGAGGAGAGGAGAGGAGAGGAGAGGAGAGGAGAGGAGAGGAGAGTTCCTAACTCTTACACCATATGAACCTCCACTATATCCTGTGTGACCTGACTCAAAGCATGGAAAATAGAGACAAGTGAGGCAAGATGAGCATTCTAGAACTTGATTCTAATGAGTCTTTAATTCTAATATGCATGACTATAGTACTTCAGTAATATTTACAACAATGGCTCACAAGTCTTTAGAAATACACACTGAAACATTTAAGGATGAGATTATATGGATTCCATTTGTGGCAGAATATTCCCCAGGGGAGAGGCAGTGAAGAAGAGTTGGCCCCGAGTTGGTTGATTATTTAAGATGGCTGATGAGTACCCAGGGCCTCTTTATACTTTTCTCTTTTGCACATGTACAAAATTTTCCACACTAAAAACTAAACAAAATCAATTTAACATCCTTCTAATCAATACACTCCTTTCCTCAATTTTGTTTAATAAGTTCTGGCATGTTCCTATTGAGCGTCTGGAATGCATAGTATTTTCAGGTTTAGCTCCTAAAATTTAAATCATAAGTTCCAAAGAAATTCCTGGTAACTCGCTACGGCTTTTCAGTGTTTTCACATTTGCTATTTAGGGTACTGTGAAGCTGCCATCTTGAGAAACAATCACATTTTCCTTCAAAGCATATAAATATTGTTTGTGTAATTCCTTCATCAAGCCAAAGTGTTTGTAAAGCCAAGTCATTTTCCCTCCAAGCCTCGCCGAGTGGGTAATCAGTTTGTGTTTGGTCTGCTTCCAGATCACCTTCTTTATGCTGCTGTCTGCAGTGTGTGTGATGCTCAACCTAGCCGGCTCCATCCTCTCCTGCCAGAACGCCCAGCTCGTCAGCTCCCTCGAAGGCTGCCAGTTGGTGAGTAGTGCGAGGCAAACTTTCCGTAAAGGTCGGAGGCTCGGATATGGCGGGAAGACATTTAAGGGATAATCGTACTGTGCTCTTCAAGTCTCAGAGCAATATGTATCAATTCGTTAGCTTTTCAGTTGCTTAAGGAATTTCAGTCACAGTGGTTTATTTCTATGGATTCTCCTGACTAAAACTTACTCTTGTAAATTATCCCCACCCCACCCCTTTTTTGAGGCAGTATCTCACCTATATAACTATGGCTGGCCTGGAACTCATTATGTAGACCTGGATGGCCTCAAACTTTTGAAAATGTTCCCACATCTGCCTCCCAAGTGGTGGGACTACAGATATACCCTTATTGCAGTTAGCTCCTCTCTCTCTCTCTCTCTCTCTCTCTCTCTCTCTCTCTCTCTCTCGTGTGTGTGTGCCTGTGTATATATGAGTATATATTGTGTGCCTCTGTGTGTATATGAGTATATGTGTGCCTGTGCATGAGTATACATGTGTATGAATATACATCTTAGTTAGAATTACTATTGCTATGATGAAACACCATGACTAAAAGAAATTTGGGGAGGAAAGAGTCTGTTTGGCTTACACATCCTGAATCTCAGTCTGAGCCAAAGCAGAAACCCAACCAGTCAGGAACCTGGAAGCAGGAGATGACGCGGAGGCCATGGAGGGATGCTTCTTACTGGTGTGGCATGAATCTTAAAGAGTTTTTATTAATAAAACAAACCTGGGGCCAGTTATTGGGGTGAACAGTGGAAGATCAGAGAGACAGAACAAGCCACAGCTAACCTCACCTGGCCAACTTCTCAGTTGATCCTGTTTCCTCAGACTGGAAGCTTCTGAGTCCTCATCCAAATGGATCTCAGCTGAACTGTGCTGCTTGAAAGCCTGAAAGCTTAACCAGCCAAATGCTTAACCAGCCAAATGCTTCTAGTTTCTGGTCCTCACGCCTTATATACCTTTCTGCTTTCTACCACCACTCCCTGGGATTAAAGGTTCGCTTTCTGGGATTAAAGGTGTGAGTCACCATGCTTGGCTGAATCCTTGAACAGATGGATTTCTGCCTCTGGAATGCTTGGATTAAAGGCGTGTGCTACCACTGCCTATCCTAAGTATCTAGTGACTTCTCTGTTCTCTGACCCCAGATAAGTTTATTAAGGTACACAATATTTTGGGGAACGCAATACCACTACATAACTGGCTTGCTCCTCATGTCTCACTTAGCCTGTTTTCTTATAGACCTAGGACCTGGCCAGCCCAGGAGTGGACCCACCCACAATGGGCTGGTTCCTCCTACATCAATCACTAATTAAAAATTGGCCTGCAGGCTTGCTCACAACTCAACCTTATGGAGACGATTTCTTAATTGAGTTTTCCTTTTCTCAGATAACTCTAGCTTGTGTCAAGCTGACACAAAAATAGCCCGTACAGTGTGTGTGTGTGTGTGTGTGTGTGTGTGTGTGTGTGTGTGTGTGAATATGTGTGTGCCTGGGTGTGTGAGTATGTATGTGCCTTTGTGTGTAGGTACAGGTATGTGTGTGCCTGTCTGTATGCACACACATGATGGTTCAAAAGTACTTTGCACCTAAGGAAACTGCAGACTTCCTCAGTCAGGATTTCTGTTGCTGTGAGGAAACACCATGACCATAGTAACTTTTATAAAGAAAAATGTTTAGTTCGGGTAGCTTACAATTTCAGAAGTTTAGTCCATTGTCATGGCAGGACATGGCAGCATGCAGGGAGACGTGGTTGCTAAGTAACCAGCAGTCTCTGGCATCTGCCGTCATGCTTTTCCCACCATAGTGGATTGTAGCCTCAAACTGTGAGCCGAAATAAGTCCTTCCTTCCTTGACTTTGTTACAGCAATGAGGAATGTGGTGGAGGCAAGAAATGTATGATTGATGGTCTACATGCAACCAGTATCTACCCTCCCAGAACACATACATGTATGAACATATGTACACATGAACAGTTAGACACATTGATCTACTTCTGGGCTTTTTTATTCTGTCCCAATGTTGTGTCTGGTCATTAGTTACTTTCTTTTTGATTTTCTTTGCATTTTCTTGTTTTTTGAGGTAGAGTCTCATTTTGTAGCCCTGGCTGGCCTGGGACTCACTATATAGACCAGGCTATTCTCAAACTCCATAGAGATAGATCTACCTGTCTCTACCTCTGAGTGTTGAGACTAAAGGTATACATCACATGCCCAGAAAATTATCTTCTCAATTTTTATAAGTGATTGGAAATCCCTATTCCCATACTTATCACAAACATCTAGCCCACTTTTTAAAAACATTCTTGCCTGTTCTTAAACATTTACTCTCCAAAATGAACTTTGAAATTTGAGGAAGTCTAGAATCAAAAGAAAGGATTTGAGATTTTAATTGGAATACATAACATTTGTATGTAGCCTTGAGAATTGATGTTAGATAGTCCCTCATCTTCCCACTCAAGGACACAGGGTGTGTTTTGTTTTATCTAAATTTTCTCAACTAATTAATTTTGGGTTTTAGTTCTCTTTAGAATAGCTGGTACATAACCACATGGACATCCAGTATTTGTCTCTTTTCTCTGCATAATTTAAAATCATCTAATATTCTCTGCATAAAAAAGATCTGTAAGTGAAAGTAATTTTCTTACTCTAATATCTCAGACACACTATCTCCCAGAAGTAGCATCTAATAGTTTCTTCTTACCTTCCTAGACATTTTTACATGCATGCTTTTTTTGTGTGTATCATTATTACATGTGTGGCTGTTTTTTTTTTTTTTTTTTTTTTTTTTTGAGACAGGGTTTCTCTGTGTAGCTTTGCGCCTTTCCTGGAGCTCACTTGGTAGCCCAGGCTGGCCTCGAACTCACAGAGATCCGCCTGGCTCTGCCTCCCGAGTGCTGGGATTAAAGGCGTGCGCCACCAACGCCCGGCTAACATGTGTGGCTGTTTATACCAGGCACATTGCTTTTGCCAAACAATCATATCCCTTGCATGAATTCTTGGAAGGATTTGCTGTTAAACAGAGACCAGTAGGGAATTCTACTTGATGGATGTGTGGGGCTTCAGTCACTGCAACTTCAGAGAGGGGTCTAGTCTTTTGATCAAACGATGATAGAGAATGTGACTTTTTTGCACACTCACTATTCAACAAATGCAAAGTGGGGGTGCCGGATGCCAGGGAGCTGGATGCCAGGGAGCTGGCCTAGGTGCTGAAGGCATGGCTGTGCACAGGACAGGAACCTGCGAACAGGCATGGAGAACATCAACTCAGAACAGTCTCAGTTAATGCACAGGCCTCCACTTCAGTTTGATAAAGTGCATTGGGTTTGGGGAAATGCCTCTAATCCCATTGCTTTGAGGCTTAGATGGAAGAATCACAAGTTACCTTGGGCTGCCTGCTGAGATTTATTTCAGAAACCAAGAGTAGTGCACTTGCCTAATAAACTCAAAGCCCTGAATTGAATCTCACAACAGGTAGACAGACAGACAGACAGACACACACACACACACACAAATAAATAAATAAATAATACAATTTATGAACTTATTTATAATTGGTCTTCAAAAACAAGGCACCATGTAACACTTTTGCCAACAATATGTGACTGTACCTGGTTGCCCCGCCCTATGAAGATGTGGTGTGGTGGTATTGCGTTCCCCAAAATATTGTGCACCCTAATAAACTTATCTGGGGTCAGAGACAGAACAACCACTAGATAAAAAGGCTAGAAAATGGTGGCACTCACACCTTTAATTCTAGCACTCCAGAGGTGGAAATCCCTCTGGATCTCTGTGAGTTCAAGGCCACATTGGAAACGGCCAGGCATGGTGACACATTCCTTTAATCCCAGAAAGCGAGCCTTTAATCCCAGGGAGTAGTGGTAGAAGGCAGAAAGGTATATAAGGCACGAGGACCAGAAACTAGAAGCATCTTGGCTAGTTAAGCTTTCAGGCTTCTAGCAGTAGTTCAGCTGAGACCCATTCTGGATGAGGATTCAGAGGCCTCCAGTCTGAGGAAACAAGACCAGCTGAGGATCTGGCAAGGTGAGGTAGTTGTGGCTTGTTCTGGTTCTCTGATCTTCCAGCATTTCACCCCAATACTTGTCTCCGGGTTTGATTTTATTAATAAGACTCTTTAAGATTCCTGCTACACTTGTGTGTATTATCAGAAATGTTCCTTGTCAATTTGGCAAGAAAAGTGAGATCTTGTTATAAAATTTTCATTTCCTTAATGAAAAGTAAGGTTACATTTTTGTGATTTAAATTTTGTTAATTGTTAGTGTATATTGTTACTTATTTTCTGTTATGTTGTCATTTTATGATTAATAAGTATTACTATATTAAGAAGCCTAGACTTTATTATATGTGTTGTAATTGTTCTTTTTTCCCCTGAGGTCTGTTATTTACATGTTGACAATTGCCATGGTGTTATCTCTGGGGAAAAATTTTATGTTGTATCAAATGCTTGTCCATCTGCATCCCCTGCTGACTTCCAGATCATGTGGTTTGCCCAGAAAAGCTTTCCAACTTTAAGTTTATGAACAATTTTCTCACTTCTCTAAATTTTAGAAAATTTTCTTAAATATTGGTAAAATTTTATGAGGCTTGGGTATATCTGTGAAGTATGTAAGTTCAAGAGCTCTCAGAGGCTGGAAGAGCTGGAGGTCTAGACAGTTGTGAGTCACTGTGTGGATGCTGGGACCTGAACTCAGGCCCTCTGCAAGAGCAGCAAGTGCTCTTAACCACAGAGCCATCTCTCTACCTCCTGGGTTTATTTTTTATGAACATTACTACACCTTTTGCAGTGAACTTAAAGAACACACAGGTGGGTAGCACCTGGAGAAGTCATGGTGGGTGGCATTCTGCGGAGAGCTAGGGCGCCGTTGCCAGCAAGGAGCACATGAATGCGTTCCCCAAAAGTTTCTTTCCTAAGAGCCCGCATGGGAGTTGAAAAATCATTTAGGGATTTAAAACAAACATGCTGTGTCAATTGAATTCATGATAAGGGAAAAAAGTAGTATTGATTTTCAGTCTGTCCCAAATGCCTCCCCATGTTGCTGAACTCCAGACTTCATGTGCATCAAACTATGACAGCATGAGCTTTGTTTAAATGAAGCCTTGTTTATCAGGACCAAATTCTTCCGGTCTGTTTGGGCTTTCTGTCACAGCTTTTTTGTGTTTTAAAATGAGAAGTCTAACAAGAATGCTTTTTCAGTGAAATTTGATACATAGGATGATGACTCTTCTGTCTTAAATGAAAAGACGCTAGTTTCTCATTTTTTCTTTTTAAAATGAGAAATAAAATACAAATCAAATCAAGTCTCATATAAAAGATGCCAGCAGCACATAAATTGGAAGGAAAGTGTAAGTCCCCCTATCTTTCTGCCTCCCACTCCAACTGCATAGGCGTTTGCTTAATGATATAACCACATCTTTCATATTCATAGATATTTATGTGCATATATATGTACACATATGTGCTCAAATATAACACTTTATGTTCAAATGAGGAAGCTCGTGGTGTGGATATTTGTGGGGGATGCTCTTCCTATTCAGGGCTCTGTTTCAGCATTACCATGTGTCCCTTGGAGACACAGGGTGCTCTGTCCTGCTCTTTACCACTGTTACTCAGCCTTATGAACAAGCACTCTTATCTGTGTGTCTGAGAACTTTGGAGGCAATCATGTAATAACTGTTTTAATAAATAAAAAAATCACTGTAGAATGGAGTGAATGGATCCGTTTGTCCTTGGTATTGCCACCCAAACTAGACGTGCAGGCGAAGGGTGAGGCATACTGACACCTTTCATTAAGGTCCAGACTTGAAATGTGCTGTTTAATGTTTTTGTGCCAGCCTAGCACTATCTGACCCCTGGTGACAAGGATGACGGTGAGGGCCGCTGTCTATATTCAGTGCTGGCTGTGTGCAAGGCTCAGCTCTCAGCCCAGGGGGTCTCAACCTTAATTCTGGGACCCTTTAACACTGTTCTTCATGTTACAGTGACCCCCAACCATAATTTCGATGCTACTCCATAACTGTCATTTTGTTACTGTTGTGAATTGTAATGTACCCATCTGATCTGCAGGATATCTGATATTCTGCCCCTGTGAAAGGGTCATTGGACCCTGAAACCGAGAGGCTGAGAATCACTGCCTCAGCTCCTTGCATGCACTCACTTACTTACCACTGTAGCCCCGTCTTCTAGGCAGGAAAACAGAGTCCTTGAGAAATAAATGAGTTATTCCAAAAATCATACAGCTGTCTGTATGGGCATCAGATTACAGTCTGGCTTCTTAACCATCAGCAAATTCTTACATTTGACCTTTGGAATCATGCTGACAATTAAATAGGGAACAGGGGAAGGGTGTGAAGTGCTGGACAGCAGAAGGCAAAGGATTATTCTTGTTTATATTTGGGCAGAGTAGATTTTAAAATTAATTAATTAACTGATTTATTAATTTATCTTTGTAATGGTGGGAGACAGAAGCCAGAATATCACAAATGTTACACAACAAGGTAAATCTTCCATAGAACATAGACGCCATCTCTACATAGAACAGTTTCCAGGAGCCTAAGCTAAAACGGATGTCACAACAAAGAGGTGTGTAGCCAATGGTATGCAGCTTTGTAAGAAGCACCGATCACTTCCTTTGTAGTCACACTAAGCCTATAGGAGAGTAAAGGACACCCCCAACACACACACACACACACACACACAGAGAGAGAGAGAGAGAGAGAGAGAGAGAGAGAGAGAGAGAGAGAGAGAGAGAGAGTAAATAATAGCTTGACTCCCTTGTTTACCCACAGCTACACCAGCAATTTGGACTCCTTCAAATTAGACTGCTATCACACTGCAGGGAGAGTGTGATCTGTCCTTGTTAGCTGTGAAGCCAGGGTGTCCCCATCCTTCCTAGGACCATGGTATGCACACTAATTGGATGCCTCTCCAGTCACTATCCAGGCTTTCTGGTAGGCACCTGTGTCCCCTAGAACAAAAGAGGTGGCCCAGGAGGCCTGACATGTGTGCAGCCATTTGGATGCAGAAACAGCAGCTGCCTCCTGCCTCCTGCCTGATGAGCTCTAACCTGGGCCTCTCTGTGCCTCCCACGTATGGTGCCTGATTTCTCAGTTCAGGATACAGCCCATTTCCTAGGAGTAATTGGTAAAGGACTCTTTTTACAACCCAGGGGAGCGGGCAGCAAAAGAAATCAAGCATCGTGTGGCACCACGAGAAGCCTCGGTGTGCTTGGTTATTATAATTTCTATACCACCCCTGTTTTTTGAGACAGGATCTCATTATATCCTAGGCTGACTTTGAACTTATAATATAGCCAGAGAGCATCTGCTTCCACCTCCCTGAGCATTGGGATTACAGGCACATGCTACCATGCTCCATTTCTCTGATGCTGGAGATTGAACCCAGCACTTCATACACGCTAGCGAAGTGGTCTATCAGCAGAAAATGCCCTGGTCCAGTCTCCACCTGTCTAATTGGTTTTCACATCTTTACGAGTTATCATTGAAAGTACTTAACAAGCTAATTTCCAAGTTGTCTTTTCTGTCCCATTGGCCTGTGTGTCCTTCCTTCCAATGTATCACACCAGCTTGGTTATTGCTATATGCTAAAACATAATCCTGGATACAGTGATTCCTCTCTGTGGCCTGTGTTTTTAGGACTTCTTAGTTGCTCCATGGACTGGGCCTTTCAGAATAAGTTGTAGAATATGATTTTGCTATATAAAATTCTTGCTAAGATCTTGATGGGGATGATATGAAAGTTTGGAACACACTGACATCCAGCTATATCTGTGGTTCTCTGCCTTCCTAATACTGAGACCTCTTAACAGTTCCTTATGTTGTGGTGACCCCCAACCACAAAATTATTTTTGTTGCTCCTTTGTAACTGTAATTTTGCTACTTTTATGAATCATAATGTAAATATCTGATATGCAGGATATCTGGTATTTGGCCCCTGTGAAAGGGCCATTTGACCTTCAAAGGGGTTGCAACTCACAGACTGAAAACCACTAGTCTATATGGAGGCTTCACAACAGTGAATAGAGTATGTCTTGCTATTTATTTATTTGTCATGTATTTACTTGTTATATGTTTACTTAAGGATTTCATTCTCTTTGGAATACTTTCAAATGATACTTTCTATTTTAATTTATGAATATTTCATTTGCTCTATGGAAATATTATTTTTATTGGTGTTTTGTATTTTGTGACCTGGCTGAACTCATGTGTTAGTTCTCTGAGTTTTTTGTAGATTCTTTGGGATTTTGTATGTATTAAATTATGGCATCTTCAAAATGAAGGGATGGTTTTGTTTCTTAACTCTTAACTTATTTGCTTTTTATTTCCTTTTCCTGCCTCTGACACTGGCTAGCACATCTAGCATGCTGAGGCAATGTAGAGAGTGGACTGGTTTGCTTGGTTACTAATCTTTTTGTGCGTGTATGGTATGAAGCATTTGATCTTTGGCCTCACACATGTTAGGTAAACACTATCCCTGAGCTAAAACCCAAGCCCCCTACCCCTTTAAGTATTTTTATTTTATTTTATTTTTTGGGACCTACTGAGCATTTATTACTGATTTATTGGATCACAGGCAACTCATCAGTGGCTACACCGCTAAAGAAAATGACACCACCAGCAACAGCAACCATTACCTGCCTGTAGCTCCTCAGAAAGGGGTGAGACCTCATGAGCCCCTCCCCCATCCATGAGGCAATGTTAACGGATTCTGTGTTGTAAAAGTAACTGTAGCTGCTTTGAGTTATGAGTGCACTAGCCATGTAATGTCCAAAAGACATCATTTCCCAACACTCCCCCACATCTTTCAGTTCTTATATGCTTCCCACAGTGTTCCTTGTGCCTTGGAGGGGATGGGATAGATGACCAGTTGACCAGTTATGAGTCTCTGCATTAACAATTGCCCATTATAAAAAGAAGCTTCTTTGACCAATTAGGCTGCAAACAGCACTTACTAAAAGCAGATTGAAAACATGCCAATGTAGCAAACAGTACTTTTTGGTTCTCCACCAGGGTCTATCATCTCTTCAACCATGGGCTTTTGACCAGGTTTACAAAACCAGGCATGAGTTCCCTTCTGTGGAACTGGCCTCACATCCAGGCTGAGAGTTATTGGTTATTCCATAACAGCCATGCCATTGTATCGTACACTATTTTGTTGTTGTTGTTGTTGTTTGGTTGGTTGGTTGGTTGGTTTTTTTGTTTGTTTGTTTGTTTTTTCAAGACAAGGTTTCTCTGTATATTAGCCCTGGCTGTCCTGGAACTTTCTTTGTAGACCATACTGACTTCACACTCACAGAGATCTGGCTTCCTCTGCCTCCCAAATGCTGGAATTGAAGGCATGCGCCGCTGCCGCCGCCGCCGCCACCGCCACCGCCGCCATCTGGCTGCTGTGCTGTATGTACACTGTTATACCAGTGGGCATGCCTTGCCGGGCTGGTCAGTATTGTAGCCCACAGGGTTAACAGCTGGGTAAGACTTCTGATACTTCTCTCCCCCCATCAGTTTGCATAGCACCTTCCAGCACTAGGGAAGTTAGCCAGCAGAAAGGAAGCTGCCAGCCAAGTTCCAACTAATTTCTCTATGTCCTGCAACCAAAATACTTGTTTTCAGCAATAGGATCTTAATGTTGAATTCTGTTAGAAAATCAAGAGCAATGGCATATCCTATATTATTTTGGGGGCTACTGAGGCCTCCATGACTAACAACATGTAAGAAGGTATCCCCTACCTGGCACTAGAGTTATATTTAATAACCTATGGCCTCTGAAAGGAGCATTATTCATCCATGTGAGTTACCTCTGTTCAAATGCTTTTAAATAAATTTATATTTTAAAATATGCATTCAAAGTTTACATCTGTCTTTTTGATATATCCTTACTGTTGGTTGAACTTTTCCCTGATTGCTCTTTTCTATCCCCTCATCCCATCTCCACCTAAACCTTACTGCTCCTGGTAGCCCAAATTTCATAACACATGTGTTCTACTATGGCCCTCTCCTCAAAGCCCCACCCTCTCCTCCTATAAGAGCTTCTTGTCCTCTACGTTAATTCCAAGTTAAATACATTAGTCTAAGAACTTGAAGCTAAGATTTGTATCTGAGAAAGAGGACATGGCAATTTTCTTCTGGGCCTGGGCTACTTCATTCAGAATATCTTCTGCTTCAAGTACCTGTGAATTTCACTTTTGTCTACAGCTGGATAAGATTTTGCTACATGTGTCCCAATTTCATAATCCATTCATAAGCTGGTGGACATCTAGTTTGCTTAGATTTCCTGTTTATTATGAATAGAGCAGTAATGAACTCAGTTGAATGAGTATCTCTGCCCTAGACTATGGAGTCTTTTGGGTGTATGCCCAGAAGTGCTATAACTGGGTCACATGACAGTTCTAATTTCAGCTTGTTGAGAAACCCCAGCACTGATTTTCATAGTGGTTACACGTTTATCAACCTTGCCAAGCTTAAGTTGTTATTTGTTTCCTGTGCCATTCTGACTGGGGTGGACTAGTGTGTAGATATCTATTAGGTTCATCTTACTTATGATGTCATTTAATTTCAATGTTTCTTCAATGATTTTTCTAACTGGTCCATTTGTCTAATGGTGAGTGTGGGGGTATTGAAGCCACTATTATTGTGCTGGGGTTAACGTGTATCTTTACATGTAATGCTCTTTGCTTTTGTGAAATTGAGTGCACCTGTGTTTGGTGAGTATATACTTAGAAATGTAATCTTTTCTTAATTGATTGTTTCATTGGTCAGTATGAAGCGACCATATTTACATCTTCCAATTTAGTTTGAAGTCTGTTTTATTATATTAGAATAGCCACACCAGTTTTTCTCCTAGTTCCATTTTCTTGGAACACCTTTTGTTCCATTCTTTCACCCTAAAATAATGTTCATCTTTGATGGCAAGGTGTGTTTCTTGGAGGAAGCAAAAAGAAAAATTCTGTGTTATAATCTAGTCTTCTAGCCTGTGTCTTCTAATATGAAAATTTAGATCATTTATATTCAGAGTTACCACTGGAAGATGTACATTGGTTATCTGTCATTCTGTTGAATTTGTAATGTTTTCCTTTCTTAATCCTCCTTTGCTTAATGATTATCTTAGCATTGTTTCGTTTTTCCTTGCAGTGTCTTCTGTATGTATTTTTCTCTTCACCCCAAAGTATTTCTTCCAGTATCCTCTGTGGGACTGGCTTTGTGGTCATAAATCCTTCAGCCCATGTTAATTGTAGGAAGTTTTTACTTCTCCTTCAGTTAGTTTTGTTGGGTTTATTAGGATGGATCAACAGTTGTGGTCCTTTGGAATATAAAATGCATCTGTCTAAGCTCTTCTGGATTTTAAGCTTTCCATTGAAGATTTAACTGTTCTTCTGGTGGGCTGCCTCTGTGTATGACTTGGTCCTGCTCTCTTACAGCTTTAAATATGCCTTTTTTCTTTTGTATATTCAGTGTTTTAACTATAACATGATGTGGGGAGCTTATTTCCTGGTCCTATTTATTTGCTATTTTGTCTGCCTCTTGTACCTGGATCAGCCTCTCTTTTCATACATGTTAGAAAATTTCTTCTGGAATATTATTAAAAATATTTTCTATGACTTTGGAATGAAATTCTCCTTTTATGTTCATAATGGTAGAGTTTACTTTTTCGTGGCATCCCAAGATCTTGCATGCTCTGTTCATACTTTATTGACCTTGACTAAATGGTCAGACTCCTCTGCCTTGTCTTCAGGCTGGCATTCTGTCCTCCACACCAGCCATTCTGTCCACAAGGCTGTCCTCTGAGCTATTTCCTTCCCTATTGTGTTCTCCCTTCCTGTTATTTCCGTTTCATCTTCCTTCAGTGTTTGTCTTTATTGAATTCTATTTTGATATCACATATTGACTTCCTTATTTTACTCAGCTGTTTGTGTTCTCTTAGAATTCAGGAGGTTATTTGCATTTTCTTTGAATTCTTTGAGTGTAACTATGATCATCCTTTGATTTCTTTGTTCAGAATTTAATATGAATCACTCTTATTGTGAGTTACAATGGATTGGTAATTTTTGGAGGAGGCATGTTGTCTTGATTTTTCATGTTGCTTATGTTTTTGTGTTGGGACTTTACCATCTGTGGTTAGATTGTTGATTTAGTTTTTGTTGTTTTAATTCAGGTCACCTGTCTTCTTTCACTGTAGGAGTTTGTAGCATTCAGGAGAGACTAAGTTGCAGTATGGTTGAGGTAGTATTTTTCTCTGTTAGATTAGTGCCCTGGGCATCAGGCTCTATCCCCTGTCCTCCCCTGGGAATTGAATACTGTCTATAACAACAATAACTCCCCCCATAACAATAATAGCTACCCCCAGCACTTACAACTACAAAACAGCCACTCCATTAGTAGCAATTGATTTAGGAGCAAAGAGACACTGGTGGTACTAATAGGTGAGTTATTGTGAGTGGGGAAGGAAAGGAATCTTCGTGGGGCTAGCGATAGTATTAGGTTGCTGGAAGTATGGATACATACATATAGATACATACACATGTAGGAAGTATAGGGTACATACACATGTAGGAAGTATGGAGTATATACACGTGTAGAAAGTATGGAGTACATACACATGTAGGAAGTATAGGGTACATACACATGTAGGAAGTAAAAAAAAAGAGAAAAGAGTATAGAGAAAAGGGGGAGAACAAAAACAAAGAAAGAGAAAAAATATATAATGTGCAAACAACGGGGGCCTAGGTAGGCTGCTGTTGATGTTGTGTATTACATGAATAAGGACTGGCTGTGGGGGAGCTGAGCTGGATGGAGATACAAGATAATAAAAAGAATCGACTTTAGCATTGGATTTGTCTCACCACTGGGAAAACCTCTGCCTTGTCTCCGCTCAAGTCCTGCTTCAGACTACACTCCACGTTGATTTTCCCTTGTCAAGGTCTTCCCTTGGAGATCCTCTGTGTGACATTCTCTCACGAAAGCAATGAGCTCTGCTCCAGGAGTGAGGGATGTTTAAAGGCACCTCCACCTAGCCAAGGCGGGTACAGTTGGGTGGGGGTGGGTAGCAGCTGGAGGGGCGGGGTGCAGTACTGTGCCTTGGAGCTTGGGCACCCTTCCCACTGTTTTGTGGTGCTGCATTGGGGCACTGAAGACAGCCCTGGGGGCAGCAGTTGACTGGAGACCCCTTGTTTAAGAGCCCAACTGAAGACGCTTCTGTAGATTCTGGGAAGAGGGAAGACGTCCCTAAGGCCCGTGTGCCAGCAGACATCCACAGTGGTGGCCCGGCTACATTGGCTGTAGTGGCAGCAGTGAACCTGATAGTCAGGGCTTTCCTTGGGGCAATAAACCTGTGATTGTGAGGACAGAAGAATACAGTGATAACATACTCCCCCTGCCTCTGTTTCCCTGACTTTAATCAGCCACGTGCTCCATCGTGACTTCTAATCCACCATTTTATCTGGAAAGTCCCCTTGAACTAATTTAAAAAAAAAAACAAAAAAACAAATTTAAAACAAGATCTCACTAAACTGCCCAAGCAGGCCCTCATTTTGTAATCCTCCTGCCACAGACTTCCAAGTAACTGGGATTACAGACCTGCACCACTAGTTTCCCAGAATTAAAAGACAAAGGATCAGCCTTCAGGCATTGATGAATGCACGATGTTTGCTGTGGTAGCTGTGTTAGGTTATATGTGTCATACAAATACATCGGCATGCATGTGTGCAAACCTTACAGACATGTAACTGTAATTTTATCTAAATAAATATTTCAAAATATGATCACTCCTCTCCATTCCTGGCTTGATAAGTGGTGTTTTTATAGTTTAATAAGTTAATTTTTAAACTACATGTTAGGATTTTCAAAAAGCCCTTTTCTTATTCTTGTCTAGTTTGCTGATGGTGATGTGTTACATTTACTCACTGGCAGAGGATAACAGTGGTCACAGTTTGGGCAGACTGTTTCCAGGGTCTTGGTCTCTTATCCACATACTTGAAAACAAGGCCCAGACAGATTCACAGAAGCAGAAAGAAAACTCTATTTAGAGCAGAGCCATAGTACAGGTTATCGAAGGAGACACTGTCAAGATTGACAATGGGCCATAGGAGTGAGAGTACTCCAGGGCCTCACATGGAGTCTAAGAGGAAAATGAGGTATGGTATGGTTTGGGTGGTTCTCAATTTTGATTGAGAGATTGGGTCATTGGTTCTTTTTTCCTACCCTGCATGCCCCTTTTCCCATAATGCTTCTGATTTTAATCATGCGCACACCATATGCATAGTCATAAGATAGTAGGTATACGATTTTCTCTAAAAGATACTGGAGGACACAGTTTTGTCTTTCTGCACTTATACCCCAAACCAGTTCAGACCAGATTGGTCCTTTAACTTCATACCTAGATATATCGGGGATATCCTTGAATAGAAACTGCCTAGATCTGATTGTTACCAGGGTGGGGAGACTTATACCATTGTTTAGAAATGGGATTTCGAGCATCATTGGGCTAGTGGTGTATGAGCATAGAACATGTAGGTGAAGAAAGCAGGCTGCCAAATGCATTCAAACAAAAAATATTATGTGCACATAACCCAAAACAAAATGGGGTCATGGTACTAAACTATCTGGCTTGCCTCGCTTAACATACTGGTTAAATGAGGGTCACTTGATTATGGTCTATAATCATTTTTATATATTGCTGCATTTCTTTTTTTTTTTTAATGCTTTGTGGTCTAATTTTCTCCCCTGTGTCCCTCCCCTCCCTCTCTCCTCTCCTTTCCCCCTCCCTACTATGACACTATGGTTTTGGTATTAGGCTAATGGTTGTCCTAGTAAATGTACTGCAACATATTCTCTCCTCATTTTTAGAAAAGCTAACGTAGTTGTTATTTTTCTCCTTGCTCTGATAAAGTATCTGACAAGACGATGTAAAGAAGGAGGGGCTTATTTTGGCTCACAGGGTCAGGGTGCAGTCCATCACAGGGGCACATCATTGCAGCCAAGTTCAAGGTCACATTGCATCCACAGTCAGGAAGCAGAAAGGTGAATTCTGGATCAATCAAGATTGCTCTTATTGACCCAGATTTTGAGTAAGGAGTTGGGATGCTCACGTGAGACTCTTCCTTGTTTCTTGGATAAGCATCTAGTGAGGTGGTTCTCAACTTGTGGGTCGAGACCCTCTGGGGGTTGAATGACCCTTTCACAGGGCTCACCTAAGACCATTGCAAAAGACAGATATGTACATTACAATTCATAACAGTATCAAAATTAGAGTTATGAAGTAGCAGTGAAAATAATTTTATGGTTTGGGGTCACCACAACATGAGGAACTGTATTTAAAGGATTACAGCACAAGGAAGGTTAAGAACCACTGATTTAGTGTGATAGGTAGCCCTCTCAGTATTGACCAAACTGGTCTCAGATGCCTGGTTCAGACAATCCTTTTGCCTCAACTTTTCAAGAAGCATGGATGACAAGTGTGTGCCACTGTACCCAGATCATAGTATTCTTTAATAAACAATATTTTCATACATTTCAAATATTTTGTGCTTTTTTACATGCAGGATTTTTAACTGCTATCCCATTGATAATTTATATATTTTGTTTTTTCTATTTTTTATTGGCTTCACTTGTAAACTGACAATTAAATGGTCTGCCATTCTGTTTATGAAGATGAGAGTGGGTTTATTATGGCAAACTAGACATGATATAAAAGTTCCATTTTAACAATTTTACTTGTAAAAAATAGTGCCATTAAGAACATTCATACCATATACAACTATAACATCTCCCCATTTCCAGAACTTTTTCATGATCCCAAAGAGAAACTTGGTGGTATGTCCTCATGATCCCCTCCTTCCAGCCACTGGGAAACAGCATTGTTTCTGTCTTGTGATTACCATTCCAGGTGACCCATCTAAGTAGAATCACACAGTTTATATCCTTTTGTAGCTGACTCCTTTTTTAGTATGTTTTAAGGTCTCATTTTCCATTCTTACTGGTAAAGTTATTTAGGGGAGGTGTTTGTATGTGACCCTATGACATCTCTTAGATAAGAATAATTTAAATCCACACTATGACTTAGACATACAGAGTCATGGACTTTATTGTCTGTGCCTCACATGGGAAGACAAAATAAATGCGATTCTTACCAGTGCACAGCGGTTCGGTCTGCCGGTCTAAAACAGGACCGCCAATACGGACTCTCTCCAGGAGGGAGTCACCCATTTACCCTCTTTCCCTCATCTCCTCTTTCTCTCTGGTAGATCCTGGCCATGGGGAGGGACTGAGCATGGGGGAAGTGCCGTGTGCCACCCACATGGAACCAGATAGCCCTTGTGGGCAGTAGATTTGGTGTGAGTTTAGCATCTGTGGCAGAAGATCAGGCTCCTGCCATGGGCATAGCTCTCCAGGTGCTTACAAGCAGACCTCAGACTCTCCAAAGCCATCAAGCCTCTGCCTTGTCCTCAGCCTGGCAGAGCCATGAGGTCCCCCTCTCCCTCTTTCTAGAACACCAGCTCTGGGGTCACATCCTTGTCACTTGCCTGCTTGCCTATTCCCCAAGCTGCCCCCAAATCTCCTTTTGTCTGTGTCCAACACGGGGCTATGGCAGCAGCTCAGGAAACGTTTGTTGAGTGGTGATCTGGACAGAATATTCATGGCATACTCTGTGTGGCGGTCTAGCAGGGAGCTGAAGTGGCTTAATTAGAGTTCCGTGGGCCCATGATGTTTTTCTCAGCACTTAATATTTTCATGATCCATTTACTCTGTGGACTGCTGCTGTCAGTGTCAGGAGCAGAGGTGGGGATGCTCAGTGGCACATCTTGAGGAGGACCTTAATCTTTGGACCGTCTCATTTTATCCGGAGCCAGTTAGTTTTTTTTTTTTTTTTTTTTTTTCTGAGGCTCATGGCAGCATTTACTACCAAGGCTCTCATCTCAGCCCCGAAAGCCTCCAGTAACCAAGCCAACACCAATTACATAGCCACATCTCTCAGAAGAGCCCCTCAGTAACCAGGGAAACCCTGATTTAGCTTCATGACCATGAATAATAAATTAGAAGAGGACACAGCCTCAGGCTGGGGCAGTTAGACGTGCCTGACTCTGAGGGTAAGGGAAAACTTGATTGACAGTCCACAGTCCTCAGAGGTCTTGCTGGCCATCACTTTCATCATGGGTTTGGGAACTGCTAAAGGTTATTTGTTTGTTTGTTTATTTCTAATGTTTTAGTATACTAAGCACGGCTCAGGAATGGTCTTGGCTTCTCTGGGCCTCATGAGAAGGTTAGCATTTCACTTCAACTGGTGCTTTGTTGTAATGACACACAATGTTTTCTCTTCTGGAAATACCATTCTATTATACTTTATCATTGAGTGTATTTGCCTTGTGTGAACAAATAGGTTTCATTGCAAAAATGATGGTTTGAAAGTTGATTCCAAACTCAAAAGTTTCCTTGCAGAAGAAATACTCCTAACAAAATAAAAGTCGATCAAGTAACCTAGCAACAATTCCAGGCAAATGTTTCTCATTTGCGACTTCTGCAGATATGCTGTTCTCTTGCTCATGGGATGGCACATTCTGACCCAGGGAAGACCCCATATCTGGCACATTCCTGGTCCTGGGTAACAAGATAGAACATTATGGCACACCCTCCTCAGAATAAACTCATGTTCCAATGGGGCAGTGCTAGGTAAACTGTTACCAGGAGAGAAGTAGGGAAATGCTCGCAGGTGAGGCATTCTGAGCAGGTGGCATGAGCACTTGGGCTCTGCAGGTGCCCCGGAAAGACCCAGGGCTAACTTGTGCGGTCTGGGAACTGAAGGGAAGGCCCTGTGGCCACAGGTTAGAAAGAAACACAGAGTGAGGTGCTGTGAGTGTGCAGCGGTGACCTCCCTGAGTCCGGGCTAGGCTTCCTCACTAGGTCCTAGCCCCCCAGTACTTTGGCTGCACTTGCCTGGGAGCACACTCAGTATGTTTCCCTCTGGTGGGTTTCCTTCTCTGTGATCCCAGGGCAGGGGCACTTAGAGCTTTTCAGTGTCTCGCCAGCCACTAGTATAGAGAGCCAAATGTGCCGTGAGGAGGGAGCAACTCAGCCTCCCTCTCATAACTGCTCACTGAGGCCTAGGAGGAAGGAACTTGAAGGGTAACCACCATCTACGCAACAAGAAGAACTGTGATAAATCCCTTAGCATTCCAAGGAGCCCACACACCACCGTGTGTGGTCCAGTTCACACCTGTTGGCCTGGATTTCTCCAGTGTTCCAAGCTTATGGCTGGCTGCCTGTGTGGGCAAGCCTTGGACTTGACTTAATCCCAGTTGGGACTTCACCCTTGTCAGTCCTCTGTCAGCTGAGAGGAGCGGAATGAGAAGTCCCCCATTCGGGGGATTGGGACTCTGCTGCAGGCATGGCGTGATGTCCCTGTTCTCTCTACCTCTCGCCCAGAGCAGAGACAGTGCTGTAGCCAGGCCTCCTGGGTGAGCATGGTGTTTAGCGGGGCCTTTTCAATTTTACTCTTTTATTTTATTTATTTGATGTGAGGGTGTTTTGTCCATATGGATGTTTACGCACCACATGCCTGCCTGGGGCCAGAGGAGGACAGAAGAAGGTGTCGGATCGCTGTGAATCTGAAGTTACAGATGGTTGTCAGTCACTATGTGGATGCTGGGAATTGAACCAGGGCCTTCTGGAAAAGGGTCAAGTGATTTTAACCACTGAGCCATGCCTCTATCCCCTTTGACTGGGATTTAAGGTTTGCTGGAGTGTGTGTGTGTGTGTGTGTGTGTGTGTGTGTGTGTGTGTGTGTGTAAGAGAGAGGGGGAGAAGAAGGGAGGGAAGGAGAGAGGGAGGGAGGGAAAAAGAGAGGGAGGAAGAGAGACCCTCATTGTGTGGATTCTTGGCTCACTTTTAGATGGCCTGAAGCTGACAGCCAGGCTCTGTAACTGATGCAGCACCCATATTGTGTCTGTCTCCCTGGATCCCTCAATGTATCCTTGAAGGAGAGGATTCTACTGTGGGGACTCGGCACAGAGGTGGCAGAAGGTACCTCACGTCTCTAAGTAGAAACAATAGAAACGAACAATCTGTCAGGGCCAGGCCAGACACAGACAGCTGTGAGCCAGAAAGCCTCATCCCAGGGGACTAGCTCCCACAGAGGCCTAAGAGGCCTAGAACTTGGCATTTCTTAGAAGAAGCTAGAAATAGAAAAGTATGAGGCATTCTCAGATTTCACCCTCAAGCACAATGCGGGCCTCCCACCTCACGTTTAATTAACTGTCCCCTGGCCCAAGGGCAACCGGTCAGCCGCTCTGCCCAGCTTCTTTATCTAATGTGTTTGCACCATTTGACCCAGAACCCAATGACCACTGGTTCTGCGTCTTCAGGTGCAAGCACCCCCGGTTCATGAACACTCCAACAATACCCAGCACTTAGGAGGCTGAGACAGGAGGATTTCCAGTCAAGGCCAGCACGAGCTACATGAAAATCCTGGTTCAAAAAGCAAAAACAAGTTCCAGAAAATTCCAGGAGATCAAACCTGAATTTGCTTCAGACCAAGAACTTTGCAGAGTCCATGTAAATGAAGTATGTAGACATCATGTTCATTCCATATCATAAGTAACCTGGAGATTATTTGTAATAGGCAGGTATAGTTCATATGCAAATACTATGCCATTTTTGAGGAAGGACTTGAGCACTCTGGGATTGGAGTTGGGCATGTCCCGGAGTCCCAGAATTCCATGGACATGGAGGAGCAACTGTAATTTGTAGGTACTGTGTGAATGTTTCCAGCTTTCCCAGAAATACGTTCACTTCTATGAGCCATGCTTTCTCACAGAGAACTCTGAAAGTTATGAAACTGGACTCCATTATTAAATTCAAGATGAGAAAAAAATTAAATTCATAAAAATGTGCTTTATTGCGTTATATTTATGGTCTAGGAAGAAAGGGATGCCACTTGGCAGGCAGTTGTATATGTGAATAGAGGACGAAGAGGGGCCTAAGCACAAGGGAACCTGGGCCCTGCCTGTGCCCTTTGCAAACGAAGTCCTGCACCAGGAGGGCAGGCACCTGACCACGCTTCCCCTGGCTCTTCACGCTGCACACCTCTCAGCACAGCCCCTAGCCTTAGTGACCACGGGTGTGGTGTGCTTTTTGACAATGAAGACACAGAGAAGAGGAAGATGGGGCAGGGCAGGATAGGCTTGATTCTTCTCCTGGAGGTGCCAACATGCTCTAGAGTGTGACCGGTCAGAAAATTTGAGCTGGACAGCCATTTTTAAGCTTTGGCATCTGTTTGTCGAGGCAAGGTCTCCTGTGTAGGCTAGAGTTGAGGAAGGGATTGAACTTCCAACCCTCCTGCCTCCACCTCCCCCATGGGTAACCTTTGAGAAACACTGCTTTGCCTAGTTAATTTGACCATGAACCTTCCTCTCTGGCATCTCACGGTTTTTCCTTCTGTTCTTATTTTTCGCTTGGGTCTCCATCAAGAAAGATACTCATCGATTCTTATTTTCCCATTAACTAGCCAGATTCTCCTCAGACCTTTCTCTGTTTCTACCAACAGAGTGCAGCTGTTCTCTGATGACAGTGCTAATTGATAAGATTTTGGCTGAAAGTGCAACTGAGTCCACGTAATTAACAAAAGCAGTCCCAGGAGGAGGTGAGGGTTGCAGCCTCCACCATATCTCTATAGACAGAGTCTCCACGTGGAGCTCCTCAGCTCTTCTCCGGTGACACCAAGGCCTTGAGAACAGCAGCCTGGCTTTTCTGCTTAGTGTGTGAGCATGCCTGTCTTAGTGATGGATGCTGGTCTTGATGGTGCCTCCACATACAAAGGCTTGTGAGAATGGCCAGGACCGACGCCACATCCTTTGAGGACAAGCTTGAGTTCCTGAAGAGTTGGTGGGGCTGGCTGAGCATCCCACTTGATGGCGGCCCCGCTGTCGCGAGTTCCAGCTGGCATCCTCCAGTCCCACATTCAGATTCCCCCTTTCTCTCTCCATCTCTTATCAGGGTGGCACATATGTGCTAAAATATTAAAGACTCCCAACTTGAAATAGACCCACCATTTCATGGATAGTCTGAGTGTCTAGCGAAGACACAAAAGAAAGGGAAAGAAGCCAAAAGATCCCCACCCCACCCCCTACAAGGTGAAGGAGAACTTTAGGCTTAATTAGCTGACTTAAAGAATAAAAGTCCTATCTTTTGGAATATTTCCTTAAATATGTCATGCACATGCAAGCAAATATGAAGCCCTAATTCTGTAGTTTGGATTATGATTGTCCCTCCAAGGCCTCACGTGTGAAAGACTTAATGTCCAGCCTGTGGTGCTATGGGAAGTGGTCAGGCCTAGGAGGAGGAAGTTCAGTCATTGGGGGTGTGTCCTAGGAAAGGGATATTGGAACCTTGAGCACACCCCCTTCCTTTTTCCCTTTTGCTTCTTGGCCATGGTGAGCACGGCCTCCTTTGCTACATCTCTTCATGTTTCATCACAGCTCAAAAGGACATGGCCAACCCATCAGGAGTCAAAATGTATCTATCCCCCTTTTGAGTTCATTATCTATGGTACTCTATCCCAGCAATAGAGAACTAACAAGCCTAGATTCTCTTCAGATTGTCCATTTTAAAGGAATGGATATTTTTAAAATGCATTTCCCACCATCCTCACTTACATATGCTCCAACATGCTATTAAGAAAACAGAGCGCAGCAGCTTCTAGCCTTTGACAAGGAATGAACGCTTTTCCTAGACTGTCCTCCTGTGTTCTGGGGTGTGAACATCAGAAGTCAGAAATAGTAATTGGTTCTTATTAGCAGGCCTCCTTGATGGCCTGAGATGTAGTGAAAGTAACACACCGATAAACACCCACTCAGTTTTACAGGGGTGAATTCCGACTAGTGATCTTAGGAGGAGCCAGGCTGAGGCTAGCAGTGCCCTTTATTATTATTCCAGCGGCTCCTCTGAATTCACATGAGCGGTATGAGAACATTCAAAGCCCCAGTGTTGAGGTAATGCTGCCCTCAGAGCTGAGGGGAGAGTGATGCTGAGCCACGCATACACAGACCCCGGGCTGGGCTGGTGGGGGGCGCTGCCTCAGGTGCTGAGTGCCGTGGGTTGTGACTGTGATCATCTCACTGTGGAGCAGAGCTTGAAGTCTTTCCCTCCTGTCTGGCTGGCTGTAGTGATTGAGCCTTTGACCAGCAGCTCCCCAGGCCCCACCCTATACCTCTGGTGTTTCCCAGTCTACCCCCAGTGTCCATGAGATCAGTGATGTTATCAGTGGGTGAGATCATGCAGTAGGGTAAAATGTGTTCTGAAGAAAGCAGAAAGAATGAATATTAAGGGCTGTCTCCACAAATACTGTAGATGAGGTCATGTGCTGTCAATGAGCTGCATTTAAGCTTTCCAGTGTGTGTGTGTGTGTGTGTGTGTGTGTGTGTGTGTGTGTGTGTGTGTTTCAAAACATTATGTTGTATAGGATAAAGACATATAGTGTTATTTATCAATTTAAAATGTATAAGTGCTGGGCATAATGGCACATGCCTTTAATCTCAGCACTCAGGAGGCAGAGGCTAGCTTCATCTAAATAGTAAGTTCCAGGCTAGCCAGGGCTATGTAGTGAGACCCTGTCTCCTCAAATAATCAGTGTGTGTGTGTGTGTGTGTGTGTGTGTGTGTGTGTGTGTGTGTACATGTCTGTGCATGTATATGTGGGTACAAGTATGTTCATGTGGAGGCCAGAGGTTGACACTGGGCTGTCATTCTGTCTCGCTCATCACCTTATTTTTGTTTATATAGATAGGGTCTCTCACAGGATCCAGATATCACCATTGGGCTAGACTAACTGGCCAACAAGATCTAGGGACCTGCCTGTCTCCGTCCCCCAGCACTGGGCTTACAAGTGTGAGCTGCTGTGCCTGCCTTCTTACGGGAGCCCTGTGAGTCCAAACTCAGGTCCTTCCGCTTGTGTACCAACCCATCTCTGCAGACTGAGTAACTGCGGGTTCTACAGAAAAGCCTCCCCAGTCACGTGATCAGATCTTCAGGGTCCGAGAACTCTGTGGTGTTTACATAGTTCACACTCCACTCTTGAACTCTAGGATGTATACTGACACACTCAAGCACAAGTGTGCCAGCCAGCTCTCTACTGTTGAACAAATGCCTGTGAGCATCAGTTTATAAAGAGAGAAGACTTACTTGGGCTCACAGTTTTAGAGATGCCTCCTCATGATTGCTTGTCCCTTTGGGACTATCATGAGGCAGCAATATTAGAAAATAAGATCTAGAATTCATTAGGGTTCAATCAACAGGGTGGGGAAGCATCCTATAGAAAAGGAGAAAATAGTTTTCAGGGTTTTTATACAGAGAATCATAGCATCTGAAAATAAAGAGACTTTGATTTATTCCTTCCTATTTGTATCCCTTTCTTTCCTCCTTCTGTCCTACTGACCTTGGTAACATTTGAAGTACTATATCAAATACGTGTGGAAACAGTGGAGCCCATGTCTTGATCCTGACATTAGGGGGAACGCCTCATGTTTTCCCCACATGGTGGGTTTTGTCTGTAGGCATGTTATACATAGCCCTGACTGTATTGAGATGTGTCCTATCCTTAATCATTTCAGAGGTCTTGTCATGAACATATGCTGGATTTCAAGAGCCTGTGTCTATTGAGATTATGATGCAATTTCTATGCTTGAATCCATTTGTGTGATCTATTGTGTGTATTGATTTGTGTATATCTCTGAACTTCTGTGATAAGGCCAATTGGATCATGGTAAATGATCTTTTGTTGTGCTCTTGAATTTGGTTTACAGTTATTTTATTGAGGATTTTTATATCTATGTTCATCACAGAGATTGACCTGTAATTTTCTTCTTGTTCCTTTTTTGAATTTTTTTAAAATCTGATTTTGGTATCTGGCTAATTCTAGCTTTATAAAGAGGTAGATAGTGATCTTTTCTTTCCTATTTTGTGGACTAATTTGAGAATTATTGATGTTAGTTTTGCTTCAAAGGTCTGATAGAATTCAGCACCGAATCCATCTGGGCCTAGATTTTGTTTTCAGTTGGGAGGTGTTTTAATTGCTGCTTCAGTGTAATAATTTTTTCTAGATCTTTTTAAATAATTTATTTCATGTTGGTTTAATTTTGGTAGGTTATAGGCATGTAGACATTCATTCATTTCTTTGAAATTATCCAAGGTAGTGGAATATGAGGAAAACATCAAACACTAAAAATCAACAAAATGACCAGAATGAATACATATCTTTCAGTATTAACTCTGATTATTAATGGTTACAATTTCCCACTCAGAAGACATGGGCTATCAGATTTAGTTATAACATGGAATCCATTTATTGTTTTATTGTTGCACATAAGAGATATACCTCAGCATCAAAGACAGATGCACCCTCGGGTTGAAGGGATTGAAAAAGGTATTCTAAGCCAGTGTTTCTAGGGAAGGACAAGGATAGCACTGTTCCAACATCTGACAAAATGGACTTCAAACCAAAACTACTCAGAAGAGAGAAAAGCCACTTCACATTGATTAGAGGAACAATCAGTCCATCAAGAAGACATGGCAGCTTTGAACATGTATACAACAGACATGGATACACCCAGTTCCACAGAGGTAATGATGCCAGTGGTAAAGACACATTAACCACACTGTAGTAACAGTGGGTCTTGGAAGCTGAGCTGAGGACATGTGGGTGCCCGACAAAGCTGTCCTCTCCTTTGGATGCATAGCTGGAATCCCTGCAATGCACACCCTGAATCCATGTGATGTACACCCTGAATCCATATGGTACACACCCTGAATCCATGTGGTGCACACCCTGAATCTCCCTCTAATCTAGTAAAGGTTCCAAGTCCTGGAGAAGTACAGATGGCACAGAGTGGCTTATAGGATCCCTGTTGACTGAGTAAGCACTGTGTGCCAGGCACGCATGCTGTGGGTGGTCTCATGACCCTGAAAAGGCTCCTCTGGTTTAATACTAATGAACCCACAGTAAGAGACTACAAGAAATAGTTACTCTGCTTGTCTTTTTTGTCTTTCCTTGTGACTATATCAAGTCCCATTGTCAAGTTTGCATTACACTGTGACTTTGGGCAAGGAGGTAGGTGTGGTTGGGTCCAAACCATCTCAGCAGGACTTGTGACCTGTCTGTAATTGGCTTCAGCTCCTTTATTGCTCTTTTGTTTTATTTAGTTTGTAGAATGAGTTCTACTGCATAAGTCAGGATCTCTTGGAACTCATCACCCTTCAGCTCTGCCTGTCCAGTTCTGGAACTGCAAGTGCATACCACCACACCTAGCTCAAAAGTTCACCTTTGATTTTTTTAATTATTATTTTATGTGCATGGGTATCTTGCCTGCATGTGTACAATTGTATGCCTGGTGCCCACAGAGGCCGGAAGAGGATGTCAGATCCCTTGGAACCGAAGTTACAGGCTATTGTTAGCTGCAGTATGGGTGTTAGAAATCAAACCCCCAGTAGTCTAAAAGAATAGCCAGTGCTTGGAACCCCTGAGCCATCTCTCCAGCTCCCAAAGTCCATCTTTTAAAAAGCAGTCCCTCTTGTCTGTGGGTTCTACCAGGCTGACTCAACTCTGCATTTACACTGCCGTGGGTATTATAAGTCACCTTGAGATGACCTTCAGCACACAGGAGGGGATGCACAGGTTGTGTATAGATCCGACAGCAAAGAGGATCCTCCCAGGGTGGGGTGGGGTGTCCAATGGGTAGTGAGAGATGACTGTTGTTTATTCTCAACCATCTCATGAATGTGGAAGAAATCATTACATAATCCTAGCTCCATCTCTATGCTTGTCATTGATACTAAAACAGCTCATGCAAAAGGCAAAACAGTTTCTGCAGTTCAGGATAATCCCAGGGAAAGGAAGGCAGGTTGACTTAGCTGAAAAGCATGTGGGTTTTTTTTTTTTTTTTTTTTTTTTTTTTTGGTGTGGGTTTTTTTCACTCCAAAGAACCCTCTAGTGGCCCCAGGGAAGAGACATCCAAATAAATTGTTTCCATCAGTTATTTCACTGAGTTTGTGATTAATTCTAAGAAGAATTCGGGAAACCTCATGATTAGTTCCCTGACCCTGACATCTGGGTGTGCAAGCAGCTGACAGATTTATTTCAAGAGTGCCCCCTTGGCGTTGGGGTCACTGGAAAAGACACAGCAGAGCTTTGCAAATGAAGCCACAGTAATTCTTTGTGAATCTCTTTGGAGCATTTAAAAGCGAACCTGCCCCCTTATTTATGGTCCATCAGCCTGTCTGGGAGTGGAAAGGGCTTACACAACAGAAAGAAGGATGCTGCGCCCCTGCCAGCCTCTGATAGAAGCACAAATCGGCTCGATCTGTGACCTTCGGATGCTGCCAAAGGGACAATGTTGCGGGGAAGGCTGAACCTAGGAGCCACGTTATTAGCCCAGGGGAGGCAAGGCAGGAGAGGGGCGACAGAGGCTGATGAGAGTGAACTGTTGATTCACAGAGGGCATGCCAAAGTCATGGCTTCAAAGATTTTTACTTTACATCAGTTGAAAGCACACCCAACCGGTGTTTTCCACTCAGTGTTCAGGAGATTATGTAAGGCAGCAGAGTGGTAACTTGGTGTTTAATTATGCCCAGCTGTAGGCTAATATGAACAGTTTGAGCATGCTTGAGGTAGACGAAGCTGGGCTGTGCTAACCAGTAGGTTCAGTGCAGAAATTCATTTGTGGCCTAAATGTGTTCTGAACTACTACAATAGTTTGGTGGGCTATAACTGCCATCTGCTGAGGGCCGCAGAGTATTCAAAGTATCACTTCCGAGTCCCAGATTTCTAGGACCCTGTTAAAGATCAGAAAGAGCCCATGTCATTTGCTAACACTAGTGTCACCGTTATTTTAATTATAGAACAGGTCTGTGAGAACCAGATGTTAATTTTCAACTGTGGCAGAAAACACACCGCGTACAATGTCCTACCTTAACCATGTATGTGTACACTCTTGTGAAGCCCATTTCCTGGGACACCACATTCACCACTGCCTCCCTACAAATTTCCTACCTTTGAAAACTAGAACTGCTCCCTCCTTCCTGTCCCATGAACGTGGCTGCTCCAGGTGCCCCACCTGAGCGGGGTCCCGCAGTGGTCACCCCTCTGCGACTATGGCTTCTTTCACCCGGTATACACACCAAGAGGACTTGCTGGATACATGGTAATTCCAATTTAAGAAGAAATGCTGTGTTGTTTTCCACAAAGGCCATACCATTTTGCCTTCTTGCCAGAAATATACAAGGGCATATACGAGGGAATTCTAATTTCTATACCTTCTTGCCAAAACTTGAAGCATCTTTCATTGTATATATTCACTGTGTATTTACATCCAACTGTACGTTAAACATTGATCAATGACTCATATCCCCTGACCAACCCTTCCCATTAGTTCCCTGTGTTCCTACAGTTTCATCTCTACTTTCATTCATCTATATGTATCTATGTGAGATCTAGGAACCACCAATAAAAGAAAACACAATATTGTGTGACTGGCTTCCTTCGTTCCAGGCTATGATGTCTCCAGTTGTATCTAATTTCCTGAAAAATTGCATAATTGTGGTGATACATTGTGTGTCCTAATAAACTTGCCTGAATATCAGAGGACAGAGCCAGCTACTTCATTAGACAGATGTCAGGCAGTGGTGGCACACACCTTTAACCCCAGCACTTGAGATCTCATGCCTTTACTTGGGAAGTACACGTGCCTTTAATCCCAGGAAGTAATACAGCAGGGCAGAGAAAGGTATATAAGATGTGAGAAAACAGGAACTCACTCTCTTTAGGCTAAGGATTTTGTAGAGGTAAGAGCTAGTGGCTGGCTGTTCTGCTTCTCTGATCCTCAGGCAAGTTTATTAGGGTACATGATATATCGCCACACATAATTCCATTCTTCCTTACCTATGAATGAAATGCTACTGAATATGCATGCCACCTTATCTTTGTCCACTCCTCTGCTGTTGGACATCTCGGTCAGTTCCATAACACAGCTATACAAAGCAGTGCCCCTATACCCACTGAACCTCGAGCATGTGTGTGACACGTTGACTCAGAGTCTTTCAGGTGGACAGACAGGGGTGGAACAGCTGGGTCATAGCCTGGGTCTATTTTTAGTGTTTTTGAGACTTCCCTTTGTCACTTCAACAGTGGCTGGACTAGTTTCCACCTCCATCAAAGCTCGCTCCTTGTAAGTAGACTGCTCTATCCCTACCAGACTGAAATGTCATTTTTCTCATATCACACTCCATTAGGTCATTGTTCCTTTTTCTGACACTCTCTTACTGGTCTCTATTTTAAAACCATTATCTTAGTGTGTTGATTTTAGCACCTCAAACAGGAGATTGATACCATCCCTCCCATGATTATTCTTTGTAAAGAATGTTCTGGGTAATTCTTGCACACATTACTTTTCTATAAAATCTCCAGGGTACCATCTTCCAGTCCACCTGCAGCATTGGGATTCTGACTGGATGCCAGCACACAGCCATGTCTTCCTTGGGAAAGGTCACATCTGGAGGATTCGCAGCTTTCTTCATCCAGGAGCCAGTTGTGTACCTGCCTTGATTTTCCAACCTAATAATGTGTTGTTTATGGAAAGTCTATTATTTGTAATAAACATGGATACTGTACTAAGTGAAGGAAGTCAGGCTCAGAAACACAAGCACCACATGACCCACTTAGATTGGAATCCAAATAATGAACTCATAGGAGCAGAGCAGAATGGTAATTACAGAGCAGGAGACTTGAAAGGGAGGTGTTTATCAGAGGGTACACAATTTCAGTTAGATCAATGGTTCTCAACCGGTAGGTCAAGACCTCTTCAAGAGTCAAACTACCATTTCACAAGGGGTCACCTAAGACCATCATAAATATCAGATATTTACATTATGATTCATAGAAGTAGCAAAATTACAGTTATGAAGTAGCAATGAAAATAATTCTATGGTTGGGGGGGTCACCACAACAAGAGAAACTGTATTAAAGGGTCACAGCATTAGGACTACTAAGTTAGATAGAAGGAATAAGCCTTACTGAGCTATTGTGCAGTTGTGTGTATAATAAATTATAATATTACATATATTTAAAATTTGCTAAAGGTAGACTTTAAATGTTTTACCACAAAAGAGTTGGTTTGTGGAGCGATAGATTTTTAAATTGGTGTAACATAATTCACAATGTAAAATGAACACTACATTGGATCCCCATAGACTTATATATAATTAATTTTAATAAAAAATAATAGAGATGTTGAGAAATAGAAAAATTAATCCAGCATAATTTTATAACTCCCCAGAACAAAATATCCAAAGCCAGAAGGTTACATTGGCAAATACTCCAAATATTTTAAAAATTAACATCATTTCTGCAGAGTAAGTTACACTTCTAAATTGATTTGATGAAACTAGTATCATTCTATCAAAAGCAGACACAGACAATGTAGAAAAAGAGACCTGGAGATCACTCAGCAGCATATGTACAAAAGTCCTTGAAAATAGCAAAAGGAAATACATATTCATGTTTATAAATTATACACATTGTTACAAAGCCAATCAATTTAATTTACTCTTTCAACGGGACTAAGAAAGAAAGCCACATGGTTATATTAGCTGTTGCCGAAAGGACAGTTGGCAAAATGGAACATCCTCTTGTGGTTTAAAAAATAACTTATCAGATTTAAAAAATATTGTATGAAAAAAATCCATTCCCACCAAAAAAAGGGAGTCCGAACTCCCTGATCTAATCTTGAGAATTGGAAAGCAGTCGTGACTATTTTGAATAATTGTATTTTGTGAGATGACAACTCCGCTTCATCTGACTTCAGTTTAGGGTACTGTGTTCTAACTGTATTAGCATTTCTCTGATTGAATAATGTGTAGAGTAATTAAAGGAAGTGGGCTTATATTTTTAAGAAAAATACAACAAGCAAAAAATGACTTAGAAAAATTAGGTAATGCCCTCAAACTGGCAAAGTGACTGTGAAACACGCAATGGTGAAATGGTGAAAGATTGAAAACCTTTCTCCTGAAACCAAGAACAAAGCAAGCATGCTTATTCTCACAGGACTTACTCAACATGGACACAGGATGAAAGTTCAAGCCTATGTAGTCAGACAAGAAAATAAAATAATTGGCATACAGATTGCAAAGGAAAACAAAATCAACTCGATTTAGATCGCCTTGGTATCTATGTGTAAAAATCACAATGAAAATTTTTAAAGGACAACAAACAATACAAATAGATGACACCAACAAAGAACTATTAGATGGGTTTGGAAAGGTTATAGGACACGTTGAAACACAATTTGATGTATTGCTCTACCTTAGAAATGAGAAAGAAGACACTGAAATGTAAAATGAAGTATCATTCATGGTCACTCAAAACCAGTATAAATCTAACAAAGCATATATCAGACTCATTCACTGAAAACTCCGTAACAGTAGTGAAATAAATCAAGGTAAGTGGAGAGACGTGCTCTATTCTTGAATTCAAACATAACATAAAAATTAGTGTCCATTCTTCCCAAACTGATGTGCAGGCTTATTTGACTCCTATCAATATCCCAGCAAGAAGTTTTATAGACATTGACAATCATATTCTAAAGCATATATGGGAAGAAGAAGAGGGGGAGGAGGAAATTTTAAAAAGAATAAAATGGGAAGAATCCTTCTATTCCATTTCTGGATTATAGCTGTAGTAATTAAGACTGTATGTGGTGGAGACAGACAGACAGACCAGTGAAGCCAGAAGTGGATTCACACAGATAGGAAGCAATGCAGGGGAGAGGGCCTTGCCACACCACAAATAGTGGATCAGCTAGACTAAATCTCTAAGCAAAAAAAAAAAAAAATCAGCCTCAACCAAAGTCTTTTATCTTACACACACACACACACACACACACACACACACACACACACACGAACTTAAAAAGTCTTCTGAATCAAAAAGCAATGATCAAAATATAAGGCCATTAGAGAAAATCAGTAGAACATCATTAGGATCTAGGGCTCAAAAAACTTTCTTACATTAATGACTGAGATGTAAGAGTAAAAAAAAAATGGACATCACCAAAATTGAAAACTTTTGCCCTACAAGTAATTGTCTCAAGATGATGGGAAGAGACTGAAGGATTGGCAAGCCACGTATTTAACAGAACCATGGACTGTGTGTCCTGGCTCTTGGCTCTGAAGTTAGAATTGTTTTATTATGCTGTTTAGTGTCCTGTGTTCCTGTTTCTAATTCTCCTCAGTTGCTCCAAAAGGACTGAAGATCTCTCGGTGTGAGCCTGTCCCAGTGGTTTTGGTGAGCTTTGCTTTCCATTTTCAGAATAGTTCCCGGAGCTGCTGTTTCCTGCTTCCATATGACTTGCTTGGTCTCAGAGATGGTCTGTTTGTTCCCTTCGCATTGCCTCAGGATTTCCTTTATGTCTTGCCTATGTACATCATTGTTCTTCTTTTTCTTGGCTTCGTCTCTCATTTTGGTGAACTTCTCCCTTCATTATTTTTCTTACCAAAATTGTAAAGCCAGGATATGAAAGTTAAGGATACCAGCACTGTTCTGATGGCATATAAATTAGGAGAGAGGGGGGGGGGGGGGGGAGGGAGGGAGGGAGGGAGGGAGGGAGAGAGAGAGAGAGAGAGAGAGAGAGAGAGAGAGAAACAAAGAAAGAAACAAAGAAAGAAACAAAGAAAGAGAAAAACACAGTGGAAATTTTCTTGTATTATCTACTACAAAGATCCCTAGAGGCCCAGTAGCTCCATTCAGTAAGTATATTATACTCAAATGAAATGCTGCGTGTGTGTCCTGGGACACAAATGCACAATGTCACAGCAGCTTTACTTTTAACTACTGTCTAATTAGGTTTCTGTTGTTGTGAAGAGACACCATGACCACAGCAACTCTTATAAAGAAAACATTTAATTGGGGTGGCTTGCTTGCAGTTTCAGAGGTTCGGTCCATTATCATCATAGTGGGAAGCAAGGCAGCATGCAGGCAGACATGGTGCTGGAGTAGCTGAGAGTTCTACATCTTGCAGGCAACAGGAAGTCGAGTGACTGTCACACTGAGGGAAGCTTGAGCAGAAGAAACATCAAATGCCTGCCCCCCCAGTGACACACTTCCTCCAACAAGGCCACCCTTCCTAATAGTGCCATTCCCTTCAGGGGCCATTTTCTTTCAAACCACAACTACCAAGCATTGGCAACAGCTGAAATGTCCATCAGTAGGTTAGGCATAAAAATAGAGGTATTTTAATATGCCATTTAATATGATGCCAATAAACATCACTCACCCACATCTAAACATAGTAACACTCTCGGAGTGCATAAAGTTAGGAAAACATGTGAAAGTAATCCAATTGCCAATGGTAAAAATATACAGATGGAAGTAGGCAAGTGATCACTAAAACTGGAAGGGAGGTGGTGAGCTTCCCAGGCAGGGGAGAGAAGGCCTGTGTGTGTTTGCCTTGAACGTGTGTGTGTGTGTGTGTGTGTGTGTGTGTGTGTGTGTGTGTGTGCGCTCTTTTACAAGATGAGTGGTGAAAAAAACAGTCCCATCTCCTAAAATGTGATGCTGTTTTCTGACACACCCCCACAGACAGCAGTGTGTGAGTCCAGCATCGCCTAGGGAGAATTGATGAAGATGCAGGTGAGCTTGGATGCTTATGCCCTTATTGGTAGAGGTATCATTTGGGTAATTTGAAAACTGTTAAGTTTTCCATAATAATGTCATGTATGCACACACCAATGGCCAAACCAGACACATAGCTATACTCCATGAATCTCCTGCTGAGGCCTGGCTGGGGCCCTTCAGTTCCCCAGAACTTAGTGTTATCTCTTTCTGAAGGTCATTAGTTCTGGAAGGAGGGTGCAGAATCTCAAAGCCTAGGGAGGTTGAGGCTCAGAGTTCCCATCCTATCCCTTCTGCCCACATTGGCTGATGAGAGCCAGTCACAAAGCTTCCCAACCCCCTGTCCCGGGGTTGCACTGGGATGCATCTGAAGCTGTTCTCCGGTTGATTGATGTGGAGAAGCTGGAGACACAAGCTCCCACACCAGGAAAGCAAAGGCTGAGAGGAAACAGTTCTTAGAAGCCTAGGTAAGCAGTGTGATGAGAGGGTCATAGGAACATAGGGATGCAGGGAAAGAGCTCGGTGTGGGCCTTGTTCTGGGACACAGCTCACATAGGTGCAAATGGAAAGGCAGCATGACATCTGGGGACCCGAGCTCCATACTTTCAGGGGGCATGTCTCGTAGGAAGAGCCAGCCTCTGATGAATCCCTGCACATTCCTTGGCTCTGTAGATGTGGCGTGAGTCCTACACCCAGTGATTAGGAATGACAGGCATGATACATGGAAGTCTGTGGCACCATCCTTTGCAGTAAGTACATCATACAATGAAAAATCATTTGTTACAGTTACAGTGGGCCAATATTTGTCTGAAAATAACACGGGCACTTTGAGTCACCTGGTGTGAAACATTTGTCAGGATTTATTGGAAGTGGACACCTGCTAGTCTTAAGGAAAAGAATTTGTTTCGTGTTACATCAGCTTTGAATAAAATCCCACAGATTTAAGTGAATGTTTTCTGTGTAGGCATTTTATATCCAGGTTTTCTTTCTTTCTTTTTTTTTAATCCCATTTCCGCTCAGGCACTGGTAAATCTGTTCTTTTTCCTGTAGCTGAGAATCTCAAACTCCCCCCCCCCCCTGTTTTGCCATTGTTTTTCAAAGTTCTAAGACTGCACCTGTTTCCTTTCATGGCCCTTAATTTTCTGAGCCATTTTTAACTTATTCAGAATTTCCTGACAGTGACAAGTCCATCTGAACCACACATAGTATGACAATAAACTGTAACTCCAGCTAAACAAAATGAGTGTTGGGTAGAGGTGGGGATGGAAAACTCAGCCAAGCCTTCAATATTAGGATGGATTGCATATTGATGGATGGAAAGGAGCTTCAGGGGTCATGGAGTAATGGAGTAAGACAGGAAATTTCTGACCATGAGAGAAGAATGGGGCAAAGCATATCTCCACAGACCAATAAACCCCTGAGTGATTTTCAGATCACATTTATTTCTGTAGCTCACCTGCAGTTCATGAAATAATTGTCCTGTGTGTGTGTGTGTGTGTGTGTGTGTGTGTGTGTGTGTGTGTGTGTGTAAACATACACATGTGCCATCAGAGGACAACCTTGCAAATCTGTCCTCACTTTCTACCTTGCTTAGGACAGTGTCTCTAGTGGAGGAAGGGGAAACTGTGGTTGGGATGTATTGTATAAGAGAATTTTTTTCAATAATAGATTTCAAGAATCGATTTTCTTTGTCAATGTGCACACTAAACTGGCTTGCCTGTGAGCTTCAGGAACCCTTCTGCCTCTGCTCTCCATTCTGCTCCAGGAGCTCTAGGGTTGCCGACACATGCTACTTTGCCTAGCTCCCCATAGGCTCTGGAGATTCGAACTCAGATGCCGGTGTGCATGTGGCAAACCCTTTACCTACTAAGCCAGCTCTCCAGCTCTCCTTTCTCTTTTGAATCATTGCTTTTGAAAAAGAAGTAGTGCCGGGCGGTGGTGGTGCACGCCTTTAATCCCAGCACTCGGGAGGCAGAGGCAGGCGGATCTCTGTGAGTTCGAGGCCAGCCTGGTCTATAGAGCGAGTTCCAGGAAAGGCGCAAAGCTACACAGAGAAACCCTGTCTCAAACAAACAAACAAACAAACAAACAAAAAAGAAAAACAAAAAACAAAAAAGAAAGAAAAAGAAGTTGGAGTAATTCCTGGTGGCATTCATGGCCTTGGCCAGTGGAAATGGCTTTAGGTGTGATGGTATGTTTCCAAGGGAGCCATGTCATGTGTCCTTGCTCTGTCAGACCTCAGAGCAGACTGGACAGGCCAAATGTCGTGCTAACGCGAGGCTTCTCTGTGTTCCCGTTTAGATCAAGTTCGACAGCGTGGAGGTGTGTGTCTGCTGTGAGCTGCAGCACCACTCCTCGGGATGCAGCAACCTCGGGGAGACCCTGAAGCTGAACCCCCTGCAGGAGAACTGCAACGCCGTGAGGCTGACCTTGAAGGTGAGGCTGGCCACCGCCTGTGCGCGCAGTTCTTCCCTCTCCTGCAGACATTAAGGAAGATTTATTAGCATATAGATTCCTTTCAGCTCGTGATTCATCCAGGTGGTTGGATGCCGAGGGACCGTCCTTCCGGAAAGAGCATTTTAAAGGGTTGTAGATGGTCCTTTGGAAGCTCTGATTCCTGGGTCCCTGTTTTCATCTTTACCGGGTCATTTTCCTGCCTCTGACAAATGCAAAGTAGGATGAAAATGGCTGAAAGAGTTCTTCACAGCTGAGGTTGCCATGGTTTCTTCTGTTGTCCTCACAGTCTCTGCTGTTACTCCAAGGACCACATGGTTATTCATTTTACTTTTAAAAAGCTATTTAGGGCAGGTGAGATGGCTCAGTGGGTAAGACCCTTGCTGCCAAGCTAATGACCTGAGGTAGACCCCCAGGGCCCACATGGAGGACTGAGAGAACTGACTCCAGAAAATTCTTTTCTCTCCTCCTCACACACAGTGGCATGCTCAGGCACACCCACATATAAATAATAAAAAAATAAAAAAATGTAATTCAAAGATATTAAAGAAAGAAACCTTACAATCTCCCATGGCAATGTGTTCTCCTATAAAGCATTTGATCTTTTATGAAGGGGACATAGGGTCCGAGCACGGTGATGCTCTTTTAATCCCAGCACTCGGGAGGCAGAGGCAAGTGGAACTCTGTGAGTTCAAGGCCAGCCTGGTCTACAGAGCAAGTTCCAGGCCAGCCAGGGCCACACAGTGAGACCTTGTCTCAAAGAAAACATGGGGAGGGCACATTGAAATGCTATCTTATTCTTCCCCCGGCTGTCTTCTTACAAGGGTTATTTTACTGAAAACCTGAAATGGCTGCTTAAAAATACAAATGGACAGTCAACCCAGTTCTTTCCTTGTCCCTGAACAAAAGTAGCTGAGATGTTTTTGAAAAGCTGTGCTGCCATCAAAGGACCTCTTGGTTGGTGGTGAGACGATGTTTAGAGTGTAGAGCTCTGGCCTGTGGCAGGAAACGGGCTTTATAAGGACCACAGGCTTCAAAGACAGCTGCTTCCAACCAGGAGAAGAAGGAAGGTGGCCAAGTGGGATGTTCCTGTCCTTAGTCTGGGGGGAGTTTCTCCAACACCTGCTCTATCCACATGGAGAAACGGGCCGCGTTCAGGGTCCTGGCATCCACCGAAGTGACAGCTCCAGTGAAAATGGCAGAAGGCAGAACTGCAGGTTGCCAGGGATGCTCTTCTGGTGCCATCGCTTGTGGTCCTACATCACATGCCTTCACAGGCCATACCGTCGTCTCCCATGCTGCGGTCTGCCCGGGAGCAGGGCCCAGTGCCTGCATGGCCATTCATAGCCCACTGGGGAGTGGGTGGACTTCGCTGATCTCATTCTGACATCGTCTAAGTTGCTGCTCGAGCCCAGGTGTGCTTTCTTTCCACATTTAAAGAACATAGTCAGACCATAGATAATTACAGACAGTATGACCACCACCTCCTAGAAAAGTCAGCAAGCTCCCAGGGGATCTCAGGCTCTGAGGGCCACTTGTGTGGATCAATCAACTTTATGCACTAATATATATATATATATATATATATATATATATATATATATATATATATATGTATATATATATATATATATATTCAAAGTAATCTACTTGGAAGAGAAAAGGTTTAGTTTGTTGTATAGTTTTAGAGTTTAAGTGTGTGATCAAATGCCTTCTGCTCTGAGCCATGGTGAGCCTGCACATCATGCCAGGAGTGTGTGGTGGGACAGTATCACTTATCTCACCACAGGCCAGGGGGTGGAAGCAAAAGAAGAAAGGTCCAGGTTCCTACAATCCCCTGGGAGGGTATCCTCCAGAGGACTCTTTAAAGTCTTGCCTCCTAAACCCTCAAGTTTTTAATATTTATTTATTTTTATTTTATATGAACTAACATAAAATTGCTTGTTTGTGCCTGGTGACCACAGAAGCCAGAACAGGATGGAATGGGAATTACATAAGGTTATGAACTGCTGTGTGTGGGTGCTGGGAATCAAACTCTGCTCCTAAGAGCCGCAAGTGATCTTAACTGCTAAGCTGCCTCTCCAGCTCCAAGGATCCAGCTTTTAACAGTGGACCTTTGGCAGAACATTTGGCCAAACCATCCTGCTAATCTAAAGCGTTATACAGAGTATTTGGTCTGTTACCCCAAAGCCCTGGACTTCTCCTTGGAATCTTTATTCAGTGAGACTCGGGACCCACATACACGAGCCCTCTAAGGAGCTGTGAATTGAAGTTTGGGAATGATGCTTTCTTTAAGGTGCAGGTTCAAGTCTGGGGTGGCCTGGACTGTGCAGTCTTATCCTTGTGCACCGTACTATTACTTTGATGAGAGATAAGGCAATGGGGATTTTGTTTATGGGTTAGCCAAATGGAATGAAGTCCAGGAATTCAAGCCAAGGCTGGCTGGCCTAGCTGACTGTTTGAAGCTGGTCAGTGGCTCTTCCTCATGTAGATGCAGATACCCTGGATGCTGGTAAGAGTTGAAAGGCTCTCCCAAACTTCTTACTGATGCTTTTTTTCAAAATAGACTCAAGACAGAAGCCATCAGAGCTGATGGCAGGAGGCTTAAAGAAGACAGGTTGATACCCATGTTGGGAGGGTGATGACCTAGCCATAGCAGTGACTGGAATTAGGAGAAGAGGGACCTTGCTCCTGTCCCTGAATGGAGGCCTCTGTAGGGAGTAGTGGTGCTGTGAAGAAAACTTGCTGTTGCCTGAGAGCAGCAAGATGGAGACCTTTGGACTCGAGTGTCTGTCTGTGGCTTATTGCTGCCTTCCAGTTTTGTTATTCTTCTGAACTTGTCTCTATTATCCTAGGTCCTTAGAATTTCCATATACACTTTAGAATATGCTTGTCAGTTTCTATGGTGGTCCTGCTGAGATTTTGATTGAGATTGTGTGGAACCTACACATTGCTTTGAATGCATCTATTTAGGTCTTCTTTTATTTCAACAGTGTTTATTATCTTCATCAGCATGTAATTTTCAGTTTATAGATCTTCACATATTTTGAGTTATTTGTCCTTTCCCCCCACTTATTGGTGCTATTTTCATAATTCTTTAGAATCGGCTTGCATTGTTGTGTCTGAATTTAATGCTTGTTACTGATCTTGTGTCCCATGATCTTGCTAAAGTCAGTTACTAGCCGTAGGGACTCTTTGGTAGCTGATGTTTTGGTAGTGCAGAGGCTGTTTGTCATCTCCTCTTCTGTATTAGCCAGGGTTCTCTAGTGAACGACCCAGCAGGGCACTTATAGACATAAATACAGTTGGGGGATTTGACTATGGGTGCTGAGAAATCTCACAATGGGCTCAGAGACCCCGGGATTCTGGCAATGAAGCACACTCCAATGCCAAAAGCTTCTGAATCAAGGAAACAGATTATAACCCTCAGCCTAAGGCCAGAGAACCTGGGAAGCCTCTGGTGTAGGTCCCAGAGTTCAGAGTCTTGGTGTTCTCCATGTTCCAGGCAGGAGAGGACTGAGAAAGGGGGACCTCACTGTCACGTTTTGTTGAGTCTGAGACTCCAGCTGATTGGATGGTGCCTAACCGCACTAAGATTATACCTTCCCACATGCTCCATGACTCGTGGGCAGCTCCCCTTCCCAGACACACCTGGAAACATTGCTTTACTGGTTCTCTAGGCTTCCTTCATCCAGTCCATCAGCACCTGAAATGCCCTCTCCACACTCCACTCTGGATGGCTCATTCTCTTTTCTTGCTTTTTTGCTGTAACTGGGAACTCCGGGATATTGCCGGATGGAGGTGTGAAGGGCACATGTTCTCTCCCTGTTCCTGACTTTAAAGCTTAAGAATACTGTTTGCTCCAAATCGGTCAGTGATCCACATTGCTGGTAATATAATCCACTCCTATCCATGAGAGGATGTTGGATTTTGTTCTCTTCTTACATCATCTATGTAGGTCATCTACGTATGGAAATCAGGCTCCCAAAAAACCAAATGATACTGATGTATCCCATCAGGCAGTAGACAGAGCTAAAGCTCTGGAATCCAGCCCTTTTCTACAGGTTGTTTGTTTGTTTATTTTTCAGCCTCTGTAGTTTGAGCAGTGGTATTGAATTCTGTCTATGTGACCATCAGTCTCTCTGGATTCTGTGTATGTGAGCATCCTTGGGTGGTCTCTGGGTCCTTGATTACTGAAGGGAAGTTTCTATTACAGTTTAAGCATACTTAGAGATGCAGCTATTGCAGACAGCCCTTGGGTCATTCTTTGGTAAATGAGCTCTTGCAGTTTAACAGGACAGCTGTGTCAATCACGTCTTAGGACATCTTCGAAAACATGCTTTGCAAACCTTTGCTTTCTTGAGATAAGAGGAAAGGGATTCAACTGAAACAGGCAGGAGTACAAGCAGAGCTCAGTAAAATTCTAACACATCTTAATCCTACAGCTCTACTTAATCCTGTGGCTGTCAGGCAGAACCGAGGAAGCCTTCCTAGTGCAGGGCAGCAGCATCACAGAATACTAAACGTCTAGCCTATGTTCTTCATTTCCTCTTTGATCTTATACTCTTATCATCTGCAGTCTGATAGCATGGTGACAGAAAGTGACTTCTCACTGGTGAGCCAACCTGACACCCCCAAACTCTTCTCAGTCACCTCCCTTGATTATATCAATGGCCCTATGTAGATGTAATTCTGAACAGTTTTATTAAATAAACATAGAGCCAAATGCAGAGTTAGAAGCCCCAGAGGTCAGAGAGCAGTAGCTAAGAGCTGAGACCAAGACTGCCTTCTTACTCCTCATTGCCACTGTTGTCCTTCCCCCGAGAAAGAGACCTACTTCCTGTGTGTCTGTCTTTTTATTGACTTTCTGTTCTGCCTTCTCATTGGTTCTAAACCCAACCACATGACCTCCTCATCACTGCCTGTCTATACAGACCTCCAGGTCTCTATGGTTGGTATTGAGATTAAAGGCATGTGTTTCCATGCTGGTCCTTGAACACACAGAGATCTGCCTGTCATGTGTCAGGATTAAGGGCGTGTGCTACCACTGCCAGACTTCTACTAAATGCTTTGTTATTAGCTCTGACCCCCAGGCACATGCATTTATTAACATACAAATAAAATCACATTTCAGCACAAATAGAATATAACCATAGCCCTAGGTATTAAAGCATTTTTCATTTCTGTGACTTCTTTTTTTATTTTTTCAAGACCATATAGCCAAGGCTGGCCTTGAACTTCTGGTCATTCTACTGCCTCAGCCTTTTGACAGCTAGAAGTTCCATGTAGTATCCTCCTAGCAGGCAGCTATTCCCTGTTCCCAGTGTTTCCACTGGGCTGGTCCTTCTTGCTTCCATCTGTCTGGTGACTTTATTCATTGTCCATCTTTTCCACTAGAGCTGGTGTTTGGCTGCATTTGTTCTGGTCAGGTTCTCCTGTTTCTCCTTGGAGGTTCCATCTCTCTCTAGGAATTTGGTTGGTTGCTCTGTGACCTGAAGTGTGAATGGGCTCAACTTCAGTTGGGATTTTTGCAGAACCCGGTGTTCTGTCCCAACTGTAAGGCAGTGTCTTTGCCAGTTTTCTCTAGCCTATGACACACATGGACTCCTGTTCCAGAAGATTCTATCTCTGCCCATATAAAATCCTTGAGAACTGCTCCCCCAGACATCCCACCTTAGGACATGCCGTTCTCTTTTGTCATTGAATATTTACAAAGAGAAAATCCTAAAATCCTCCTAACAACTTTTCAGCCTTTTCAATCTTTTATAAATGGTACTTAAAATTCTCTAAGCTGGGGCTGGCGAGATGGCTGAGTGTTTAAAAGTACTTGCTGCTCTCACAGAGGCCCCGGATTCAGTTCCCAGCATCCACATGGTGACTCACAACCTGTTGTCACTCTACTTCATGGGGACCCTTGCCTCTGCTGGCTCCTGAAGGCACATGGTGCAATACATACACTCAGTTACATGCACATACACATAAAATAAAATTAATTAAAAAATTGCAATTAATTCATTAAAAATTTCTAGCTTTTCCCACAGATTGCAAGGCTGTATTTTTCGGCTCCCCATGGTTGCTGTGGGCACATGAGCAAACTTATATGTATCATTTCCAAAACCTTGACTGTGGAGCGAGTCTTCAGAGCTCCTTCCCTCTGCCATGGAAAGTGAAAAGTTTCAGTGTCCTGCCCCATGAGCTGCTCACCGCAGGACACAGAGCCTCAGGCACCTTACTCAGGTCGGATGGATAGTATGAATGAGAAGTAAGGTTTGGTTGTTTGGTGGGAGGTATTTGTCACTGCAGCTGACCAATCCCACCTTGCTCTATACTCTTACTCCTTGCCCATCTTTCCCCTGGAGTTGGTATGACAGTTTTTAGGTTCAGTTTCAATAGTGTTTTTCAATTATTAGGTCTATTAGTCTCACTAAGGTATGTCTTGATACCCTGTGGCCATTAGGTGTATGTTTACATTTTGCTCTATTTTAGACAAGTTTTATTTTTTAAGGATTTATTTACTTATTTATTTTTATTTATTATTTATTATGTATCCAGTGTTCTGCCCACATGTGTCCTTGCAGGCCAGAAGAGGACACCAGATCTCATTACAGGTGGTTGTGAGCCACCATGTGCATGCTGGGAATTGAACCCAGGTCCTCTGGAAGAGCGGTCAGTGCTCTTAACCACTGAGCTATCACTCCAGCCAGCCCCAGGATTTATTTATTTACTACTATTTTAAAATATGTTTCAGTGTGTGGATGTGCGCATGTGAGTGCAGGTACCCGTGGAATACAAAAGAAGGCGTCAGATCCTCGGCAGATAGAATGACAGGCAAGTGTCAGCCGCTGGATGTGGGTGCTGGGCACCTGACTTGGGTCCTCTGCAAGAGCGGTGTGACTCAGGCACGTCTCTCCCACTCCACGCACGTTTTCTTGAAGTGTGTATTTGATCCCCCCCACCTCCACAGTTCTATGTATTTACAACAACAGTAGCACATTGTGCGGACCATTTTTATCGATATTTCATAACTGCCATTTTTCTCTCATTTACAACTGCACTTTCCGCCCCAGTTCACTCTCTTTCTGAAGTCTCTCCCTGGCTGTCCCTGCAGCACTGCCTTGCCCTCCACTTCCAGTGTGATGCTGAGCTCAGGCTGCACTCTCGTCAACCTTCTTCATTCAGTCCCGGAAGCCCTGGACCTGGGGCTCAGCCCTTGGACTCCAGCTGCCTTCTTCTCCCCTCGTCCAGCTCTTCACGGGTCTTTCTCAGATCCTTCTTCTGAGCAACGTGGATACATCAAAGCCCTAAAGCAGATTCTGGACCCCTCGATGCTAACACAAGCTTGTGCTCTTTAAATAGGTTTTGCTTAGGACATTTTACTTTCTTTTCACAATTACAGAGGCTTCTTCCTCCAAGAGATGCATAAATCTAATCATGTTGTCGAGTCTTCTTGTAATTACTGGTGCGGTCATTTTTTACATAACGTTGCTGTTGAAAACTTAAGACATGCCGTGATGGATGACTTCCTCCTAGGAAGGGGGGACCCCTCGGGGCCCCTGTGTTGCTTTGCTAGTATTAAAGCTCTTGGGCCTGAGAACAAATCTGGGTTGTGGGGAATGGGGTCACCCTGGGCAGGATGGATCTGCACATGTGTTCATGGGGGCCCTGTCTAGCCTTTGAGGAATGCTCCTGATACCTAGTGGGGGAGGGGACTGGAGAAATACTTCCTTGATTGGTTTCCTTCATCTCTCTGTTTAGGTCAGCGAGTACAGTGGCTTCATTGATCTTTGGTATGGTCTCATTTGAGGTCTTGCTTCTCTTATTAGTAACACTGCGTGTCTAAGTGTTCATGTTCAATTATAGATTATCCATCCTTGGATAAGGAACTCAGCTATTGCTGGCAAAATCCCATAGAGTTGGCGTGGCAATCAAAGAGCTTTGGTTTTGGTAGTGTTTGAGTGACTGGTACTGACTTAGTTTGGCTAAATGCTTGTTGCCTGTGATACTACCCTCCCTGTCCCCTGCATGGCACACGGAGGTTAGTTACACAGGAACAGAGAGCCCAGAGCTATGTCTGTGGCTGATGCGGAAGGGACTTGGAATCCACAATAAGATGCAGATATGGAGTGTCTCATCACTCATGTAGTCTTTGCTTGTTTGGAGGCCTTGAAGCCCTACGTTTCTTTCTGCCTCCTGCCTTGCCCTGCCCTGCCCTGCCCTGCCCTGCCCTGTCCTGTCCTTCCCCACCCCGCCCCACCACACCACACCCCTGGCCATTCTGAAGCATTAAATGAGAACGGGGGGGGGGGGGGGGGACGACGGACAGACACACGACCCTCTCTCTTAAACATAACACACAGCCATGGTGAAATGTTCAATTCTCTATCCACCAAGTTGAGGACAGAACAGACCCGACAACTTAAGGGGACCCAGAGTTCCATTGTGCCAGGCTGGGATTCTCAGATCTCTATAGACTGGGGCATGGTGACATCCTATTGTTGAAGCAGTCATTGTGTGGGAGAGAAGACCACAGTCTGGGAGAGGTCAGGAGGGCCCTGCGATCTGGGCAGTGAGCAAGTCTCCTTTGGGGGTCTCAGTCCCCCATGAACCCTGCCCTGGCCTGGGGAAGGGGCATAATGATAGACATTCCTTCTGAGTCCTCAGGAAGCAGGATACGAAAATGAGGATATGGCTCTCTGATTTCCCAAAACTTTGACAGTGGCGAGTAAGAGCAACTGAAAAATCAAGTCTGTGCACCCTTCTGGATAAAGTACTGTCTATTCTTCTTGTAAGAAAAGATGATGAAGAAATGATAAGCTTTTAAAAAAAGTAGTGTTTAAAGATTGTATTCCCTGGGTCAAACCCACACAAATCTGTGACATTTTCTATTCAAGTATTGACAGAATTTCTAAAGTCATAAAAATCAGAATTGATTCATGGAATATCCATAATGTACTATACTGTATTTATCCCCCCTAAATTCCTTGCTATTTTCAAGAAAGCCATTGTGGTTTTGTTATAGTGACCCAATTCTAATTCAAAACAGATTGGAAGACCTTGTCTCATGTACCTGATTTAATTTATCAAGTGACACTAAACCACATAACCCAAGGAAAGCTAACCCACAGGCAAGGAGGTCAGCGTTTCCCCAGAAACCAGAGAGTTCCCAAGAGGGTGTGTGCTGACTGTAAAGGTGCTTCATCTCCAAGAAAGCTTGAGAGAGAGCCAAGATAGTTTCCCTAAAAATCTAGAGACGTGAAAAATCAACTCATCCCTCAGTCTTGATCCTGTTCTTATTCATGCTAAGGAAATGAAAACAATTTGTGAATAAATGAATGGTTTTGTGGTAAAACTTGAGCACTGACTGCAGTATGAAACACCAGACCCATACACCCCAATTTATCAAAGACACATGCACGCACTACATATACCCCTCAAATGCACACACTTGCACATACCCCACACATTCACGCCTGCACAGATACACTTTCCCAGCATGCTTATGTGCACACATGCTGCTCACATTCACACCTCTCCTGGGATTGCCCATTCCATTTTCAGAAATGGGAATCTACACAGAGCGGCTCTACAGATGTGGCACATCTCTACACAGCTCAAGAAATCTCACCCCCAAAGTTCTAAAGTGGTGGGGTGGCTGATGGGCACCTCTGGCAGATGGGATATAGTCAGAGCTGAGAAAGGTGCCATGTTCTTGCTGTCCCATCTATACTAGCAACCTTACGCCTCCGAGTAAAGGAACATCTAGAAACACTGAGCTAAGATCTGATCACTTAGTCCCAGAAGCCTGCCTCTCCTGGTAGAAGAGGGGGCCCTGTGCTCCTGAACAGCATCTCTTTCACTGGCTGCTTCCTGCCCCATGCTGCTAATGTTTTCTACTTTGCCCTGCATGGTGAAGATACCATGTTTCTTCTGACATACACACTGACAAAGGCTTGAAACACTGATGGTGTTAGCTGTCCTTTGAAATAGTCACATTGACTGGCTAGTCCACTGAAGAGTACTTGTACCTATTGAGTTCACACCCAGTCCAAACAGTTCAGATACTGAGGTAAAAGATATTTTTGTGGAATATGTATACTGTACGTTTATGGAATAGGTATATTAATCTCATCCTCTTAGCAAAATTGCCAAAGCTCTCAGGGAGTAGTCTAGTCAGACTGTCTTTCTGTGGTTCTAGCCTCATGCAGCTGGAACTTGTGAATGGATATCAGGAACACACATATACACACTGCTCTCACAAGTTGGGACCTGAGAAGCCAGACATAGAGGAAGCAGGGGCAGAAGGGTCACTCACTGCTTAGGACCAGAGTGTTTATGCGATGCTATCTTTACCTCCCTCCCCCACATAGAAAGTTACCCTTAAGCCTCCTTCTCTTTCTATAGAGAAGACACACAACTTTCAAGGAACTGAGCCACATAGAGCCCTGGCACTCCCAGCTCTTAACATGCTCTTCTCCAATACCAGCTTCTACTCCCCCAACACAGAGCATGCCCCCACCTCAGGATGTCTTTTGATCTCCAAAGCATGTGCGGTGGGGCATGGTCCTAAATTAATGTAATACGTGTTTTAGGCATGAATGAGATGGAGGGGCAGTTATAAGAGTTGGCAGCAACTGAGAAAGTGGGAAGACCCAAGGTGCATCTGAGATTCTGTTGCTAAATTATCTCCAACCAGAACTGCTGTGTATGTGGAGATTATGTAGGCACAGATGCCCCACCTCTTATACAAAAGTCCTATGAAACCAAGATCCTGCGTCACCATGGACATTAAGAAAGACAGAGGGACTGGTCCTTTCTGGAGTGTGTTCTAGAAGTTTCTGCAATACAAACACCAAGCAATATAGATAGACCAGCTTTTTGAACCTTTGTATGAAGTATATGTGAACTATATATGAAGAAGTGCACCTTAATTTTGCAGAGCAAGGACTGCTAGGTGTCTGGTAAGCTAGATAAAAGTCAGTTATGGTACAAATGGGGTCATTTTTGGAAAGCTTAATGCTAAAGACACTCTTAATCTCTGTGAGCTGTGACCTCATTATTTAAAATGACCACAGATATTTTAAGGTCTAACGTAATGCAGCCTGTAAATGTACCTTCAAGATGTGACAGCCCTCTCAGCCTCCTGCCCTGCCCCCCCATCCACTCAGTTGGTTGCCCTGGTTCCTCTCCTAACAAGAATTTTGTAGCCACTCCTAATGCAGGGGCTATGACACAGAAGAATTCAAGTCAACCTCTTAGGGGGCAGTCTGGGGAGGACTCAGATGCATTGTGGAAGAAACAGGTGCAATCCTTCACCCCTCACAGGAACCCACAACTTCTTCTTTCATGCTGCAAGTTGTCTGCAGCATGCTTTCCATTCCAAGGTCTGGAGACAGGGGACTGTCAGGGCTCAGCAGTGGACTGGTAGGACTCACTGACCTCATCTGTACACTCAAAAATATCCCAGTCACTCAAGTGTCCGAATAAGGGGCTTAAGGGGGGTTCTGTTGCCTCGTGCAGGAGGCAAGTATGAGGCTAGAGAACATGTCTGAGCAGCAGCCTGGGGAAGGTGCACTGAGCCCACACCTGGAAATGAGAGGCTGTTTCAAAGGCCTTTCATTGTTTGTAGAGTTTGGAATGAGGATTGGAATGAGAGGAGAATGTGATGTGGAGAGGTAAACATGCCCTAGGAGAAAATGTACAGGAACGAGGGAAAGCTGAGACCATCAGAAAGTCAGCACAACAAAGTCTCCTGGTGGGAGATCAAACTGCGTGAGTAAAATATGTACGGTTACTGTGTACGGGCGATACCATAAGAAAGCCTTTGTGATAGATGGGTGGGTAAAGAAAGAAAGGATAGAATCAGAGAGAGAGAGGTGAATTCATAGGTTTCTTTGGGGCATTGATATAATTCAGCAATCAGTAGGCAACCGGTTACAGGAACTTCCAAGGAATAATGTAATCATGGAAGAGCTGAATAAAATTATTGTGTGTGGCTTGTTATATCAAGTCCACAGGGGAGGTGGTCAAATTGAGAGGGGCCTCAGGAGAGAGACTGTGGCATGGGACATAATGTACCATAGCCGAAGCAACTTAGGGGCAGGATAAGACCTGATAGTGTGATTTCTTTTCTTTTTCTTTCTTTTCTTTTCTTTTTTCTTTTTTCTTTTTGCATAGGAACCTGGTGGGCTTCTCTGAGTGACATCCTTTGTGAGCTGGTATGCACAGCTCTTTTAATACTTTGTATCATCTTCCAGCCTCTGTGAGGCTGGCAGAGTGGTGGACTTCTTTATTTTCATTCTAGAGGGAGAGACAGGGGGCCCTACATTGTGTAGGGAGCGAGCTGCATTTCACAACTAGATTCCTTGGCTTCCATACCTGATTTGGTCCATCCTCTGCTCCCAGCGTAATCCACTTGCTAGAGGACAGAGACACAGTGGTACCGGAAGCACTGTGGCCGACCCCTGGACAGTCAAGGAAGCCTTGCTGTTCAAATGATAGGATGCCTTTAGCAGCCCCTTGCCCCATGCACCGACTGGCACATCTTAGCATTGATTAACATGCATCCTGCTCCTCAGAACTGATTAACAAGTTCAACAGACAGAGAGAGAGAGAGAGAGAGAGAGAGAGAGAGAGAGAGAGAGAGAGAGAGAGAGAGAGATGAGATGAGATGAGATGAGATGAGATGAGATGAGAATGGTATGGCAAGTAGCTCCAAGCTTGTCTAGCCATGACACTTGTGTTAGTGGGCTTCCTGTTGCTATAACAAAATTCTTGAGACCCAGTCATTTATAAAGTATAGAAGAAGCTTATTTGGCCCATGGTTCTAAACAGTGGGGTGCCCCGAAGTGTAGCATTTGGTCTTGGTAAGGCAGAGAGTGTCACATGATGAGGAGAGCGATGTGCTAGCTAGTTCATGTCTCCCTCTTCATAAAAAGCTACTAATACTGTCACAGGGGAGGGTGTCCCACCCACTTGGCTTCATCTAGTCCTTATACCACCCCGGCAAAGGAACCCACCTCCAACTGCCTTCAACATATACATTTAAGGGGCAGTTTAAGTTTGTTTATCTTTTTATGTGTATGTCTGTGAGCTTGCACGAGTTTAGGGGCACCATGTGTATACAGGAGTCCACAAAGGCCGAATGAAGGCGTAAGGTCTCCTGGAACTGAACTTACAGATGGGAGGGAACCAGGTCCCCTGGAACTGGAGTTACAGATAGTTATGAGCTGCCATGTGGGAGCTGGGATGGAACCCAGGTCCTCTGCAAGAGCAGCCAGCACTAAGCCACCTCTCCAGCCCCGTCAAGGTCAAGGTTTAAACAAAGGAAGTTTGGAGGTAAAGCATTCAGCCCTTAGTTTATTATAATGTCCTCTGACATACCCCGACGGAACCCTCACCTCAGTCTTCCCTCCTCCCTTCCACAGGTTCCATGATGGCTTGGAAGCAACCTTTGTCATGGGGTGACCTTTGCCGTTCCCTGCGCAGCTGCACACTTTCACCAAAATTTACATAATAGTTTGCCCCTTCGTGGTGCAGTGAGCAAAGTCCCTTCCCACGCATCCTCTCGTGTCTGTACCGGGTAGATATGGGCCACTGCAGCTCTTGCCATGCGCGTCTCCTGTGAGCGGATCTGGCTTGTCTCCAGTTCTCTGCTGTAGCAGTGGGCACTCAATGGCCGTGTGCACTTTGCAGCACAGGCTAGATTTTCTCTAGCGTGCATACCTCTGCTGGCGGAAGAGTGCATCAGCCAGGCTTTCCCTCTTGCTCTCCATGGCAACTGTACTGACTCACTCATGGGCCTTGGAGGAGATGCCCTTGCTTCTGGATACCATCACTTTAACACATGGCTTCTTGCTCTTTGTGTCTCCAATGTGAGGGTGGCCTGTCTTGTCATTTTCCCTGGTGGGTTATTTGCTCTTTATTCTAAATTATTGTCTTCTACCCTTCCAGCATCCCTCTGTCTGTGTTTCATCCTTCCACGTTGTCTGGGTGCTGTTTGTCGTAGAGAAGCTTTTGGTTGTAAAGCAAGCAAATTCAATTCCTTTGTGATTGTCATTTTGTATTGGGCTTTAAGAAATAGTTTACAGACATGAACTCATAAACATGTCTAGATGTTATGTTTCAAAACTTGGCCTTTCACATTTGGGGTTTAACTTTGTATATGTTACAAAAATACAAATCTAAGCCTGAGACAGCACCATGCATCTATCATCCCAACACTCAGGAGGCTGAGGCAGGAGGATTGTGAGTTCAAAGTTATCCTGAGCTATGTAATTAGACCCTATCTCCCCCCCCCTCTCTCTTTCTCTCTCTCACACACACACACACATACATCTACTTGTTTGAAGATGTCTAGTTTTCATTTGTTCATTGGTTGGAAGCTCTTTACTGAGCACACCCTGCCTTGGCAAGTTCACCCACTTCCACAGTCCCATGAGTCCTTATCTCTGTGTTGGTCCCTCCTCTATTTACGCTGACTCGAACCCAGATGGCCCACTTAGGGACTAGATGCCTGTCACCTACCTTTCCGATGACTGAATGCTGGCTCACTTTCACTGCCTGCTGTGGCTCCAAGCTATTGTAGGTCTGTCAGTCATTCCACACTCAGAGATGACCTAGACTCTTTTCACAGATGAGGATCCCCAGACAGGCATGAGTTTACAAGCCTCCATTTGTGTGGAGTCACAGAGGCTCAGCTAACAAGCAGGACTCCCTGGGTTTGGTCCCCACCGTCCCCCTTAAGCAGCTCCCTAATGGGACCTAGCATCTCAGCTCCGGCCCCTCTCTCCCCAAAACAACCGGTGGGTGATATCATCATCACTCCTGGTTGTTCAGGCTAGAGAACTTTGGGTTGTTACCTCCCTTCCCCCTTCTCCTCCTCTCCCCGCTCCTCCTCTTCTCTGTTCTAGGCATCCTGTCCATCTTGTCCTTCAGTCCACTCTCTACTACTTCCTGCCTGCTGGTCCACTCCTTTCATTCTAGCTACTCGGGAAGCTGAGGCAGGAGGATCACTTGAACCCAGGAGTCCGAGGCCAGCCTGAGCAACATTACGAGACCCTGTTCTCTAACCGGAGAAAAAGTAAAAGCTAGGGCTCTGGTGGGGGACAGGACGTGTGTCAGAGGGAAGAAGAAGGGTGGCTAGATTTATTGTGGAAGCAGATCTTCCAGCCGCTGTGGGGACAGGACTAAGAGGCTCCGGTTGGAGGCCAAGAGCTGGGGAGGGCTGAACCGTCAGAGGCCACGGCAGAGGAAGAGGAGTGTAGGGGTTGATTTGATCAATGTTGCTCCGCCATCCTTCTTTGGCTTTCTGAAATTTTCGTGACCCACAGTCAACCTTGATCCAAAAATATTAACTAGGAAATTCCAGAAGTAAACAACTGAAAAGTTTTGAACAGTGCGCTATTGTGCTTAGCATGATGAAATTTCACACCATCCCACTCTCTCCCACTGGGAACATGAGTCATGCTTTTGTTCAGTGTAACATGCTGCATGCATGGCCTGCTTGCTCATCAGTCATCCACAGCATCTGGGTTACAGGATCAGCTGTTGAGGGGTCACAGTTCAGACAACCATCATTTTCCTCAAGGGCAGTTCCAAGAGCAGCCGAGAAAAGCAGGACCATTCTACATACGGGCTTCAGACGCCCACTGTGGGGGCTAGAAAACACCCTCTGCAGAGCTTGTTTCAGAGGTATAACTGTCAAAACTGGAGACCGGGAGGCAAGGAAGAGAAACATTCTGAAGTCTCCTGGCCTGGCCCCAACAATGAAGTGCCAGGGTTATCCATCCAGCGTTGCCTTGACAGGGGCGGGGGGGGGGGGGGGGATGTTGAAGACTGCAATAAAAATGTGGTCACTCTAGGTTCCTGCCCAACATATGCCACCTCTCCTGGCAGACAGATCTCACAGGTGCCAGCCCCTTCTTGGTCCTTGGTGGGGTTTGTTGTCTGTTATATGCTGTGGTGAGATGGAGAGGAATGCACTCCTGACCTCCAGCAGCCAGCAGCTGCTCGCCGCTCTGCGACCCTCCTCAGCCTGTTCCCACTCTCAAGCACTGGCCATTCTGCCCTGAAATTCACCTCCATGTGTGGGCTTGGGAGATGACTCAGTTGGTCAGGTGCTTGCCGTTCATCAAGACCAGAGTTCAACCCCCTAAAACACATATGTTGGCTGGATGTGACAGCACAAGCCTGTATCCCAGCTCTGGGAAAATGAGTCAGGGGGATGATACTGGTCAGCCCATTTAGCTGAATTAACCAGCTCCAGGTTCAGTCAATGACTCTGTCTCAAAACATAAGGTGGAGAGTGATGGAGAAAGACACCCAACATCAACCTCTAGCCTCCACACGTATGTACATACACACAGACACAGACACAGACACACACAGACACACACAGACACACACACACACACACACACACACACACACTCACACACACTCACACAGACACACACATTACCATGATCCATAATAACCTTATCCCTGTGTCCTCAAATGAACTGCTATCTGCTTTGGCCCTGGAGGGCATTCAAGGGAACTATCCAGTCAGACAGAATGAGGAAAGAGGCAGGCTGATGGCTTTAAGGGAGTGTGAGGCTGCTAGTTAAATAGACTGGGAATGTTACTTCTGGCAATAGACATTTCCCAAGCACTCAGGAGGCAAAGGCTAATAAGATCACTTAAATGACTTTGTGTGCTATTGCTATTTCCCACAAGTGCCTCTTCATTCTTTTTAACTTCATTCTTAATCTTCCTAGACTTTAATAAAACTACTTTTGCTTATACTTAACCGTATCGGGGTAAAACAAGTCACCAGGAGACAGAGCATTCAAGAACCAGGAAAATAGCATAAGGAAAGGCAGGAAGACAAAGAAATCTTATTTGATCATTTGATCAAAAGAAGAAAAAGAATATGGTATACTATTTAGGCCACACAAGAACATTCTTTGGATAAATGTGGCTTTAGTCTATTTTCTGTTGCTATAAGAATATACTCAAGACTGGATAATTGATAAAGACTAGGAGTTAATTGTCTCACAATTCTGGAGGCTGGGAAGTCCAAGAGTGTGGTGCTGGCATCTCCCTCATCGGTGAGGACCTGGGACTGCATCCTGACAAGGTAGATAGTACCACTGAAGAAAGACCAATTTGGCTTCTGTGACAATCTGCCCTGGAGACAGTTCATTAGCCCATTAATCAATCTACATGATTAACCTATTCATGACCACTAATTGTCTCTTAAAGGCCCCACATCTGGATCCCTCCCGAGAGGGATCATATCTCAGCATGTCTGGCAGGGACACTTCAGTCCTGCAGCTGTCTAATCATCAATAGTACTGATTGACTTGAGCATCAGAGATAAGGACTAAAGAACTCCGTGGAGTTCATCCTCTCATGCCTGCTTTTAGACTCGGGGACTCAGGTGATTAAGAGTTTTACAGTAATTAGAAGTAATGCTTATTGAAGCTTGCTGTGTGCCAGGCATTGCTGGAAGCACACTTATGCACTGATATTACCCTCAAACTACCCTTAAGGAAAGGCATTATTGTTCTCATTTAACAGATGAAGACCCTGAGGCATGTGACACTAAACCCCAGAATCACCTAGCATTCTGAGGTGGGGCGGGGATTCCCAGCCAGGCAGGGGACAGTTGCTCAGGTACTACAAGCTGCATGTGAGTGGCGGGAACAAGGCAAAGCCCAGCAAGTAACTGATTCCTTTCTGAACTTGGAAAATAAACTTGCTCGCTCTCACAGAGGTTCAGTGTCTTTGAAAAAGAATACTTGAAAACTAACAAGCCATGTTTTCACGTGTTTCATATTGAGCATGCTCTCTCCCTTCCAGAATGCTTTTTGATGGATGTGGTCCCCATGCCCAGCTTTCAGTGTGCTATGGAGTCTGTCTATGAAATAAATAGCCACTGAGCAAAGTTCATACTTGAAAATGTAATGACAAAGCTTTATGGTTTCCAGCACAAGGTGTTTGGAGTCTTGATAGACTCCTGGGCAAAGGCAATGTGTCCCTTCACCCTATGTGACATTCTGTTGTCACGTGAAGGATAAATTGTCATTTTGACATGGGGGAAATGACACTGCCTCCTCCATGAAATAGACAGCACCACACGACACTTGGGAACTCAAGGGCTCCGCCTCCCAGGCAAGTCTCAACTCCTAAACTAGCAGCAGGTTAGGTCTGCAGGTGTCTCTATCTAGGAATTTACTAGCATAACAAGTCTTCACTTGCAAATTTTTTCTCTAAGGGCTAAGATTGCATTTTCCTCTCAGAAAAATGTTTGAAATAAGCCTGCTTATTTTCCTGAATCTTGAATATTCCTCAATCATCTAAATAAAAAGAGTGGGATTTTCTTTCTATTTTTGGCTATCAAGAGATTAATTTGAACTACAGAGTTTCTCTCTTATGAATAGTTTTCAGTTGCTGCTGTAATTGCTAATGAGAGACTCCAAGGCATACTTTAAAGCAATTAAAACTTTGTTCCCACTCAACAGGAACTTAAATACAGGAATAATCATCTCCACCATAACTTCCTCGAAGCACTTCATAATGTCTGCAGCTGAATAGCTGAGTTACTGTCTGCTTTCTGGGATGGGTTTATGGATGAATTTCGGAGTTGACCGAAATCAGTCCAGCTGTGACAGCCAATCACAGAGACAGGAAAATGAATGGTCCCACCCTCCCCTGGTGGCCTAGGTCCCCTGTAATCCAGGCCCCTCCCCCAGTAATGAGCATCTTGATACCACAGGCAGATAGCTGCACACACGTGGCAGAGGTTGTTCCAGGGATGGGTGCTGGGAGGTTAAACTGGTCCCAGCCTCACAGATGAGGACTCAAGCCCAGGGCAGTGAGGAACCACTCAAAGCCACATGCCCTGGAGTAAGAGAGCCAGATGAGGGAGACTTCCTGTATAATGTGACCAAGAAATGGGTGCCTGGGGAGAGGTGGCAGCTACAATTCTGTCTTTTGTCACAATCACATAGAAACTGGGCTTGAGAGTGCTGTTGTTCAGTGCTGAGTCATCCAGGCTTGATAAGCACTGGGTGCAGCACCTCCCACCTATCAGGTTGCTTGGCCACAGCTGACTGGCCCAGGACTGGGTACCTAACCAAATGAGGTCAGTAAGTAAATACCTAAGCTAGGGACCAGGTACCAGAAACTAAGCCAGTGTCCAGTCCTGGCAAAGCAGGAGGTCTGCCAGGGAGCTGTTCTGCAGAGACACAGGAGGGAGGCGAAGGGGTTTCATCAGAGTGCAGAGTGGACCCACAGTAGCTGCCCCTCCTTCGTAGGTTATAACCTGCGGGGGACTGAGGCCAGCTTTTGCTAGAGCAGGTCCATCGATGCTCAGGGAGTCTGCATCACAACAGGCAGGCAGGACAGGACTCCATGTCAAGTTCTGCTTAGAGCATGGAGGCTCGGTTGATGGGCATGAGTCAGAGCCCTGGACATACTGACCATGAGCTTGGAAGCCTAGGTGAAAGAAAAAAAAAAGAGATAATGCAGACTAGGAACACCTAAAGTGGAGTCAGGATGTTACAAGAGGCTTTTATACTCATGCCTGCTAAGGGTTAAACTACAGAATGTTCCAGGAGACTGAGATAAACAGCTGAAGTCAGTATCTACAATCTCTTCTGCTGGGAAGAGTAATTCACTAACCAACAGGAAGGGTGTGAGTTTAGGTTTGCTCCCCAGCCAGCGAACTGCCTCTGAGTATTAGTATTACTGTGCAAATCCCCTGTAAGAAACTTCTCTAGCACTTTCCTTATGAAAAACTATTCAAGTCTCCTCTGTCTCAGTTGACCCAGATTACAATCTTTGTTCCCCAAATAAATGCTGCTTTCTTGGATCTGTGTGTCAGTCTTTATCAGGTGATACCGAATATACGCTCATTGGATATGTGTGCCATGAGTACAGGCGTGGGGAGGGGAGGTGTGGGTGCGGGGTTGGCATGGGATGCAAAGATTCTGGCTCTACCAACTGCATCAGTGACACAGCCTAAAGCAAGAGTAAAGGACAGTAGAGAAGAGTAAGGGCCATGATCTTGCTGCCCTCTTACCTCCCTCCCCTCACTGTCCCTGTGAGTACCCTGGCGGTGGGACTTATATTCTTTCCTCCATGTCCATCTCTGCCGACCGTCTCTCCAGGCGAGTCATCATTGCCCCCCACCCATAGGTGTGGACCTGTAATGTCACTGGCCAAGAGGGGAAGCTGTGATCTGAGTCCTCTCTTCCTCATGGTTTTCTCTATCTGCCTGACCTTTTCCCGTTCAAATGGAATTGACGAGATGACTACATAGCCCTTCTCTGCTCCTGAGGCCCAACCCAAAAGCCGCCACCTCTAGGGGCATCCCTCCTGCCTCCCTGTTCTCCCCATAGCTCTCCGCATGGGGCCTTGCTCCCCTGTTGCATTGGAGGATATTGGGGCATCACCAGTGTCTGAAAAGGCATCTCTTGCAGGAGTGCGTCAGATCCCAGAGGACATCATCCTCAGCCTAGCCGTCCCTGGAATTAAAGGAGACAGGACACATGAGCACCGAGTTGGTAGAGCACTGCCCAGATACACAATGAAAATGAAATCAATAACTAATGAAGGGACAGTTACTGACTGCTTTGTCTGATTCTGAAATCTAGAGAGATCCCTGCCTGAGGATCATAGGCTTAGAGGGCTAACTAATTGAGTCCTTTAATATTGACATTTGCTTTCAGTCATGCGCAAACCTAATTGGCCATCAATTCCTAAGCAAAGCAGATACACTTGGGGTTGTCTTGAGCAAAAACATGCTGCACCTCTGTGTGTGTCCCCGGGGAATCATTTGGCAGTGGGAGGCGGCACACAGTAATGGAAGACAGTACAGGTTAAAACCAAAGTTCCTGTAGTGCTACAGAGTGGGGCCGAGTGGACAGCTGCTCAGTGCTGGCTCCCGGGCTTGAGCACTCACAGTGGCAGGGTGCAGGAGACTGTCTTAACACACAGGCGAGATCCTGACTGGCCTTTTCATACATGCTCTGCAGTGTTCTCAGCTGCAAAGCCTTTGTTTGCTCTAAAATTCTCCTTGCAAATCAGTCCACATGAAAACTGAGAAAACACCTTGTGGAACGTTGTTATTTTAGCCAGTGACTAATTAGGTTGGAACAGCTGAGACATTTTATGAGCCCCTTCGCCTTTACGGGAAAGGGGATCGCTAATGAAAATAAAAGATTTCCTAATGTCAAAATTAAAACAGCTGGTAAAATAATCCCTCGTTTCCAACACCTTCCTGGCTTTTCCAGCAGGAGGAGGGGGGAGGCACCTGCAGGGTGGATGGTGTGAATGCCTCCATGCCGCCAGGTGTGAGCCTTCACCGTACTGCTCAGGGTGTGCAGGTGGCTGTGTCTTGTTATTTGTGGAAGCGTATATACCCCAAGAAGTGCAGAATGCTGTAATACAGGCCCTGCAGGCAGAAGACAAGTGGCCTTAGGAATGATCTTAATGATAGGAACTACACACACACACACACACACACACACACACACACACACACACACGCACACACCTGCCTTGGTCAGTGTGGACTACAGCAGGAGAATGCTTACACTGGGTGGCTTTAACAACAGAGCTTTGTTTGCCTCTGTGTGTGTGTGTGTGTGTGTGTGTGTGTGTGTGTGTGTGTGTGTGTGTGTGTGTATGTGTGTGCGCGCACGCCTGGGTGCCCATGCCTTTCCCCATGCATGTGCCTGTGGAGGTCACAGGTTAGTTAGCATCAAGTGCTTTCCTTTGTTGCTGTCCACCGTATGTTTTGAGACAGGGTCTTCCACTGAACCTGGGGCTCACTGATTCAGTTAGACTGGTTGTCCCGTGAGCTCTGGGGATTCGCCCAAAGCTCTGTGCTTTGTCTCTGTGCCCCTCGGCACTGGGGTTACTGATACCCACTGCTGTGCCTGTATGTAGGGATCTGGACACAGAACACTTGTAGCTTAGGTGATAGGGATCTATCATGGAGTCGTCCCCGAGCCCAACAGACCTTTCGGTTCTCAGTGCCGTCATCACGGGAGCTATAAGTCCCAGGTGTGAGGGCCAGCATGGCCAGACTCTGGCAAAGGCTCTTTTCTTGCTCAGGAGTGAATGTCTTCTCATTTTTGCCATCACACATCAGGGAGAGAGGGGAAGAGTGGTCCTCTTCCTGCATCTTCTCACCAGGGCAGTAATCCCAGGGGAGCCACATCCCCCTGACCTGCTGTCTCAAATGACATCTCCTGATGTCATTACCTTGACAAGAACATTTTCAAAACAGGTACTTCTGGGGATAAAAATATTCAGGCCACAGTACTCACTAGGTCTACATTGCATTTAAATGAGCTGAATTAATTTCTTTCATTTGTATTCTTTTCCAAAACATCTATATTATTGACAACTAAGTCATAATTTATTAATGATCTTTTAAATGTACTGTTTTGCTTTGAACTAAATGTTTTCAAATGTAAATACAGAAAATTTTATCATAGTTTTTGCTGACATACTTTCTCCCTGAAATTTAATACATACATTTTTAAATGAATTAGTAGTTCAGAAATGAATGCAATTAGCAGGCAAATTTTCTGCAGATGTTGTCACAACAGACCCCTATTCTGACCCTTTTGTGACCTATCCCTTGACCTTCCACCTCATGTCTTTTTCACATAGTTCTGTCCACAGGTCACAGGTCACAGGTCATAGTTACCACTCAGAACTCACATCGTTCTCAGGCCACAGTCACCACTCAGGTCTGAGGTCACTGATCACAGTGACCTTTGGAGGACAGTACTGCCTCTCCTTGTGGAGGGTTAGGACTTGATCCCTGCCTCTGTGGCAGGCTCTACATGGATGTCATGCTTCTGCATGTATCAGTTTTGCCTGGTGCCTGGCCTTATTCCAGGGGCCATGAAGGTTCCCTCTCACCTGAACAGTAGTTGCACCCCTAACCCTTCCCTGGGCTCTGTGGTGAGGGGGTGAAGTCCCTTCCCTCTCATAGACATGGAAAACAAACTTCTCACTTTCTGGACCTCCCATTCAAGTGCTTTTACACCTGGGTATCATGAGTGCCTCACCTGCCGTCTCTGTAGAGCCAGACACCCATCTCATGCCACAGCTTGTTAAACAACATACATGTACATACATTTACACACCACAAGTGTCCACACATGCATGGATGCATGCACACTCACATACATACGTGTGCACACACACACACACATGCACATACACACACATACACATGCGCTTACACATGCACACACGTACATGGGACACACTGAGGATCAATGTGATCCCACTCCAACAGTCTGGCCAGGTCCCTTCTGGCCTAAAGCCTGACAAACCTCCCACTGACACCCAGGGGCGGCCATCTCACCCTCTGCCTGATGCCTGCTTTCTAAACACAAACCTTGCCGGCCCCAGTCTGTCCCCAGCACTTTCTTCGGACTGCTCAGGATGGCACCACCATAAATATCAAATACCCCAAGGGTAGGTGCTCCCACTGATGGCATCTCCTGGGCATGAGGTCAGGAATAGACCACACTTTTGCCAGATGACAGTTTGGCAGGCACCTTGGCTTGGTGGGAAGCACTCCGTGGAAGGTGGCTCTTCACATGGCAGGCTCCCCTCTCAGCTGCAGTTCCAGCTGAAGTCTCCAGTGCCGGCTGGCTGCCTCCAGACTTCTTGTTTTATGTAACATTGTGTTGGTGAGGAAGGAACCGAAAGCTAGTCATCACCATAAAGTCCCAGGACAGACTGACTCTGAACAGTTGTCATCTGGAGTCAAATTAATATTTTCTTTCATCTTTTTTATGCTACCTTGGCATCTATTCAAGAAAACCTATCATTTTAAGGCTGATTCAGTGTAGATCTAGAGAGTTATGACAGAGTCCCACAATTGTTCTGAGAAAAAATTTGCAGAGTAAAAGGCAATTCCTCAACACCCAATGATTACAACATGCACTTTGAGCATGGTGTAGCTTCATGTAGATTACACTTGCTATTTTCTGTGCCTGGGGTAAAGCACCATGGCCCAGGCAGCCTATAGAAGGAAGGTTTATTCGGTTCTGTGATTTCAGAGGGATGGGAGTCCATCACCAGCATGAGGAAGTGGTGGGCATCCTGGCAGATATTGGACTGCAGCAGCAAGCTGGGAACACACATTTTGAACTGAAAGTGCAAAGCAGAGAGAAGAAATTGGAAGCCGGGCAAGGCCTTAAGCTCTTAAAGCCCGTCCCCAGTGGCACACTTCCTCTAGCGAGGCCACACCTCCTAAGCCTCCCCAAACAGTGCCACCAACTAGGGACCAAGTGTTCAGATGTGTGTGCCTATGGTGAGCATCTCATTCTAACCACTACAAGGATGAACTTTTATTGTCAAAACAATACCTGACCACTAAAAACACTAAAAATTAAATTATAGGTAGATGCATGCATTATAGATTAGGTAGGTAAGAAATCCTATAGAATATTAATTCTTCTTTTGATATTTTTCTGTATAACATTCATTTATATATGGAAAATGTTTAACCAAAGCCAGAGCCATTGTACTACCCACAGCAGTGCCCTTCATGTATGGATGATATACATCAAGGCTCCCAGGAGATACCTGAAATCACAGATGGTTCCAAGGTACACATGCCACACTATGCTTTTACCTATACATATGTGTTTACATCATAGTTTGTTTTATAAAGTAAGCATGATGAGAGTTTGGCAGGAACTAAAAGCAAAACAGAGCATTTGTATAAATACGGTATAATACATTATTTTAAATGTGTGGCAGTTTTTTTTTTTCTGGAATTTTCTATTTGATGCTTTTAGACCACAGGTAATTGAAATCCAAGAAAACAAAAGTACATATAAAGGAGCAAACTGTGATAACTGTGTTAGCAACTTTATTTTTTCAAGTAAAATATCGTGGATAGAGTCAGAGACAGATGATAGATGGGCTAGTCATTTGTTGCCTCCCAACCTCAGAATCTGTGCTGAATCTCTGAGCTTCAGGGCTGACCTGCACACTGCATGCCCTGGGCTCTCTTCTCTCTGCCATCTGGCTGGGTTTCCTCATGCGGGACACTAATAGAGAAAGGTGAAGGTGTGGGCAGCATGTTTTTCTCCAGCTGCCCATTTTCCCGGGCAGTTTTGGGCTACAGACCCTGCTTTGTGGAGGGGCACCTCTCTTGGCTACGCTTCAGCTAGACCTTGATAATGTGGCTCCCTCCTTTTTTTGGTCAAGCCTGTGATGATAACTGTCTAACTCTGGGATTTTCTATTCTTTGTTGATTTCTTTGACCTGCTTATCATCCTCTAGTCAATCTTTGAGCAATGTATATTAGTGAACTTCCCATCACTGTGACAAAAACCCCTGTCAGAAACAGTGTGAGAGGAAGGTTTTATTTGGGCCCATGGTTTTGGAAGGTTCTGTCCATGGTTATTTGGCTCTGTGACTCTGGACACGTTGTGCGGCAAAACATCATAGGCAAGGATGAGTGGGACTTCCTTTCTGTGGTAGACAAGGAACAGTGACCGGGCATACAGGAAGGCAACATCCCTAGGGACACAACCCAGTGAACTACTTTCTCTAGCAAGACCAAGTTTCCAAATCACTGAACTTGTAGGGATCTCCAGATGACCAAGTCCAGAGAAGATGTGGTACTCTACAGCCCTTCCCATATTCTACCATACTCTCCCATACTCTCTGCCCTAAGATCTCCTGTGTATCCTTGTTGCACACTTAGCAATCAAGTACTATGCATGCGTCTTTCTCTGAGTTTCTGAGTTCTTCTAGCAAATTACACCCAGCAAGTGGGCTGTTGGAAGCTCAGTTTGTGGCCAGCAGGTCGAACGACCCGGGACTAGAGATTGGCATCTGAGGTGGTGGGCAGAGGCGGTCACGGGGACTGCTTAGCCTATGAGATCTGAGCTATCTCTAGGTAGTTTGGAACTGTACTGGATCAGACAAGCCCTGGCTGGTGTCTGATGCAGGAGACCTGCCTTATTGCTTGCTGGTGAGGGCGAAACTCACATTTGGGGTTCCAGAAGCCTGAGTAGTCTTTTTCTTGTGCTGCTTCTAAAGATATGTGAGTTTCCTCCTTGTGGATTCCTGGGAACCTCCCCAGCACTGTCTCTCCCTATTCCCATGGTGTCTTCATTTATCATGGTATCTCTTTCCTTGCTCTCCCAGAGTTTTGACACATTCTCAGATTGTACATAAATGGCACTTCTGACCTTTGTATTTGCCCTACATCTGCCCTTGTGTGTGAGCCATCCATGTTGGTGGGAAGGAATCTAGCTATTTTTTTTTTCACTTCTGTGCTTAATTTTACACTGTGTGGACCTACAAGCATTTATTTAATGGAAATGTGGGCTCTCGATGTCTTCTTATTACAAACAGCAGTATACCAAGCATCACATTCATATCTCCTGGGCACCTAGGAAATCACTGTGTCCTGCATTTCCTGCATCTTCCACTTCACTGAACACTGCTAAATTGTTCTCCAAAGAGGCTGGATGAATTACTCACACTTTGTCCGGGTCCCCATGCCTCTGTTTCCATGCCTTCTGCTGTGGCCACCTGAGAGGAGGGCATAACATCATACTAAGATTGGTCTATGCATTCCCCTGACCACAGGGGATGCCAGGGCTTTCCTGTGCTAAGACCATTGAGCAGCTTTGTTGGTCTCTTTCACTACTTTTACACTGAGTTGTTGATTTGCTTTTCATTTGTAAATGTTCCTTTTGCCTTTTCTGAATAGTAAATGTTTCTTCTTTGAGTGTACTGTGGACAGAACCTCCATCTGCACCCTAATTTCCCTTCTTTTTTTGGTTTTAATGTCTTTTTCTCACTAAATGTCTTAACATTTTAATACAAATGTTCAGCATTTTCCTTCTAATTTCTGCCTTTTGCCTTGTTTAAGAAATGCAATTAATTCTCTTTGTTCATAGCAATTATATTTTGTAAAATTGCCCTAGACACCAAATCCCACAGGAAGCAATTACTCCTTGGTAAAAACAGAGCTCGGCTCCTTCAAGCCCTTGGTCATGACCTTTTGCCAACTGATCTATTTAGAACCATGTTTTGCATGTGTTTCTTTGAGGCTGAGGGCAGTGGGGGGGCTGAGGACATGGCTCAGTGGAGATGGGCAGGTGCTCTGCAAGTGTAAGATCCTAGTTGGAGTTTGATGTGCCAGCACTCAAGTGAAAACCAAGCATCACTACACATGCCCATAGCCTCAGCATAAGGGAGAAGATAGATAAACAGATCCTAAGTGCTCATTGACCCCTCATTCAGAAGACAAGCTTCCGGTTAGTGAGAGACCCCTTCTCAAGTCAGAGTGATAAACAAAGGCATTTGACATTCTGCTATAGCCTCCACATGCATGCACATACTCATGGGTGCATGTACCACACACACACACACACACACACACACACACACACACACACACAGAGAGAGAGAGAGAGAGAGAGAGAGAGAGAGAGAGAGAGAGAGAGAGAGAGAGAGAGAGTAGAGTGCACATGCATCCAGAGAGAGAGAGAGACAGAGAGGGAGACAGAGATTTTGGAGTTAAAAATATATCCTAGCAAGGAACCAAAAATTACATATACAAAACTCACAAATAATGGGGAGCCCCTGTCCTCCTCTCCCTCAGAGCTGGTTTTATATTTTCATCCAAAAGTTGCAGTTGCAGATTGCAGATTTACGGTTTCTAATTTCTCCCTTGTGACTGGTGTGACATTGCTGGTGGCTCTCTGCACATAAATGATGAGCCTGGTGTCGTTTACTGTGACCCCAACCTTTCCTATTGATTTGCCATGTGTCACGTCTGTTGGCTCTTTTTGTGAACTCTACTGCTCTTTGTCCATTTTTCTACTTTTTATTTATTCTGTTCCACCTTACTCACTCTGTTTTTATAACTAGCTTATTTCCACAAATTCCTCATTTGTGCCCTCTGTGTTGGTAGCTTGTTCTCACTGCTCTGGAATTTTCCATCTGTGTGTAAACCCCAGCATGTTCAGCCCTGCCCTGTGGAAGGGGCCTTGCTGTTGGCCCCAGAGCTGGTCAGAGCAAGCACCTGTGTGTCCATCTTACAGACCATAAGGAGAGTGAACCCCAAGAAGACTGGTGGAGATATTCACTTTAAAAGAAAATACCAAATTATTTTTCCATAATGAATATACAGCTTTCACTTCCACCCAAAATGTCTTAGCATCCTTGTTGACTCACCTCCAGTACTTGGCATGGTTATTTAAAGAATTTGTCCAGCGAGTTATCTTGTGGTTTTGATGTACATTTCTCAGCTATTACTAAAATCTATTTCCATTATTTTGTGTGTGTATGGTGTGTGGTGTGTGTGTATGATGTGTGGTGTATTGTGTGTGCATGTGTGTGTGTGGTGTGTGTGTGTATGGTGTGTGTGTGTGTATGTGTGTGTGTGGTATGTGTGTGTGTGTGGTGTGTGTGTGTGTATGTGTGTGTGTGGTATGTGTGTGTGGTGTGTGTGTGTATGTGTGTATGTGTGTGTATGTGTGTGTGTGGTATGTGTGTGTGTAATGTGTGTGTGTGTATGTGTGTGTATGTGTGTGGTGTGTGTGTGTGTATGTGTGTGTGTATGTGTGTGTGTGGTATGTGTGTGTGTGTGGTGTGTGTGTGTGTATGTGTGTGTGTGTATGTGTGTGTGTGTGTGTGTTTGTGTTTGTGTATTTGTGTTCATATGTATACCATGGCTGGTGCATACATGGAAGTCAAAGGACAACTTGCAAGAATCAATTCTCTCCCACCACATAGGTCTGAGGGATCAAACTCAGGTCAGGTGGCAAGCACATTTACCTGCTTGCCATCCCTGATGAGCTTTTGAGATATTTGTCCACCATTCCATTGCTTCTCCTGAGCCTGGCTATTCATGTCTGCTGATGGGTTTTTAATCCGTTTTTACTTTTTTTAAAAATTTTATAATGAATTTAATTTTACATATCAGTCACAGATTCCCCTGTCCTTCCTCTTCCCTTCCCCCCCTTGCCCTCCCTCCTCCCACCTCTCATTCCCACCTCCTCCAGGGCAAAGATTCCCCTGGGGATTCAGCTCAGCCGGGTAGACTCAGTCGAGGCAGGTCCAGTCCCCTCTTCCCTACACCAAGGCTGAGCAAGGTGTCTCAGCACAGGCCCCAGGCTCCAAACAGCCAGCCTGTGCACTAAAGACAGGTCCTTGTCCCACTGCCTGGGGGCCTCCTAAACAGTTCAAGCTAATCAACTGTCTCCAGAGGTCCTAATCCAATTCCATTGGGGCTCCTCAGCTATTGGTTCATAGTTCATGTGTTTCCACTAGTTTGTATTTCCAATCGTGGTCTCCATATCTCTTGCTCATATAATTCTCTCTCTCTCTCTCTCTCTCTCTCTCTCTCTCTCTCTCTCTCTCTCTCTCCCCCCCCCCCCCATTGGACTCCCAGAGCTCCACCTGGGGCTTGGCCGTGGATCTCTGCATCTGCTTCCATCAGTCATTGGATGAGATTTCTATCATTACAGTTAGGGTGTTTGGCCATCCGAGCACCAGAGTAAGTCAGTTCGGGCTTTCTCTCGACCATTGCCAGTAGTCTATTGTGGAGGTATCTTTGTGGATTTCTGGGGACCTCTCTAGCACTCTGCTTCTTCCTATTCCCATGGGGTCTTCAATTATCATGGAATCTCTTTCCTTGTCCTCCCTCTCTGTTCTTGATCCCGCTGGGATCTCCCGCTCCCCTAAGCTCTCTTTCCCCCGACCCTTGCCCTTCATTACCCCCCCACACACGTCCAGTTTGCTCATGTAGATCTCGTCCATTTCTCTGTTGTTGGGCGATCCCTGTGTCTTTCCTAGGGTTCTCTTTACTTTTTGTCATTTCTGTGAGCTTTGTTTTGTTTAGGAAGTCCATTGCTACTTTCTAAGCATAATGGTATGTTTATGTATTAACTTCCCTTTCAAATTCTTAATCTATTAAGCATCACTTTTCATGTATGTTGTATAAAAAGCTATTTATTTTGATATCATTTACTGATTCATTCTTTCCATACAAATCTATTTTTTTTTTTTTTGCCTCATTAGTCACACATCAAGTTCTAAAATTTCTTTACATTCTTTTTTTTTTTTTTTTTTTTTTTGGTTTTTCGAGACAGGGTTTCTCTGTGTAGTTTTGTGCCTTTCCTGGATCTCACTCTGTAAACCAGGCTGGCCTCGAACTCACAAAGATCCGTCTGCCTCTGCCTCCCGAGTGCTGGGATTAATGGCGTGCGCCACCACCGCCCAGCTCATTCTTTTCTACTAAACATGTCCTTATTTCCTCTCTCTCTGCCACACCCTGTCCCTTGGGATCTGCAGGATGTCTCTGAAGGTGTCCAAGTGCCTTATAGAAATTGCACAGTGCCAGCATGTGCCCCGTACAGTTATCATGTAGACTTAAAATCACATGCTACCTAGCAATGGAACACTATGCAAATGGCTATTCTACTGTGTTGTTCAAAGACTGGTGATGAGAAGAAAAGCTTGTGCATGGGGCAGGTGAGATGCCTCAGTGGCCGAAAGTGTTTGCCGTGCCAGACTGACAGCCGGAGTTCATCTCTAGGGTTCACAGTGGAAGGAGAGAATCTACCCCCCCCCAAGTTGCCCTCTCACGCCACACATGCATGGCGTGGGTTTACCTGCACTCCCACACCCCCACAATAATTAGAAAGAAAGAAATGCTTTAAATCCGAACATGTACACTCTAGATCCATTTCCCCCTGGGTTTTTTCTGTCCCCAGTTGACTAAACCTGTGGATAGGAACTTCAGGCAGTGGGGTTGTGCCACACTGCCATGATTGTTGTCACTACAGGCTCTTTCTTTTTAAATACCTATACGTCTTCCCATCATTTTCTGTCTTTACTCATGAGTACATTCCTGCTCTTGTTGTTAATGTGAATGGCGTCTTTTGGAGAGTACGCCCTGGTTCTTGGCAGTATGGAGAATGCAGTTCTGCTCTCTGCCTTGTCTGGAACAACACTGCTTGACATCATACTTAATTCAACTACTTGAATACATCACCGGGTTTCTGTACAAATAATTACACTCTAATTTGAAAACTTCTTTTTTTAATTCTTTTACCAGTAGCCTCCTGTCCAGTGTTGAATGGTGAGTGATAAGGATATTATCCCATGTCCTTCTGCATATTTACTGTAGAGTTTCTTGAGTTACAGAAATCCCTATTGATTTCCAGTGCATTAAAAAGCTTTTTAATACTAGTGTTAAAAAAATTAACTCCTACATTGTATATATTGAGATGATTGTATAGTGTTTTTCATTTAATATGGTGAATAGCATTGCATTATGAGATTAACTTATATTAAAATGGGAATTAGCTAAACTTGGTGGCAATGTGGAGTTTTTATATGTAGTAGATTTTAGCTTGTCAACATCTTACTTAGGATATTTGCATCTCAGTTCATGTGGAAGAATTTTCCTATGGTTTTTTTTTTCTCCACATCTAGATCTGTTTTGTTTATGCTTAAAAAAATCCAACTGTCCTAACAGGCTATATAATGTGCCATTTTCCCTCTCGATTTTAAACTAGTTCTTTGAGAATTTCATATAGTATATTTTGATCATATTCCCACCATCCCTTCTCTCTTCCAAGATCCACCTTTTGTACTGGCTGGTTTTATGTGTCAACTTGACACACACTAGAGTCATCAGAGGAAGGAGCCTCATTTGAGGAAATGCCTCAATGAGATCCAGCTGTGGGCATTTTCTCAATTAGTGATCAGTCGGGGAGGGTCCAGCTTATGGTGGGTGGTGCCATCTCTGGGCTGGTGGTCCTGGGTTCTATAAGAAAGCAGGCTGAGCAAGCCAGTAAGCAGCACCCCTCTGTAGCCTCTGCATCAGCTCCTGCCTTGTTTGAGTTCCTGTCCTGACTTCCTTCAGAGATGAACAGCAATGATGAAGTGTAAGTCAAATACACCCTTTCCTCCTCCTCTTGCTTTTTATTCATGGTGTTTTGTCACAGCAATAGAAACCCTAACTGACACCTACCAACCCAGTATTGTGTCCTTTTAGAATTTAAAACCCATCATATACAATTGGTGCTACCCATACACTCTTGGATGGATGTGTGGCCTTCTACTGGAGTGTGGTTGACCCATTGGGGGCCACACTTTAAAGAAAATTGACTCTCCCAGAAGCTCTTAGCTAGAGAGGAACTTTGTACCCACTTCCCCTCTCCATGGTAGGATTTTGTTCAGCTTGAGCTTGCAAGGTCTTGTGTATTCTGTCACAATTACCAAGAGTTAATATGTGCAACTGTCCTGCTGTGTCCGGAAAATGGTCTCATTGCCTCTGGGTCTTACAGGATTTCTGTCCCCTCTTCCCCAATGATCCCTGAGCCATGGGAGGAGAGGATATGATATCGATGTCCCATGTAGAGCTGAGCATCCTGCAGTCTCTTGTTCTCTGCACCTTGACCGATTGTGAGTCTCTGTGGCAACTGCCACCTACTGCAGAGAGAAGCTTCTCCAAAGCCCATTGAGAGATGCACTAACATATGAGATATACAAGTATAATAAGTCATTAGAAGCCAGCTCAATACCATGTCCCTTTACCAGAGTAGTAGTAGTAAGAAACCCTGTAACATGTGCTCCCTTAAGGCTTATGACCTGTCTATTCACAGGTTCTTGGCTCCAACCTGTAGACAGGTTGTAAGTTATGGGTTTCAACTTGTGGAGTGGGTCTTAAATTCCAAATCAGGAAGTGGTTGATTACTATCTTGGAATTCATGCCACTATTGTACCAGACAGCATGTCTTTCCAGGCTCCTTGTCCTTGCAACTTGAAGGGCTCACAGCTGGGTACAATAGATGATTGCTTTTCTCCTCTGATAGTGGACATAGCACCCTCCCCCACTATGAAAGCTACCCAGTAGGGATGAGGCTTCTAGTAGAGTACCAGTTTGATTTCTTTATTTTCTAGGAAGGGTCAGATGAGGAGGGGACTAGGAAAGTAAGGTAGATGAGGAAATATGGAGAGGGATAGCTACCAATGAAGACTATGAAAATCCATATGGAAACCTACTACTGTAGACACTTCCATATACATACAGACATACATACAGACAGACAGACAGACACACAAATATATATGGAAGTTAATATATATATAAACTTAGTTCATGTATACATACAGTTCATGTATATTTAGTTAATATTATATTATATTATATTATATTATATTAATTACCTTATAATGGGTCAACAAAGCCTCTACTGAGCACCACAAGCTAACAAAAGTCCTACTGTCAGGTATTGGTTATCTCTGTTGGAGTTGTTGGCCAGTAGACATTATAGGTGATTGCCAATGTTTTTTGATTAACCTGCTGAACGTGACAGTGGGAGTGTTGCTGAAGACCCCAGACAGTGTGTCACTTTCTAAGGACATTCCTTTATCAATGCTTCTTCCATTCCCATTATATATTTATGGTCCATTTTGATGTACTCAAGGCCTTTCTTTTCTAAACATTTTTAATAACTCCTACTTAATATTTTCATGGTTTTGAAAGTTTAGGTAGTCTAGTTTTTAAAATAGTGATTGAAAGCTACAGGCTAATTATAATTGCAAAGAGCTTATATATTCAGAATTTATTTAAAAATAATTATATATATGTATGCACACATGCATGATATGTACACATACATGATATGCATACAAACTCATAGATAGATGTGTTTTCCTGCTTATCTGTCCTTGAATAGTAGAGAATCATTAGGTAGTTTCCTTCCTGCTAAAACTGTAGAACTGTAAGAAAATAATTCATCTATGAAGTGCAATTATTTACTCAGAAGTGTAACTTAGGAGTTTATAGACATTTCATGAAAGTTCAAAGTTGCCTTTCAGAGGACAAATAAGGGTTTCTGGTTCAGAGATAAGGTGCATGTCTGCATGCTGCAGAGGTGTGTGTTTCCTCGGCTGCTGAAGGGCCATTGTGTGTCCAGCATCCCTGTAAGGAGCCATGTCCAGCATCCCTGTGAGGAACAGCCCCATGTTTTTGATACTCAGAATCAGGCCAGTTCACTTCCATTCAGCAGTTGTAAATAGGATGTTAGCATCTTGAAAGTACAGCTCACTCGGATCCTCCCCAGCTGGCGTCACTCACCTTCTTTATAGGGCAGCCTGATTTTAGCTCCTTCCCTAGGATCTGGACTCTAGCCATCCAGAAGGACTTCTGTATCCAACCACTGCCTTCTACAGAAGCAATTTAAGTGGCTCAGGATCTGCTCCATGATTGTCAAATTCTTTGGGAAAAAAATGTGGAAAAATGGAAGTCACAGTATACATATGCACACATACATTAATTATACTACCAAAATCAAGAGGGTTGTTTTTTGTGTCTTGTTTTACTGAGTCATTTTCTACATTACTTTATAGAAGGGTTAAATTGAATTTTTTCCTCTGTGTGTAGTTAGAAATGTAAGAATTAAATTGTTTCCTTCTAGCCTGAACTTAAAATTCAAAAAGGCACAATGAGACTGCTTAGAAATTTTCAAATGAATGTTTACGAACAAGCCATTGGATCATCTACAGTGGTAGAAGACGTGGTCTCTGGTCTTGCTATCTTTCAAAATGGAAGTTGGAATGTTTTGTATTTCTTCCATAGGGCCTGAGACTTCACCTCCTTTCAAACTAACAAACGAGCCTGCTCTTGGTTGCTGTTATTTCTCTGACAGAAGGCAGGAAACTCCTGGTTCAGAGGCAGGGAGTTTAAATGCTCACAACAGAGGCACTGTGCAGTGTGACCTGTGTTTGCCCTCAGTCAAAGCTCCCATCACAGAGCTGCACTCACAGTGAGGGAGATGATGGACCAGGACTGGGGAACTTGGGGAATCTGTGCCTCTGTAGTAAATCTACACTTGGGGGCACATGTCACCTCTTTCCTCTTTCTTCAGAACTACTTACTGCACACTCAGCCCAGGGAAGTGAGCTGCACAGAGCAGTTGAGATCTAAGTCAGCAGGAACTTGGAGGTGGGCCACACCCGTGGCGGACAGCCTCCCCCACACAGATGAGGGAATGTCAGGTTGGAGTATATAGCCGGTGTCAGATATGCCAAGGAAAGAAACAGTGTGAGGAATGGGTACCTAAAATGACAGTCCAGGTAAAGCCCAACCCCATCCCACATGCAATCACACCAGATATTCATTCTCTCCACCTCTTGTTACATGTCTGAGGCTGTACAGCAGGACACCTTGGCTGGTAATGGTCTGTGAAACTTCTTTCATTATTCAAAGAGAGAAAACATGTCAGAAGGGAAAAACCTAGGGAACGAACTTGCAGAAAGGAGTATAGGAGCTTGTCATCTGCACAAGGACATTTCCAGAAGGCAAAGGAATCAAAGCCCTGGACTTGGAGTTTCCTAATGTGGAGGCATCTGTGTGTTCTCAGTGCTGACACCTGTCTCTAGTCATTATGCTGAGAGGATCCAGATTTACTTGGAGTGGAGAGAATATTCGGAGAATTCATCGTGTGTAGATTTGCCTAAGTCTCTGAAGCATTTTTCCTCTTTGTTTTTCTTCTGTGCGTGATGTGCTCTGTGAGAGAGTTTCCTAAGTGTTGGTGTTAATAACTTGGGAGGTAAGTGTGACAAATGTCCAGAGGCCAGGCTCAGTATCAGCAATGACAGCCATGCCGTTTCCAGTGACCGTGTAAAGGGATTTTACAGACCATGAATTTTAGCATTTGTGGAGATGCCCTGAGAAAACTGTCATGGCGGTAAAGGTGTTATTTAAACCAGAAAGGAATTGTAAAGAAACATTTAAACCCACTTCCAGTGGTGTGCTGTTAGGAAAAGCCAAACACTGAAGCAGCTGGGGGAGCAGTAGGAGAGCAGGCATTTTGGAATGTGTTTCAAATAAACACACTTCACAGGACGTAAAGCAATGTTTGCCTCGGGGTGCGTATTCATACCAGAGGTTTTAAGGCTGGTGGGAGTGCATGCAAAATTAGTGTTATTTTCAAGGAATTCGTCTCAGTGATAATGGAACATGTGGTCATTAAGGCTGAAATTCCCAGGTTTTAATCTACTTCTACCTATGCTGTATGGATATAGATCGCTCCCTGTTTTAGTTACAATTTGGAATTACCCTCAGAGACATGTAAACTATATAATGAAGAGTTCCGTATAACCTTCCAGAGTATTATTCTCTGGTGTGCCTTTAAGGTAAAAATGGGTGATCCCATTGCAGACATGTGTCTTCTTCAGGGCACTGGTTGGGAAATCCTGACCCGTGAAGTGTGATGGTTCTAGAAATGGGAGTAAATATAGGTCACTGGACACATGAGAACATCCTCAAGGTCAAGATCACAGGATAGCTTCTACTCTGCTCTCCAGCTCTGGTCACTATCATGAGCTACAGATCTATTTTCCCAACTAATCTATAGCTTGTCTGCGGGATGGTACCCTGGCATTAAGCCTCTCCATGTCTCAGACTACACTTGTTTGAAATAGTCATCTCTCATAACCCCCTGACCCTGGGGCTGGTGTCTCATGGTACTCACCAGGATCACCTCCTGTCATCTCTTCGTCCTCATTTCATTATCCCCCTCCCCATCAACAATACATGGCTGCACTGTATTGGCTTGGGCTCTGAAGTCTGGCTCAGACACTGTCTCTGTACTTTTGTGGGCCTGGCTCACACCCCTCTCCAGTATATCACCAACCACTTCAATGTTTCCAAACTCTCAATCGACAGATCCTTGCTGACAGCTGAAGCTCAGGTTCTGTGCTATAGCCTTCAAATTGCTTTCCCAGTCATTTGCTAATGAAGATCTTATTCCCACTTTTCCAACATCACACATTTTCATTGGTAACTCATTACCCACAAAACACAACCAAGCTCCTGATCCTATAACTCTCTAGAACGGTGTGTGTGTCCTGTTCCATGATCAAGCTCCCACCCTGCTTCTTCTTTAGTGGCTGCAGGAGAAGAGGGGGGCATAGGGGATGACCATAGCAACTTTGCACAGCCTGCTCAGCTCTGCCATAATCAGAAACAAAAAACACCACCCAGAGCCTCTTCCCATGATGGTGCATTCAGGGACTAGGTTTACCTCCTTCCTGAAGCAACCACCAAATTGACAACATGTATGAAGATGCAGTAAAGGACTGTGGTTCCTGGGAGGAGGTCAGCAAACAAGGGAAGTCCCACCGTCTCCTCTCTTGCTGATGTCCTAAGGAAAGTCTCAGGGCTCAGTGCTGAGGAAAGTAACTTAGGAGCCCTGAGACTTCCTGAGTTGGGGTGACACTACTGAAGGTATGAGCTGGCCAAGACATGGAGGAGACCTCTCAGGATAGAGATGGGGGAAGATCTGCACACATAACTGTGGGGTCTGTGGAGGGTGTCCCTTGAGTATTCTGTTGAACACTGTTAGCATATGCCATTGAAGAAACTACTAGAGGCCAGAGACAGAGCCACCTAAAAGGATTAGAGACATGGAGCCTGGGCTCACAGGGCTGGGCAGAGTCCAAGTCTCACATTGTTTTGAGGTGTCCAGAGGGCAGAAATGATGGTGGGAATGATAAGTCCAAGACTAAGCACTCCTTAGATTTTAAAAGCCAGATTCCTTCCTCTGACTCAACATTTAAAACAGGCTGTACAACCTTGAGCACCATGAAATGCCGTGAGCTAAATTTACCTTCCATAATATTATCATAACCACACCTCTTTTCTATCTCACAAGTTGGCCTTGAGGTTGTGAGGAAAGGGAGTAGACAGTCACTTCTGCAGCAACAGACAGCTTACAAGAGAGTGGAAAACTTCCTAGAGGTTGCTATAGAATTGAAGACTCTGGCTCATGACTACAGGAACAAGCCCTGGAAATGCTGCTGGACTAGACAGTCAAATTTACACAGAGACCCTCATGCAGGCACAATGTCAGATACTGAGAAAATCATCTTTTATTTGCTCTCAGGGATGCTCACCCTTTGATAGTTCATCATACCTAACCCCAATTTCTGTTGTCCTTCTGGGAAAAGACAGGCTTTACCAGTAGCTGTTAGGATGTGTATAATATTTGGCCTACTCAAAAAAGCTAGAGTTGAGTGGTGTATCATTGGTCAATTTTGTGAATCTTTGGGGTCATTTTTGTGAATCCTATTTATGGCATTTGAGAATGAATTTCCTAAAGAACAATGAATTGCCTTTGGACAGTTAAATTCCATGAAGTATACCCTCTAAGATAAAGAACAGTGGCATGAAGCAGACCCCTAAGATGGAGAACAATGGAATGAAGTGGACCCTTTACAATGAAGAACAATGTCATGAAGTAGACCCTCTAAGATGGAGAACAATATGAAGCAGACCCTCTAAGATGGAGAACAATATGAAGCAGACCCTCTAAGATGGAGAACAATATGAAGCAGACCCTCTAAGATGGAGAACAGTGTCAGGAAGCAGACCCTCTAAGATGGAGAACAAGGTGAACATGCCTGCTTTTGTCATCCCACTAGTCTTGTTACTCCCACTGGTTAGAGTCCCAACTAGTGCCATAAGTCAAGGAAAATGAGCAGCAGCATGTAAATCACAGAGAAACAACATCTGCAGATGACTAAATTCTCTGCACAGAAAATGCCAAAGCACCTTTAAAAATGGCTAGAACTAATGAATTCAAGATCACAAAATACCACATAAACACACACATACAAAAATCACATTTCTAATACTCACAATGAGCATGTGGAAATTAAAATTAAAAGGACAAAAATGAACTGCAACCTAAACCTTATCCAATAATTACCTCAAAATGAGTCATGGACATGAACATAAACAAAACTCTAAAAATGTTTAGGGAAAAAACATGGGAAAATGTTTAAGTATTTAGAGCTAGGCAGACTTGGCACCCAAAGCATGGAGAGACAGAGACAGAGACAGAAAGACTGGAAATTTGCATCATGTGAAAAGTTCATATTGCAATGACTGAATATTTTCCTCCCCCAATTCATATGTTAAAATACTGAAATCCTGACCCTACTGTGATGTTATTAGAACATCAGGACTCTAGACATAATGAGGACATGAAGGTGGAGTTCTCCAGGGGTTCAAGTTCTTGTCAGAGAACCCAGAGAACTTGCTGCCCTGTTCACTGAGGTGAAGCCACAGCCAGAAGTTGGTCACCCGATCCAATGCCTTGATCTATACCCTCAGCCTCTAAAGGTAAGAAACAAATGTCTTGTTGCTGTGGTCACACATCTGGTGGCATTTTTTTATTGTCCCCCAGACTCGGGCACCATGGGAAGTTCTTGGAAAGATATGCTGCAGTTTGAGAAAATAATTTCTGAGTCATATGCCCGTGAATAACTGGTATAAAGAACTTTTGAAAGCCAGGAGCCAAAGGACAAACAAGGCAATGGGAAAATGAGCAAAACCTGAAAGACATTTTGCTAAAGAGGAACCAGATGGCAAATAGCAAGAAATCATTCAACATCTTTACACACCATGGAAATTCAAAATCGATCTGGAAATGTACATCCATGCATACCTATCAGAACAGCTAAACTAGAAGTCACACAAAATGTGTGCAATGATGCAGGGAAGCTGGGTCACTCATGTGTCGTGGGTGTGAATGTAAAATGGTTCAGCCTTTGTGGAAAGCACTTTGACTGTCCCTTGCAAAACTAACTATGCAATAACTATGGCTAGCAATTGTTGTTTTAGACAATTTCTACAGAAAATAAACACTTATCATTGTATAAACACCTGTACAAAAATGTGCACATTTTTTTATTAGTCCCAAATTATAAATCACCCAGGTACTCCTCAACTGGTGATGGTTAAACCAACTGTGGTACATCTATGTGGTGGAATGCTACTCACCAATACAAAGGAATGGACTGTTACTGTATTCAACAGCCATGGTGTATTGTAAGACAGTTGTGAACTTTTCACAGAGCACAATTTCTCAGAGCTGAATGAAGATGGGGGGAAAAAAGAAACAATTGCAAAAAGTGACATGCTCTGTGATTCTATTCATGTGACATTCTTGAAACAAGTGTTGGGGAGCAAGATAGTGGTCGACCGAAGGTATTTGGAGTGGAAAGCAGGAGGAGGGTGGAGGGAGGATTGTTTTTAACAAGCAGCATGGGAGACCCATGGTGATGGAGCCTTCTGTTTCTTGACTGTGCTATCAGTGTCTTGGCTGGGATGTGAACTAAGCTGTGGTTTTGCAAGATACTACCAGTGGGTGCACATGAGAGCTCAGCATTATTTCTGAAAACTACATGTGAATCTACAATTCCCTAAATATAAAAAAAATGTCATTTAAAAATTTGACATTTTATTAAACACTCATCAGTGTCAAGCTACACTTTGTGATTGATAAAAATTATCTACCTTCTAACGTGAACTTCCCAATATTTTCTTAGCTATTTTACTGACTACCTAATAATTACCAAAATTATGAAAGACATATTTTAGGATTAAGAACAGTTTGAGCAGCATAGTAAAAAAATAATAAACAAATATTTGTATTTTAAAGGCTAATTTTTAGCATGAATAAAATACAACCACACATGAAACCAGCCTTCTGTGAAGCAGGTGGCAGCTGCCCATGCCATCCTGGACCTGGGCTTACTGTGTACCCTGGATTCTGCATCTGGGTGGCCAGGAGGAACTGACTCTTTTCCTGCCTTTTGTCTTTCAGGATCTCCTCTTCAGCGTGTGTGCCCTCAATGTCCTCTCCACCATCGTGTGCGCCTTGGCCACAGCCATGTGCTGCATGCAAATGGTCTCTGCTGATGTCCTGCAGATGGTGAGTGGCCCCACTCCTGCCCAGGCTCCCTGCTCTAACCAGCTGGAGTCCAGTGTATATGTCTTCTCTACTTCTGGTAAGAGAACCACAGGTTCCATCAGTCCAATCTGTCCTTGGAGATCCTTGGAGTCATCTCGTGATGCACTCTGAAGAGGGAGACTCTGCAATATTTGCTCATGTCGCCTTACTTCAGACCTTCCAACGTCAGCAGAGTTCCATGTCTATGGTGGAGTCACCCCGCCCCACCCCAGAGCACCTAGAATGTGTCCCTGAGTCCGTCCAAGTTCTGCTGTGCTAGACACCCCCTGGAACCTTTAGAGCAAGGCCTGTCCTTATTCTTCAGAATTCTCTGTAACAGAAGAAGTTTGGAGTTGTTAGAAGATGATTTCTCAAATTGAAAAACTGCTGTTCTTTGCTTTTGAATTTTGCTAATTAACCCTGAGGTCATGGTTCAGTGGCCCTCATCTGGTGCCATGGTCAGGGTCTTTAAAAAAAAAAAGACCTTCAGCTCCCATGGGAGTGGTAAGGCCAGAGCAGGGGTCATGTTCTTATTAATAGACACACACTTCATAAGTCATGATGGCTCTTCGTTGTCTCAGCATGAGTGGACCACAGCCTAGGGTTCGATACGTTATTGCGGAACTCACGATAAAAAGAAATCGGTATTGGTTTTTGGTGCTGAGGGTAGGAGCCATTCTGTGCCCATTTCTCTCTTCCTCCTTCCCATTTGCTATCTCTGTCTGCTTTTGTCTTCTCTTACTGTAACAGATCAGCCAAGACGACGACGTCATTTACAAAGAAAGTAGGGTTACTTAGCATCCTGTTCTGGAGAGTGGGGAGCCCAAGACCACACAACTGCGCGTGGTTGGCCTCTGGTGTAAACCTCATGGCAAGTGGCAGAAGGACAGTGAGGCCGTGTGGGAGACAGAACACAAGGGCTAACCTTGTTTTGTTTTTTAACAGCCCTGCCTCCCAGAGGTAGCTAGCCCTGCTCATTAGAGTGCATACTCATTCCCTCTAGAAAGCGTTAATCCATTCAGGAGGGGTTGACCCTTGTTACCCAAGCGCTTCCCACTAGCCCCACCTCCCAACGCCACCATTTTGGTCTGGGACAATCCATATTCAAGCTGTCTGTGTCTTTCAGCCTGACCCTCAAGGCCCCTGTGCCCTCCACCCAATGTTTTATGCATTTCATGAAAGAAAAGACAAGTTATCCCTATAGTGGGCTTTTCTTTCAAATCTTCCACTTCACCCACCTCTTAGCAGTGCGTCCGTTAATCAAGATATAAGGCCAAAGAGCATCGTTCCCGATATGTTAAAAATCCACTGGTTCTAATTGTACGTGGCGCGCAGCCTGGTGCTCACAGCATACATCCACGCAGCTGTCATAGCGAGCTGACCTTTCTGAGGGGTCGCGGTGTTCTGAGAGGTGTCTAATTAAGCAGTTATTCAGCAAGATGAACTTTTGGCCTCATTCATCGAGGCCTCATGTTGGTAATTTTCTCCAGCATGCTGTATAAAGGAAAGGTTAAATATAAATACCAGAAGGTTCTACCCATCTCAGTAGATTTTGCTATTGATCTGTAAATATCACACCAATTCGACCAAACCAACAGAAGTGAAGGCTGTTAGATGATAGCAGTTTGTATCCCTGTACTTTTAAACACGAAAATGAAAACTGTCAACTAAATAAGAATAAGGTTTATTCTAGCTGTGTGAGCAATTCGAGTTAAGCCAAAGTACACATTGTCCTTTTTGGTGGCCACGTAGACCAGAAATAGGCCTGGGGTCATGCGTCAAGCATGTCTGCATCTGAGCCCCACTGCTTCTGCCTCTGTGGAGTCTTGGAGCGCATCACTGAACCCTACTTGTCCAGTAGTTCCCTCACCTATGAAAGCGGCCCCACAGGACAACCTGCGGATCTCTGTTGATTTTTATTTGATGTTTTTATTTGTTTGCGGTGCTGGGGATGGAGCCTTGTGCAGGCTAGGAAACAGCTCTACCACTTTGCTCTGCCCCAACTTGATCTCCACTTTTCAATGTGGTAGGAGTAGCAGCCAGTTACTGGAATCACAGCAATGACCTCACAGCTGTGACGTCATAGTAATGACCTCACAGCTGTGACATCATAGTAATGACCTCACAGCTGTGACATCATAGTGATGACCTCACAGCTATGATGACGTCACAGCAATGACATCACACAGCACTGACTTCAAGTGCAGTACTGCTTTGCTGTACTTCACTAACTGTGGTGTGCTGTGAGCAAGCAAATTCTTACAGGAATTATCAAGGCTGTGTCTTAGTGTTCCGTTACAATGAAATACCCTAGGGTAGACTCCTATAAAGAGGTTATGCAGGTAATGGCTTAGAAGGCCAAAGGGGCAAAACGGCACAGTCCTACACTTGTGAAGACGTCCTCACCTGTGTCACAGCGTAGTGGCTGGCATCCCAGTAGGCAAAGATATGTAGAAGAGACCAGGCTTGCTCTTCACAACAAGTTCTCTGAACTGAAAGCATGCCATTACTTCCTTCCGAAGGCCTTGCCTCCAGTCACCTAACTTCACCCCCACCCCACCCCCTTCCCAGGAGGCCTCACCTGTGAAAGGTTCTACACCACATCCCAGAAGCACCATGCTGAGGATCAAGCCTCCAACACAGGGACGGTGGAGGACTAAACACAGCCAAGCCACAAGAAGGTGGCTTAGAACTAGGAATAATTGAGTTTCCTGCTGGTGAAGCCTTCTCTTTATGTGGCCACATGCTATGGCACAGGCAAGGTTCTGGTCTCCTGGTCAAAGTGAGCTGTGTATGCCCCCCCCATCTTGGAGGAGGCAGAAGGAAGAACTGTTTATAGCCATGGTGCCTGAGAGACCAGCTCGTGAACCTGTGGGCACGTCACTACCCACTGGTCTTCCTTCTTTTGCACTGAAGGTCGTGAAGTATTTGAGCCTTTCCATCCTGCAAGACTGCTGAGAGGATGGATCATGTGATATATAGAAATGGGTGTTTTAGAAACAGGGTGGCCATCTGGAGTGTGGCTGGCCCAGGCTGGCTGTGGTGGCTACACCTAGAAGAAGTAGGCTGGCCCAGCGGGGTTGTGGACTCATCCAGTCAGATGGAAACGGGATGTTTAGGGAGATAGATACCTTGAAATCTCTTTCCCGGCTTCCTACTTCATTTCATTCAGTTATTTAATTAAAGGAATAATATGTGATCATTGGACGAAGCTGTATTACACAGCAGTACATAAAGAAAAGTTAATGACCTTCCTCACCTGCCGGTGGGAGAGACAAACGCCACAGCTTTGCAGCGAGTCCTTCCATTCCTCCACGATATCTAAGTGCTTATACAAATGCATATGAATAATTGTCTTTCCTCCCGGCCCCCTCCCCCCAGCCTAGTGGCTGTGAGGTGGTATTCCATTGTAGTTTAGATTTGCATTTTTCCAGTGATTAATGATGTTGGTTCTCTTTCTGTGTGTTTAATGGCCACTTATAGATCTTCTGTGGAGGAACGGACTTTACGTTGCCTATGTTTAAAATTGGAATTGTCTCTTATTGCTGAGTCATAGAGTTCTTTGTGTGCTCTGGATCCAGGTCTCTCTTCAGATGTACGGTGTGCAGATGTTTCCTCCCGTTCCACTGATTACCTTTCCACTTACTTGTATCTTTCAGCCACAACTTTAGTTTCAGTGAGGCCTAATGTGTCTCTTTTTCCCATTCCTACTTTCGCTTTGGGTGTCCTGTCTCTCAAGGAAATGAAATTATTCCTTCTGAGAGTTTTGCAGTCTTAGTTGATGTTGAGGAACATCCCTCATAGGTTGTCATGCACGTCGTGGGAGAGGGCCGGTTTTGTGTGGCTCCTGGCACCATGTGTTGAAACGCAAATGTTAACCCACTGAGTTGGCTCAGTGTTGCTGGCAGTTGCCAGTGGACCAGAGATGTATGGGTTTATCTGGGGGCTCCCAGTTCCATTTCATCAGTCTTTATGTCCACCTTCGTAGCAATTCCACAGAGCCTATGGTTACCATGTTATAGTCACTTCTAAAATGGGTGTGAGAATCCTCCAGCTTCGTTTATTCTCATGCTGGTTGTGAAAATTCTGTACCCTTGTAGTTCCCTGTGAATTTCAGAATCAGTTTGTCAGTGTCTGAAAAATAATCACACCGGGATTGTATTAAATCTGTGCGGCAGTTCCGCCGTGTACCACTCACCATGACCTCCGTGTTATCTCCCTTGTGTTGACATCCCAGTTCTGGCTGGATTCCCATTTGTTGGGCTCAGTTGTGGCTCATGTGACTTGCCAATCATTCTTCTGGTATTTTTACTTGAGATCCTCAAAGTGAGAAGTATTATTGAAGTGTGTGTGTGTCTGTGTTTGTGTGACTGTATATGAGTGTCTCTGTGTGGGTGTCTGTGTGTATGTGTGTGTCTGTGTATCTGTATGTGTCATCTGTCTATCGTCTCTCTGTGTGTGTGTATCTGCATCTGTGTGTGTAATCTGTCTATTGTCTCTGTGTGTGTGTCTGTCTGTGTGTCTGTGTTTGTGTGACTGTATATGAGTCTCTGCATGGGTATCTGTGGGTCTGTGTGTGTCTGTGTATCTGCATCCATGTGTGTAATCTGTCTATTGTCTGTGTGTGTGTGTGTGTGTGTGTGTGTCTGTCTGTCTGTCTGTGTCTGTGTGTCTGTGTTTGTGTGACTGTATATGAGTGTCTCTGCATGGGTATCTGTGGGTCTGTGTGTGTGTGTGTATCTGTATCTGTGTGTGTAATCTGTCTATTGTCTCTGTGTGTGTGTCTGTGTCTGTCTGTCTGTCTGTGTGTCTGTGTCTGTGTGTCTGTGTTTGTGTGACTGTATATGAGTGTCTCTGTGTGGGTGTCTGTGTGTCTGTGTGTGTGTATCTGTATCTGTGTGTGTAATCTATCTATTGTCTCTGTGTGTCTGTCTGTCTGTCTGTGTTTGTGTGTCTGTGTTTGTGTGACTGTATATGAGTGTCTCTGTGTGGGTGTCTGTGTGTCTGTGTGTGTGTATCTGTATCTGTGTGTGTAATCTGTCTATTGTCTCTGTGTGTCTGTCTGTGTGTCTGCGTCTGTGTGTCTGTGTGGTACTGGAGACTGAACCTCCGGTCTTGTACAAGTTTGGCAAGTGTCATACCACAGCCACAGCTCCTCTAGGAAATGCTAACTCATGACAAGGTTGCTGTTGGGGAGCAGCCTGCATGAGCATGTGTGCAGCCTCCCATTGGCCCATCCTCCTAACCAACACTCAAGGCTGCTTTCAGAGAGAACTGTGGGGCACTCCAGACACAGGGGCCCGGCTCCTGCTGCCGTCCTTACACACCTTCCTGAGCAACTCTCCACACAGGGGTGCTGGGCTGGGGGGATAAAATCTGGTCCCAGCACCATACTCTGGACCCTTGTCAGTTCTGGTTTCCATTGCTGCGACAAAACGCCATGACCAAAAAGCTGGGGAGGAAAGGGTTTATTTGGCCTCCGCAATGTAGTCTGTCCTTGAAGAAAGCCAGAACAGGAACTCAGACAGGTTAGGGACCTGGAGGCAGGAGCTGATGCAGAGGCCATGGCAGGGAGCTGCTTACTGGCTTGCTCCCCATGGCTTGCTCAGCCTGCTTTCTTATAGAACCCAGGATCACCAGCCCAGAATGGCACCACCCACTATGGGCTGGGCCCTCCCCAATCCATCACTAATTAAGAAAATGTCCCACAGGCTTGCCTGCAGCCTGATCTTCTGGAGGCATTTTCTCAGTTAAGGAGCCCTCCTCTCAGATGATTTTAGCTTGTGTCAAAGTGACATAAAACTGTCCAGCACGGCCCTGTCTTGGTTCTCTTACCTGACATCAAAGGAGAAGGTCTTCCTGTACTGCCCCAGAGGCAGTCATGCAGTGAGGGGTGGGCAGATGTTCCTGGGGTCTAATAAGTACTTCAGGCCTGCATTGTGAGCCCAACATGTTGCACACACTTCCTTATAGTTCAATATGGGCCCTTTGAACAAGAGTATCTAGGGATTCACATACTTCATAGGACATTGCTCTGAAGGTGAAGAAAGCCCATGAGCTCCAGTATATTCTGTGGGGGCAACTGTGAACACTGGATGCCACTTAAAAATACCAAGGGAAACACTTGAATAAAACAGATGCTCTCTGCCTGGATTTCTGCTTCTAAAGTATTAACCAATACTTGTTTCTCTCTCTAGCCTCAGGCACTCCTGTCAGAGGTGACCTGTTCCACGGAAATGCCTGGGCCATGGCTTCATCTATAGGTGTAAAGTGACCCATACTGCATGGGCTCCAAGCTTTCACATAGCCCGTCAGTGAAGTGGGAGGGGAGAGACAGACACTAAGACTCACGTGTACACAGTGAAACACAACAGCTTTATTAGCAAACACAGCCCTCCAATCAGTGTGGGAAGAGGGGATCTACAAGGCACTCACGAAGCAGGTGAGATCTAAATGGGCCTCGAAAGGCTGGAGGGACAGCAGAGGCTGGAGCTTCGGGGGAGCCTCCGGGCTCTGAAGCGGGCGACCAGTGAACGATGTGTGTCAGAAGAGGAAAACACCAGGGATCTGGTCACTCCTTAATTCCGGGGATAGACAGGGGCCAGTAGGATGTTGGAGCTGGGTAGCCGGGAGCACCCAGGGGTGGCAGGGATAGGGTGGGCTCCTTCAGACAGGGGTGGGGCAGGCAGTTGGAGAATCACTGCACTAGCAGGGGTGAGTCCAGGGTTCAGAATGTGGTCAAATGCAGTGAAATCAGTGTGCTCTGGGCTGATGGTTACCTCTGAACGAGGGACCCATGGGGTTAAAATGGCCACCGCCAGACTACCCAACACACATTCCCCGCCTCTCCGGCTAGCCTGACTCACTGCTGTTTTTTTAATTGTCGGAAATTAGAGGGGAAGTGAAGGCTGTGAGTAGGTTGGATGTGCGCTGTCGTCCTCTGCCTCAGAAGCTGCTAATCCCTGTGCTTGCTGCTCAAGAGCTAGGCAGTGACCCATCCATGGGCATCGTTCTGCCGTACCGCAGTTCTCACTTTACTCTGGCGTGTCAGCAGATAAAACCCCAGCCATGATTTCTACTGTGGCTCATATGTAACTGTCACATCACCTCTTCAGACGAGTCCCGAATTGTGTCATGGACTGACACATTCACTCATTTGCTCGGGGGCCCCCTCGGTTGACTGTAGGAGCCACTAGGCAGCTCTGTAGTTGGCTCCTGGATACAGGCGACTCAAGGTCATGACCCCCTCACCCAGGAGCTCAGCAGCACTATTAGGGGGACTTTAGAATTCTAAGCACCCACATCTTCCTTACAATTTGAATGCATCCCTATTGGGGCTAATTAGCTGCAGTTGGAACTAGCATCATGAATGCATGAGATGGCAAGTGTTCCTCCTGTCGTCAGGACTGCAGAAGCCCAGCCCTTCTAACGTGCGGCAGCAGTAACTGCGTGATGCTACGATTCCGTTTATTGGCACAGCTCAGTGGAGAAGGTGCTTGGCCTCCTCAGTGTCATTTCTAGTGTGTTTTTAAATGCAGCTCATTTTCCTGCTTTCCTCGCCATTCCCCCGCACCGCGCCCTCAGCCTCAGAGGCATCCTCAGCTCCTACACAGCTTTGCTGGCCACTGTCCTCTCCTAGTAGTGCCCTGGTGTTCTCGCCCTCTGCTCACAGGTTTCACTAAGGAGGGCCCCCTTGGGACGTGCAGATCTGTGTGCTCTTTGCACAGGCCTCGTAACTGTGAGCATGCAGCTGGAAGACGTGCAGGATACTCAAGGTCATGACCCACCCCAGGAGTTTCCCACAGTCACTCAAGGAGCCAGAATGCCGAAGGAAGGATGGGGATAGCCTCTGTTCCTGGGGGGTGGGGAGGGGCAGGGATGGTAGTGAGCCTGGCTTCCGGCAAATCCAACCCCGAGGCACCCAGACTCTTGCTGTCCAAGCCTGCCTTCCATCCTGTTTCCCTGCAGAAGATCGGGCCCAGAGACAAGAGAGCTAGTGACAGGGAGACAGAGACCTTCATTGGAGCCTCCTGACACTTCTGTGTGGATCTGTGACACAGGATGGCATTGCATGATATAATCCTGGTAGCACCAGGAAGGAAGAACCTGAGACTAATAGGTCAGTAAGGTGCAAAGTCACGTGGGCCTCAGTGGTCGTTCAGTGTCGGGAGACCAGACTTCTGACGGATAATCTGATGTCCATTAACCTCTTCATGGTCTCTTCCAGACTGCAGAAGGTAGACTGTGTGAGCTGAGCCAAGTTTTAGGGGCTCCATGTTGTAGGCTTTGGGAAGCTACCCAGGGTCAAGTAACTGCACCTCTCAGCCCCCCTTACTTTCAGGTATTCCTGGAAGAAGCCCCCTTTCCCATAGCAGACAGAACGTAAGGTCTCAGGTGCACACTGCTATTGTATGAGTGGTAAACTCCAGGAGGATGTATGAGCGGCTCAGCCAGTCTCCACACACACATGCTGGTGTTTCCATGTAGTTTAGACAGCCCAGGGAAGACAGAACCCTGCAGGACAGAAGAGATGACTCAGACCATTTTCTGCCCTCTCCAGGAGATGTAAAATTATGCTTTATACCTAACCATGGAGGTATAGACGTGAGGCCCCAGAGCACGGAGCCTGAGTGGGGAGGATGTGGGCTGGCAGACAGGCCCTCCAGTCACGGACATTCTGCCTGGTCTTGAAGGAGGTCTGGCAGGTTGCCAGGTGAGAAGGAGCTAAGTTGCCGGGAAGAGGAAACAAGGCACGCATAGTGTGGAAGGTGGCTGAGCAGACCTTGCTCGGAGCAGGGGGTGGTTGGCCCTGGTTGGAAGGAAGCTGGGAACTGGATGGGATTCAGTGTACAGAGGTCTGGATGGTAAAAGATTTTCCGACAGCATGAGCTCATCTGGGCTGGTTTAAAAATAGCTCCTGCACAAGATGGAGACTGCATTCCAGGAGCGGAGGCCAGGCAGCTCGCTCCTTCGCTGCTGCTCTCTGTTGGCTGCTTCTGTGGGGGGGCAGGAGAGCAAGGGCACCACAGCAGAGAGGTATCCATCCCATCCACTCAGTGGAGCATGCGCTGTGCCCCACTTAGGAAAGAATAGGGGGGTAAAACACGGGCAGCCTGACAGTGTATCCGTTACTTTTCTGTTGCTGTGATTAGAACACCATGCAACTTATAGAAGAAAGCAACCGTCTCCAGGAAAGACAAAGTCATGCTCTGAGTGGATGAACTGTCTTTAGCTTCTGTCAGGCCCCTGGTGTTGGGCGCTTTTGCATTTCATGCATGTTGCTTGAGTATTCTCTCGATTCTTCTCATTTCTGATAGAGACTAATTTAAAAGAGTTCCTTATTAGACCCCAGGAACATCCGCCCACCCCTCACTGCCTCGCTCTTGAGCAGCAAGTACAGGGATTAGCAGCTTCTGAGGCAGAGGACGACAGCGCACATCCAACCTGCTCACAGCCGTCGCTTCCCCTCTAATTTCCGACAATTAGAGAAACAGCAGTGAGTCAGGCTAGCTGGAGAGGCGGGGAATGTGTGTTGGGTAGTCTGGCGGTGGCCATTTTAACCCCATGGGTCCCTCGTTCAGATGTAACCATCAGCCCAGAGCACACTGATTTTGCTGCATTTGACCACATTCTGAACCCTGGACTCACCCCTGCTAGTGAGAAATTCTCCAACTGCCTGCACCACCCCTGTCTAAAGGAGCCCACCCTATCCCTGGCACCCCTGGGTGCTCCCGGCCACCCAGCTCCAACATCCTCACTGGCCCCTGCCTATCCCCGGAATTAAGGAGTGACCAGATCCCTGGTGTTTTCCTCTTCTGACACACATCGTTCACTGGTCACCCGCTTTAGAGCCTGGAGGCTCCCCTGAAGCTCCAGCCTCTGCTGTCCCTCCAGTCTTTCGAGGCCCATTTAGATCTCATCTGCTTCGTGAGTGCCTTGTAGACCCCCTCTTCCCACACTGATTGGAGGGCTGTGTTTGCTAATAAAGCTGTTGCGTTTCACTGTGTACACGTGAGTCTTAGTGTCTGTCTCTCCCCTCCCACTTCACTGACGGGCTATGTGAAAGCTTGGAGCCCATGCAGTATGGGTCATTTTACACCTATAGATGAAGCCATGGCCCAGGCATTTCCGTGGCACAGGTCACCTCTGGCAGGAGTGCCCGAGGCTAGAGAGAGAAACAAGTATTGGTCAACACTTTAGAAGCAGAAATCCAGGCAGAGAGCATCTGTTTTATTCAAGTGTTTCCCTTGGTATTTTTAAGTGGCATCCAGTGTTCACAGTTGCCTCTACAGAATATTCTGGAGCTCATGGGCTTTCTTCGCCTTCGGAGCAATGTCCTATGAAGTATGTGGATCCCTAGATACTCGTGTCCAAAGGGCCCATACTGAACTATAAGGAAGTGTGTGCGACATGTTGGGCTCACAATGCAGGCCTGAAGTACTTTGCAGGACTCTGAGAAGGGGCTTATGTATAGGGCATGTGCCAAGTATACTTTGTGACAAGAACTTGCTGAGTGAGCATGCTCAAAGGTCTAGCCTTTTCTCCTAAAGTGCTGTTTGGAAGCATGAATGGCAAGTGTCCTTTTGACTGCAGTGTTTAGGCATTAGAGTCACAGGAGTGAAGACTCCCAGGAAAAATCTGTATTAAAGACTTCCCAGGCACACACAAGAAATAAAAATCAAAGGCATCCTGCCTAGCAGAGGAAGCAGAGCAGAGGGAGGGCCTCTCGGGGCTCCCCTTTGTAAAGTGTGTGTTTAGCAGTCATGGCTTGGCAGGTTCAACTAGGCATTTTACCGTGGTAAGTAATGTGTGTGCAATTAGCTCCGTTAGCCGCCAGCCACGCAAGGTCTGGATAACGCTGCTTCCCTGTGCTTTCCAGTTCTTCCCCCAGAGGTCCCATTCTGCCAGTGCCGCCTGCCTGACTCCGCACGGCACCATTCTCCACCAGACCCTGGACTTCGACGAGTTCATCGCCCCCCTCCCGCCTCCACCCTACTACCCTCCAGAATACACCTGTACACCCACAGCGGAGGCCCACAGGTCAGTCCTCCTCCCCGTGTCCTGTGTCCCGTGGTGCGTGAGAAGCCGCAGACAGGAAGCATCTCTGGGAGGAGGAAGTGGTGATGGCGGGGGAGAAAGAGGTGCAGAGGGGAACAGAAGAAAAGCCAGGACGGCAGCATGCACCTCACAGGGATAGGAAGTGAAGAAACGAGATGGGACCTAGCGACACAGTTCTTTCTTTTATTTTTGTTCTTTGGGGTTTGGGTGGCCATGATGAGTCAATTGTGTTCCATTTTTATTTTTATTTTTTGTTGTTGACAGGGCCTCATTGTACAGCCCAGGGTGGCTTTGAACTGTCCACGTAGCCCCAAATGGCTTCATACTTATGATGCTCCTGTCTCGGTGTCTCAAGTACTGGAATTACAGGCGAGCACCACAAGGCCTGACAGAATAGCAGATTTCTGTCGAGGTCTTTGCAGTGTTACCTAAATAGCACCGTAGGCTGGGGCTGGGGTCAGCAGCCTGCAGCGTAGGCCAGGCTCTGTGGTGTGCTCACAGTGCCAAGTTGCCCCTGAGTGACGGTCGTCACCGAGCGCGGAACATTAATTAGAAATTCCATCAGCTTTGTCATTGATTTAATTATAGTAGACAGAGCTTAAGTGTTCAATGAAATACGAGCATCTCTCAGAAGAAAGACAGAAGTTAAACCTGCTCAGGGAGTCAGGCTTTTATTTTTCAATGGGATGAGTGTTTGTCAACACTCGGATGGAAATGTCAGACCCTGGCCTGGGCCCTCAGGGGCTGACCATGTTCTGTTTTCTAGGGGCCTCCACCTGGACTTTGCTCCCTCTCCCTTCAGCACTCTGTACGACGTTGCCATCAACAGCCCTGGCATGCTGTACCCTGCTGAGCTGCCCCCACCCTACGAGGCCGTGGTGGGTCAGACTCCCGCCAGCCAGGTGAGACTTGGGCCCTGACAAGACCAGCTCTTATGTATACCCTACTTCCTGGCCTGTCCTCAGAAAGCTCCCAGACAGGTGTTGACTGTGTCACAGACCCCAGCGACTGCCCTGTGATGAAGCCTCTGCATGTCCTGGGCAATGTGGGACCCTTACAGAAACTGCAGCCTGGGCACATCACGATGTGAACTTGCCCTTGGGATACTGGACCTAATTCCTGCAGCCAGACCCAGCCTAACTCAGATGTGTCTGTGTTCCATGCTGCCCAGTGTGTCTGGAGGGAATAGAAGGAACTGGGGCAGCTTCTAACCTGTGACCAGAGCAGGGGGTGCTGAGCTTGTAGACTAAGGACTCGGGACCAAGACCTGTCTTAGCCATTAGACATGATCTGACGGAGCTGTAAGAGGCCAGGCAGCCCCAGACCAGGGATGTGCCTCTGCTGCCAGCTACTTGGGACCTTCTCTGAGCTGTGTGTGCTAGGGGCACCTATTGCTCCATGGTTCCCGACCATTAACAGGCATTTCGAGTATGTCTGTAAAGCCTTGGTTCCTTCTTCTGAAAAATGATGAGGGGAAAAAAAACCAACACATTAGTATCAAGCTCATAGGATGAAAGGAAATGGTGCTCTGCAATGTAAGCCTGGGAACATGGTAAATCCTGAATTCAGGAGACATCTCTGGGCATATTTTGGTAGCATTTTTATCTTAGCCATTATTGTTGTTGTCTTTGTTGAGTGTGAAATCTCTAATCAGGCAGAGAGGTGAGGTCATGGGACCAGGGAGGTCTTAAGTGGAAGCCATAGGGACAGAGCCAGAGGTGGGGACACCGTAGTCAGGTAGCACAAGTCACAGAGCTGGATAATACCACAACATGGAGGGTCTGCAGGACATGCCAGGTATGTCCACACTCTGTCCCTTAGTCCCTGCTGCCTGACCCCTGGTGCAAGGCTTAGACTTTTTGACATCCCCTCAAGCTCTGATCCTGCACCTTGGACATCACGACGACCCAAAGGGGTGGAGGAGAGTCAGCATTACTGGTGTTTACCTCAGCCACTGACAGGATATGGATCCCATGCAGAAGCTCTGTTTTTGGAGTACTGCTTGGCCACTGTACCGGCTCAGCCTCATAAGCCTCAGAGATAAGCACAGCCGTAAGGGTGGGTCACTTTCTGGAGGCTGAGTCAGGGCACGAGGAAAGGCAGCAGGGCACATGCACGCTGTGATCCATGGGAAGGAAGCATGGGCAGTGCTGTTCAGACTGTTGGCATCAAAGGGAAAAGAAACATTTAGCCCAGGGATTCTCCCTCAGTATTGGGCCAGCCTGGTGAATCCTGCCTGCCCCGACATAACCAGAGAATCCTTGAGTAATGCCTTTGTGCCCACCCCAATCCTGAAATGCCCTGCATGGCTCAGTGGCTGCAGGTGGCACCTCCCGACCCAGGATCTTGGCCTCTTTTGTGTACATGATAGAAGTCACGGTGTAGGAACTGCCTGAGAGGAAAGGGTGATTAGAAACTCAGTTAAGGTGAGATCCTGTAATCTCTCAGCTTGGACAGCCATTTGCCTAGACTTCCCAAGCAGAGCAGGAACCTCCGACTTAGCAATGAGGTTTATCTTTCTGTTTATGATAAAAAAAAAAATAGTGAAGATATTGATTGTGATGACCAGCCTTAGCTCTCAAAGGTTCCTAGCTTGTACTGGGTATTCAGGGAGGATCTGAGAGCTCAGATTTAGTGATGTGAAGAAGTGTACCTGATTAGAGATTTCACACTCAACAAAGACAACAACAATAATGGCCACAATAAAAATGCTACTAAAATATGCCCAGAGACGTCTCCCGAATTCAGTATTTACCATGTTCTCAGGCTTACATTAAATAGCACCATTTCCTTTCATCCTATGAGCTTGATACTAATGTGGTATCAATGTGGTACCCAGTGGGTATCCAAGTCCCACAAAACCTTGTCAATCAAATCCCAGTGTTGGGTCCACTCCCAGGAGTTCCAAGTCAGTGGTTGGTTGGGGAAGGAGGGAGGGTGCTTGAGGAGTTTGCATTCCTAACAGCTCCCCACGCCTGTGGTTCCTGGGGCTCACTTTGAGAACTGGAGCAGATCGCTGTGGCAAGGTTTGTAATGCAGAGATGATAATATGATGGATCTTATAGGCAAATGTGGTGCCAGGGCCTAGAAAGGTGGGAGGAAATATCACCAAACCCACATGACAAGACCAAGAAGAGAATGTGTTAGGCCCAGAGCAAGGCCCTCCATGGATGGCAGACAGCAGGAAGTCAAGAGGTGATGGAGGAAGGCAAATGGGCAGCTCCATTCTGGGAAGCAGGGGCCCGGAAGCCATGTCTGCAGTAGTATGTCATTTCATGGGTGCCTTGGGTGGGAGGCTCTGCCATTTCCTACTCCTAGGCAAGGCTGCTAAAATTCCAGTTTCCTGCTGGGGAGCTACTTCTTGGCTTCCCTTTGTGAGGTGGTACTCATTTTCGTAAGAGAGGGCAGGGTGGATGGATCATGATTCCATGGGCCCTTCCCTGTGGACAATGTCAGGCCTGGGGCATTGCCCTGTCAGACAGAGCCTTTGCTTCCCAGCAAGACCCTCTTTCCAGAAGCCTCATGCTGGCTTTCCAAGGCCCTTGAGTGCAGATGTGGGCTGTGGCTGCAGACTTTGAGTGTGACATTTAGTACCCACCCCACATTGCACACTAGACGGGTATTGATTCATGTTGCATCACCAATTTTCTCTTTCCCCAAAGAGCACAATATATTTCAGGTTAATGTATGGTTCTGAGATCAATATGACACTGTTCTTCCAAGGCGCTGGAAAATTCTCCCTTCCGTGATTTTTCTCAGAGAACTGGGGTAAAGAGGGCTAAAGGTCAAAGCTGTGTCATGTTAGTTTATGTTAGCTCAGAAACCTGCCACCCGCAGGGGCTGGCACAAGCTCAGTCTGCTATGGAGCAGGCCAGGTACGTGTGTCACATGTCCTGTGGCCCTTCTCCAGGCCACCTGTACAGCAGAGACACATCTGGTGATTAAGGACATGCAGCTCCCGGGGCCAATTTTCTTTGATGCTCAGGTGTCAGGGCACTTTTCAATTCCACAGACATCTCTGGGAGTCCGGAAGTGAATGAAACCTATTACCATCCACAGAGGGAAGGCTGCGCCCGCCACCTGCCCCCTCCTCCAGGGTGGTCCATCTCCCTTGACCAGATGTCAAGGAGCTGCCCCCCTTCACAGCGTGAGCATTTTCCCTGGGTGAGGGGGTGGTTAATTGCTTGCCCCTGCACAACAAAGGGTGTAAGAAATTGCCTATCAGCTGTGGTTAGAGCAGAGCAGACCAGAGAGGGGGACATGAGTGAAGTGGGGACACACAGGCAGTAAGGGAGTAAGAAATGGCAGCCGGTGGGAAGATTGTTTTTCCTGACACACTGTCGGTCTATGTTGTCCAGGCTGGCCGTGAACTCTTAGCCTCAATGGAGCTTTCGTCTCCAGTCTCCAGGATAACTGAGATGCCAGGCGTGCCCCTGAGAGGATGTTTTTAGTCCTTTAACTGAGGATGCTCATTCAGACCTCTTCCCTTCCTTGATCAGCACATACTCCCTTCTGGCATAGGTATGGATGTCATTCTGTCCCACAGCTCCAGGCTGTGTCCCACAGCTCCAGGCTGTGCCCCACAGCTCCAGGCTGTGCCCCCAGCTCCAGGCTGTGCCCACAGCTCCAGGATGTGCCCACAGCTCCAGGATGTGCCCACAGCTCCAGGCTGTGCTCCACAGCTCCAGGCTGTGCCCACAGCTCCAGGCTGTACCTACAGCTCCAGGCTGTGCCCACAGCTCCAGGCTGTACCCCACAGCTCCAGGCTGTGCCCCACAGCAAGATCACAGAGGTGAATCTCTAGCCATGGCAGCAAAGCTACGGAGATTTTTCTCACTTGACAAGTTCCTGCCTAGACACAAACTTACATTCCAGGGACCACTGGCGGCCGGGCTTCATAGCCACGGGATATAAAACCATGAGTCTACTGCCTCGTGGAGTTAACAACCCATGTGATGACAGCACGGGACAGCTCCCCTCCCCTGGGACTTCAGGGAGAGAATCGTACCTGGCCATCTGGGTGGGGCCGTGGCATGTGGGAAACAAGGAAGGTGGTCCAGGTGGAGAGTGCAGCATGCCGAGGTGAGGGGGTGGGGCAAAGTCTGCTGTAGTACTCTAGGTACAGGTTTTCTGACCTTACATGTCTAACTATGGAAGTGCCTTTGATAAATCCAGTGTCTAGGTTGACCTGACCGGGAAGTACTTGACCGGGTACGGCTAGGAAGGGAAGTCTAATACAATACTAGAAGTTACAAGAAAGGAGATGGGCAGGTGTGGTATCACCAGCTGTGAGTCCTATGAATTATATGTTTAAAGGAAATGACCCCTACATTTAAAACTGGGGAGTGGAGTATTTCGAAGATGACTTTGAGTATATGAAACCCTCAATGACAGCTGATAATTACCCCCAAACAGTGGCTTTTCATTAATCTGGTACTAGATGGTTGACCTCATCCAGGAGTGAGAAACCCATCACAGAAATGGGGCAGAATTCCCATGCAGGGTTCCCCACAGAGCCCGTCTGCCTGAATTCCAGTTGATCCTTCAGCTCCAATGGCTGGTCCAAGTAGCATCTCAGAACTCTCAAGTCCCAGGTTCAGGCCCTTCCCTTGTTTGCTTCTCTGCTGCTCTGATAAAACATCATGACCAGGACAGCTTCTAGAAGGACTGCTTTATTTAGCATACAGTCCCAGAGGGACAGGAGTCCATCATGGCAGGGGAACAGCAAGCATGGCAGCTGAAGTGGCAAGCAGAGAGCTCACTACTGAACTGCAAGCACAAATCAGAGAGAGAGGGAGAGAGAGAGAGAGAGAGAGAGAGAGAGAGAGAGAGAGAGAGAGAGAGGTGGGGGGAGAAAGACAGAGATAGAAACAGAGACAGAGAGAGCGCAACAGAAAGACCTAGAACTAGCATGGTGTTTACTCTCCAGAGTCCACCGCCAGTGACGTACTTCCTCCAGCAATGCCACACCTCTTAAACTCCCCCAAACAGTGCCACCAACTGGGGACCAAGTGTTCATATGCCCGACAGACATTTCTCACATGGCTTGGGGTGTCCCAGGGCAAGTTACATAGGAAGCTTGTCTCTCACACTCTTCATCCTGCCAGGATCCCTGTTTATGAACCTTAGTGGCTGAACTCGAATATCAATTTAGAGTCCGCGCCACACTTGCCCATCCCCTTGACTGCCTCTGTAGCGCTACTGAACCAAATGGCCATTTCCCCCACAGCTTTGTGCAGTGAGGTGGCCTCTGCCATCAGATTCAAATTAAACCCCTCACACTCTACTCAGAAGTGATAGATGCGCTCCCAGGAGCCATCTCTTTTCCAAACCACATTTCCTGGTGCTCGAATATGGGAGCCAGAGGGAAGTGAGCGATACCCTGCAGAATATGAAGCAAATCCAATTTCCTCTTGACCTTGTCCCTTTGTGGATTCTATTTCTCTTATTTTATTTCTGTTTCTTTATTGCCAAAGCTTTCTTTTTCAGGCTGCATGTTCTCTCTCTCTCTCTCTCTCTCTCTGTGTGTGTGTGTGGGGGGGGGGTGTATGGGTTAGATATTGGGGAGAGGATTCTGGAACAACATAGCCCTTTAGGCAGTTTCCTTTTGTTATTTAGTGGAAGATTCTTGGCAGACATTTTCAAAATTGGTTATGGGTGCATAGTGAGTAGAGTAGGGGGAAAGGTGTGTGGAGATGCGATGGTGGCATGAATTCTCTCTCCCTCGGTTCCCTCCCCCAGCGTCCTGGCGGGCTTAGGAGGGAGAATAGCCTGTGTGCGATTGCTCCAAAGCGTATCCGTGGATGGAAGGCAGCATGGAGGCTGCTCTCCTCCCTGGCGTTCGCTTGATTTCCAGCTCCCCTCTGCCCACCACTTCCCCACCACCCCAACAGGGAGCATCTCACACCCTTCGTGTTGGTACCACAGCTGGAGGCACCCGCCCTAACTCCATTACAGTTTGCCGAGCAGAGACGAGGACTAGCAGCTCGCTGATTGAAGTGGCGGGCGACACGGGAGGCAGGAATGTAATTACCTGGGCTGGAATCGGACCGAGCCACAGGGGCTTGCCTCACCTTCCCCAGTCTCCTCTCGAGCTCATTACTTGGCAGTGTGTCCCCAAAGCAATTCTGAGATAACACAAGGAGTCAGATATTGTTTCCTGAGCTGGCAAAGGGGTAGGTGGCAATGTGGCGGATGGGCAGGGTGTGGGGTGTAGGACAGGGTGTGGCGTATGGGCAGGGTATGCCATGTTTCAAGCCTGTGCCAGATGCCTGAAGCACAGTTGGGAGAGTCGTGCCTGTCAGGGAGGAGACTGCAGCACACACAGCCCAGGTGAGATGGGGCTCAGCCTCCTGTGTCCTGTTTCCTGAGACCTCTCCGGATCAGAGTCACTCCGTGTACTGGCCAGTTGTGTGTGTCAACTTGACACAAGCTAGAGTCATCAGAGAGGAAGGAGCCTCAGCTGAGGAAATGCCTCCGTGGGATCCAGCTGTAAGGCATTTTCTCAATTAGTGATCAATGGGGGAGGGCCCAGGCCCTTGTGGGTGGGGCCATCCCTGGGCTGGTGGTCCTGGGTTCTATAAGAAAGCAGGCTGAGCAAGCCATAGAGAGCAAGCCAGGAAGCAGCACCCCCCATGGCCTCTGCATCAGCTCCTGCTTCCAGGATCCTGCCCTGTTTGAGTTCCTGTCCTGACCTCCTTTATCGATGGACAGTGATGTGGAAGTATAGGACAATTAAAATCTTTCTTCCCTAATTTGCTTTTTGGTCATGGTGTTTCATCACAGCAATAGAAACCCTAACTAAGACAGTCCAAGAGGAGAGTGGCAGAATCTCCCCGACCTGAGCTTGAAGAGAACTCTCCAAGTCCACATTCCACCAAGTCAGGGTGGTTCTGAATGATATGCCATTGCTGTCACACTGTGGGTTGGCATGCAGACCGGCACCCCACCCAGCGTGCACCTGGACCCTGACCCAAAGCTCAGGCAAGAGAGTAGTAGCCTAGGAGCTCCCTCACTCTGTCTGCAAGGGAACAAAAGCAAGTCAAGGACAGGGAGTTCACTCGGGATGCAGCCGTTTATCCAAGTGCTCATGCCACACCCTAGCCATGATGGAGGGAAGTAAGTCGGGTCTCATGACCATTTGTCCCATGGTTTATTCTTCCTGGAACCACAAGGAAAAAGTGAGAGAAGGCAGTTGGGGGTTGGGACTGTCCTAAGTTCCACCAGAACAATGGAGGATGGCCTTTTGTCTTAGAGTTACTATTGCTGTGATGAAACACCATGACCAAAAGCAAGCTGGGGAGGAAAGGGTTTTATCTGGCTTACACTTCCATATCGATATCGCTGTTCATCATCAAAGGAAGTCAGAACAGCAACTCAAGCAGGGCAGGCACCTGATGCAGAGGCCATGGAGGGCTGCTGCTTACTGGCTTGCTGCCCTGGCTTGCTCGGCCTGCTTTCTTACAGAACCCAGGACCACCAGCCCAGGGGTGGCACCACCCACAATGGGCTCGGCCCTCCCTCATCAATCACTAATTAAGAAAATGCCTCACAGGCTTGCCGACAACCCTATCTTCTGGAGGCATTTTCTCAATCGAGTTTCCCTCTTCTCAGATGACTCTAGCCTGTGTCAAGTTGACATAAAATTATCCAGCCCACCTATCTATAGTGCCCTAGTGGAAGGTGAGTAGACTCGGTGTACGCCAGGCCCCTGGAAGGTACTCTGAGTGCAGAAGGCCAGAGAAAAGGGCTTCAGTCTTATGACTTGAACTCTGGAGTTTCACACATACCCCACCTCATAAACTTAAGTGAGAAGAGAGGAATGTATGTGTATGTCTCCACTCCTTCTCTCCAGATGAGCCTTAAAGCCAACCTGCACAGTTGTTCCCCAGAGTATTTGTCCCAGGATGTCCCTCACATGCTGTTCGCCCGGAACCTATACACGTCCTCCTCTGTACTTTAAGCCTAACAGGATGCATCCATGTAAACTCAGCATAGGGGCATGGAGATTCCTATTTCACCCTTTGGAACTTTTGGGGAAGTTTTCTTTGTTGATTGAATCGAAGGAATTTGAGGGCTCAGAGGACTGGCTGTGTTCCTGGAGGCTGCCTGGGTGTTCTGAGCAAGGGTGACGCTTTGTGTTTCTTGCTGTAGGTTCCAAGTGTCGATCACCAGGTGGCTGACTCCAGTTCCGGGGACCCAAACACTGCTGCTGACTTCAGCACACCAGGTAACCGGACCTCTCTGTTTGAAGCACTGCTGTGTGTTTCCCAAGGATGTCTCTCTTCTCCTGTTTCCTTGCCCTGCCTCACCTGCCTCCTGCTCCTTCCTCTCTACCTGTAGCATGGCGCTTCGGCCACAGCATTCTTCCCTAACCTAGGTCCAGTAAGTTGTGTCCCCAGGAGAGCTCACACTTCCTCTGGGATGTTTTGTTGACTCTGCCCTCAAGGTCCTTTCTCCTTCACTTAAGTATGTGAATTTGAAGAAAAAGTACCTTCAGCTTGAGATCCACTCTTTTAGGAACAAAGAGGAATGTTTAGATAGTCCCTGGCTCTCAATGATCTGACTACACCATATATATATGGTGGAAGAAAAGTAATGTGCTATTCGGTAGAAACTGTTCAGCTCTGGGATTTTATATTTTCAGTAAACGGTAAACATACACTTCTATAAAAGGGACTTTGCATTAGGCAGCTGTGCATAACTGTAGGCTGCTGTGTGTGTTCTAAGCATGTTCACAGCAGGTGAGGCTGAACTGTGATGCTCAGGAGGTTTAGTACATGTGTTTCCACTTAGAAAGGTCTCAACCTGATGAGGTTCCAGGACGTGATTGCAGTATTCACTCATGAACATCTGTCCCAGGCTACTGTGACTGTACTCCTCCCTCAGCAGGAGGCAAGCTGGACTAAGAGGCTTCCAAGGACAAGGCTGGGCAGAGGATAAACCAGAAGTCATGAACTTGACAGCTCTGAGAGGCAAATGTGAAAGACCAGATTCCTGAACACACTGGAACCTCCATGGCACTGACCTGGGGTGCAGGAGAGGTATTAGATGAGCAGATGTACCTCAGCATCAAAGCAATGAGAAGACAGGGGATCAGAGAATCTCTTTCCTGGGGACTCCATCTAGACTTACAGGGACAGCTTATTTGGAGAGCAAAGTCATATAACTCATAGCATCCCATGACTAACCACAATTAATTATTGCTTCCAGCAAAGAGTTGACATCTAAGAGGAGCAGGAAGAAGCCAACCTTTAGAGAGGACTCCTCTGTGTTGCAAGGAACCCCAAGTCTCTGCAGACATGGGATTCAGAAGTGATCATGTCCCTCCCTAGGCTACTCCAAGGGGCCATCAGAAGTTCCCCTGGAGTCTGGTGGAGTGGTTAGAAGGCAGTATCACACCGCTTTGCTGCATTCCTGGGTTGGGCCCCACAGCTCCCAACTATGAGATGCCTACACATTACAAGTTCCTGGAAATCATGATTGAAAGGGTTCACAAGGTAGTTGGGACCTTCTCTGGCTATTCCATAAGAGTAGGTGAAATTGGACAGAGGAATCTGGGTACTCCTTGCCCAGGACCTGATCAGTGAGCTCTGGAGCTAGCCCTAAGACCAAAGGGTACTTCCAGCACCCAGTCTTCTAGAAATGATGCCAAGTACAAGGCATTGTACTAGTTTGTACCGGATTGTACTAGTTAATACCTTAGAGGCCTGCGGGCCAGCAGACTTATCTGTTTAAAAGATACCTCTGCTGTACCACAATGAGGTTGGGTTAAGGACTCTTTACTGTTTTGTTTTGTTTTGTTTTGTTTCTTATATGTTCAGTTGTTCCAGCCCATTTTTTTTCTTGCACTTTAATAATTAAAAAATATATGTTAGAAAAAGGTGAAGTTATAACTCACTCATAGAGAACTTGCCTGCCATATGTGAGGCCATGGGTTCAATTCCCAATACCGGAAAAAAATAAACAATTCAGTTGGACATAATTATGTGGCTCTGTCTCTAGGCCCTCTATTCTGTCCCCTTAATCTGTGTGCTGCTCTCCCAGTGCCATGCTATCCATGACAGTAGCCCTTGAGTGGGCTGAAAAATCTGGAAGAGTATCATTCCCACATCATTCATTAATGCACAAAGGTTGAGTCCTAGGGCCAGTGATTTTCCATATGCATTTCAGAATGAGTCATCTCTACCTTCATAAGCCATTGCTGGGATTCTGTAAGAACCACATCAAACACATAGAACAACGTGGAGAGACTCTGCTCATCTACAACTACACATTCCAGTCCATGGATTCAGTCCCCTTCCCTGGACCACTCTGGTTTCCTTCAACTCAACTCGATAATGTTTAGCCCCTAGATGCTACTGTCCATGCTTTGTTAGGTGCACACTCATCCTTCATATCTATGGGGGGCACGTTTCAGGACCCTTGTCAGATGCCAAAACCCAAAGATATAAGGGATTTGAGTCCCTTACATAAGATGATAAAATATGTAACTCATGCATGTCCTCCAGTATACTTTAAAATAAGTCACCTCTAGAGTATGAATCAATGTTTTGGTTTGGTTTGGTTTTTCAAGATAGGTTCTCTCTTGCTCTGTATAGCTAGAGAAGTAGTTGAGGGTCCTACATTTTGCAGGCAACAGGCAGTTGACTGAGACACTGGGCAGTATCCTGAGCACAGGAAAACTTAGAGCCTGCCCCAACAGTGACATGCTTCCTCCAACAAGGCCATACCCACTCCAACAAGCCACACTTCAAAATAGTGCAACCCCTATCAGATTATGGGAGTCAATTACATCTAAACTACCACATTCCTCTCCCTGGCCACCATAAGCTTGTAACAAATATCATAATGCAAAATTCCTTTAGTCCAACTTCAAAAGTCCCCATAGTCTATCATAGTCTCAACAATGTTTTAAAGTCCAAAGTTCAAAGTCTCTTCTGAGATTTATGCACTCTCTTAACTGATATCACCTGTAAAAATAAAAATCAAAAAGCAGACTACATACTTCTAACATATAATGTCACAGGATATATATTACCATTCCAAAATGCAGGAAAGGAAGCATAGTGAGGAAATACTGGACCAAAGCAAGACCAAAAACCAGCTGTGTGAACTCCAGACTCTAAATCTCCATGTCAGATGTCAAAATGCTCCAGATCTCCAACTCCTTTCAGCTCTGTTGAGTGCAGCACACTTGATTCTCTTGAGCTGGTTCCACTCCCTATTAGCAACTCTCTTCAGCAGGGATCCCAGAACTCTGGCATCTCTAACATACTGGGTTCTCCAAGGTAATCCAGGCTTCAATTTTACAACTTCATGCAATGGCCTCTCTAGGCCTCCATTCAGGAACATCCCTGACACATGCCTGACCTTGGTGGCTTTCCTTAGGCATGGAGGCAAATTCCATTACCCATTTCTTCTATCCTTAATTCTAAAGCCAGAACCGTGTGACTAAAGTTGCCAAGTTCTGCTGCTTGCTGAGGCTGGAACATGGCCCCCTCATTCAGTTACATCTTCACGAACCTTCTCTTTCTGATTTTCACTGCCTAAGTTTGGCTGTCCTGAAACTGGATCTGTATATCAGGCTATCCTCAAACTCAGTGATCCAAAACCTCTGCCTTCCCAGTGCTGGGATTAAAGGTGTGCACTACCACACCCAACTATAAAATTTTCTTTGATTCCTTTTCACAAGTTGGAAATCTAGCTAGGTGGAATCTTGCCCTAAGGTCAATACTCCCTTTATTTTATTTCTTAACCTGTTTATCTCCTTAAACATAGAACTCATTCCAGTCCACTTTCTGGTGCTCTTTTTCTCTAGAATTATGTTTCCTTGTTCAGCTCGTTCCTTTTCATTATATATCTTCATTAGAGGTAACACTAGTAACCACAAAACAGAGTCTATGCTAAGCTGTTTTGAGATTTCCTCTGCCCATGGAATTAGTCCAAAACTCTTCACTTTAGCCTCAGGCAGACTCTTTGGACAAGGGCAAAAGGCAGCCATTTTTTTTTTTAACCAAAATATCACAAGACCAGTCTCTAGGCCACAGACTAACATTCTTCTCCTCTGCAACCTCTTGATCCCCACATCACACTCAGCACTGTCATCCATGCTCCTACTAGTTTGGCCCATTAAGTGGCACTTAAAGCATTCCACTGCTTTCCTAACCCAAACTCCCAAAGTCCATATTACTCCATAGAAAAACATGGTCAGGCCTATCACAGCAACACACTAGTCCCTGGTACCAACTTCTATCTTCGTTAGGGTTTCTATTGCTGTGATGAGACACCATAACTATGGCAACTCTTATAAAGGAAAACATTTCATTGAAGTGGCGGCTTACAGTTAAGAGATTCAGTCTACTATCATCACGGTAGGGAGCATGGCAGCATGAAGGGAGATGTAGTACTGGAGAAGTAGCTAAGAGTCCTACATCTTGCAAGAGGAAGTAGACAGAGACACTGGGCAGTATCCTGAGCACAGGAAACCTCAAAGCCCACCCCCATAGTTATACACTTCCTCCAACAAGGCCACACCCACTCCAACAAAGCCACACCTCCTAATAGTGCCACTTCCTATGACATTATGGGGGCCAGTTACATTCAAACCACCACATTTAGCATAGACACAAAAGTTGGCAAAAGTGCAGTTGGTTGAATGGATGGATGCAGAACTCATGCACACAGAGGGTCAACTGCATGCCTCGGGATTTCATTCTCTTCGCTCAGCAACAGTATTGCATTTGGGACTTCCAGGTCCCCTTGGTCATTGTTACTGGGTGTGATGGACCATGCCATAGAGATGTGATTTGCTTTTTTGTTGATCTTGTCCCTTGTTACCATGCTGAACTTGCTTTTTAGTGTTACCATTCTTCATAGATTCTAGTTGCTTTTAAACTATTATGAATAATAATGTAGGTTTGGACATGGGCAAGACCACAGGGGAACGACAACCCAGAATTTTGGCTGGCATCTCATAAACCAGCCTGTCATTTTAGGGTTCTTTATCTAGAAGCCATGTTTATATTGTTAGTTGGAGTAATCTCTACTTCTGGAAGTGCCCTGGGGTCTAACATAAGGAAAGCAACTTTAAAAGTGAAGGTGTTTTCAGTCTTCATGATAGTAAAAACCTGGGGGGACAGTGAAGTCCATTAATGAGAGCCATAAAAAACATGTGTCACATGCTAGATACATTATTCTACATTAATTAAGAAAACTACAGGTGGGTTTTTTTTTTTTTTTTTTGGATGAAAAATTGGAAGTCCATTAGGACCGTAACTGTCATGAAAACAGGCTCGAGCATTACGCCAGGGACAGTGAGGAAAAACAGTCACCAGTCTTGGGCTGGGAGCTTTTTCAGTAGCTTCTGTAATTCTGTGTTTCCAGTAATTACATATGTATAATTCAGAGCGAAGTCATGCTTGCCTATCTGTGACTGGATTGTGTTAGCACTAATGGTAAGAACGTCGGATCAAGAAGGGTTAGGAGGCATGAATCGAAGCTGTTTAAACTATGGTTGGGGTGTTGGCTAGAAAGATGGCTCAGCAGTTAAGGACACATACTGCTCATGCAGAGGACCCATGTTCGGTTCCCAGCATCCACGTCGGACAGCACACAAGCACCACTCCAGCTCTAGGGGATCCCATGCCTCTGGCCTCTGTGGGTACCTGTCCTCAAATGCAGGGCCCTCCCACCCAAACTTAAGTATTTTCCAAAAGGATGAAATAAATATATACTTAAATCTTTTCCAAAAGGTTAAATATACGTATACATATGAGCAGTACTAGTATTTGATGCTAGTGTGTGCATATGTATGTATGTAGGGTATGTATGTAGGGTATGTATGTATGTCTATTTATTTGGGAGCAGTACTGGTGTTTGATGCAGGGCCTTGCACATTCCAGGCAAGCATTCTACAATGATCTATACCCTCAGTACTCTCTTCATTTCTTATTTTAAGGCAGGTTTTCACTAAGTTGTCTAGGATGAGCTGGAAAAATATTCTGTATGTAGTGTTTCTTCCTCAAGCCTCTTGTGTAGCAGGGATGACAGGCCTGCTCAATACAGCTCAGTTTACCTGAGATGATCTCAGTGCATCACTGTGTAGGCCTGCTCCACACAGCTCAGATTGTCTGAGATGATCTCAGTTTACCACTGTGTAGGCCTGAATCATACAGCTCAGCTTGTCTGAGATGATCTCAGTACACCACTGTGTAGGCCTGCACCACACAGCTCAGCTTTTCTGAGATGATCTTGGTACACCACTGTGTAGGCCTGCACTACACAGCTCAGCTTGTCTGAGATGATCTCAGTTTACCACTGTGTAGGCCTGCATCACACAGCTCAGCTTGTCTGAGATTATCTCGGCACACCACTGTGTAGGCCTGTTCCACACAGCTCAGCTTGTCTGAGATGATCTTGGTACACCACTGTGTAGGCCTGCTCCACACAGCTCAGCTTGTCTGAGATGATCTCGGCACACCACTGTGTAGGCCTGCTCCACACAGCTCAGCTTGTCTGAGATGATCTTGGTACACCACTGTGTAGGCCTGCTCCACACAGCTCAGCTTGTCTGAGATGATCTCGGCACACCACTGAGTAGTTCCCTAGGGAGTAACTAGCAGAGGTTGGCTGGGGTTAACAAATGCCGTTCCTGTCTTTGAAGTTCTCTGGTATAGTCAATTATTGCTTCTTTTTTTTATATAACCTCTTCATCTCTGAGCAGTTGTCAAATTATGTCCAGTAATAAACTCCTGGGAGCAATTGCTGAGTCCAAGGGAGCCTGTGCTGTAAGTGTTAATAGAGTGGCCAAATTGCATTATAGCAAAGTTACACAAGGCAGTGAGAAGCAGGACGCCGTCCCTCCTGCCGGCTCCTCTCCCCCTCCAAGGGAACGACCGCTCCCAGCCTTGGGTTCGAGCAACTTTTTTACAGGTCTGTTGTCCATGTGTGTGTCTGGATTTGACTCACTTCTTTCATTTGAAGTGGTTTTTTTTTTTAAGAAGATATTTTTGGAGTAGATTCGTAAGAAAAAGTGCTTATTAAATCAAGTCATGAGAAACGTATGAGGCCTTGCAAGACCTTCCTACTCACGGCGAGGACTCGTTTCTGCTCTGTTTCCTCTTTGGCGGCGGCACCACGTTCTTTATGCAAGCACACCACTTAAAAAAAATGTATTGATTCTCATACAGTATATCCCAACTGCAACTTGCCCTCCCTTTACTCCTCCTACTCACCCCCATATCTACCTCCCCTCCCCATCTCCTCCCAGAAAAGAGCAGGCCTCCCAGGGACATCAACCTAAGAAGGCACAAAAGGTACAGTAAGACCAGCCACAAACCCTGTCATCCAGGCTGGGTGACGCAACCCAGTAGGAGGAAAAGGGTCCCCAAAGCAGGCAAGAGTCAGAGACACCTGGCACTCGCACCGCCGGGAGGTCCCTCAAAACACCAAGATGACAACCATAACATATAAGCGGAGTACCTAGTGCGGACCCATCCGGGCGCCGCAATTTCCATTTCGGTCTCTGTGAGCCCCCAGGGGCCCTGCTTAGTTGATTCCCTGGGCCACAGCACACAACTCTTTATTGTCAGTTTTCTTTCTTCCTTTACAGTTTCTATCCTACCGTGAAGTCTCTGCTCCAAGCTGCAGACGTACTGTTACAGGTTTTCTTCTGCTCATTTTACACCCTCCAGAGAGAAGGGTTCATCTCCCTAGAGATTGGGGTGTTTGTTTGTATATGATGTATGTGGTAGCATTTATGTTTTCCAAATCGGCCATTAATTGTCACCCACTGTTTATGGAGGGGTAGCAGTGGTCAGGCAAGAATGCTTTAGAATCTTCCTTGGGCTGCTTCAGGAGTAGGCAGTGAGTACTGAGAGGTAGGTGGTCTGGGGCAAGCTCATGGGCACAGGGGAGCATGGAGCGCTGACCAGGCCCTGTGGAAAGAGAAGGAAGGAGCAAGGCTTGAAGCTTCCCGCCACTGATGGAAATCAGGCTGCTGTGATGGAACAAGTGTATCTCGAGCAGGTTATCACCTTGCAGTGTCTGCCCCTGGATGGAGCCGGTAGGCTGTTGGTAATTCCAGTAGAGCGAAGGAAGCGTCTACCCATCGGGGCTTCGTGTTCATGTGTTAAACAGCGTCTTGTGCGATCCCTAGGCTTCTGGCCTCTGAGTGGGAAGGAAGCACAGACATGGCCAGCTTCACTGGTCCACAGTGGTGGTGCTCACAATTTAGTGCTTATCCAAGTCCAGCTGAGGCTTGAGTGGCCAGGCTACACCCGATCCTGTGCCGAATCAGAGCCCATCCCGCAGCTACCCCCTCAACCCTGGGTTCACTTCTGATTGTTCCCAGGTGAGGTTGATGCTGCTGCCCAGGGCCTACTCTGGCAGCCAAGGCAAGCATCATGTGGGCTCTGTTTGTCCCACATTATCTGGCCTAGGGGCTGCAGGCCAGGTACGGGGTTGTACTTCCTGCCTGTCCTGGTGTCCTTCAGAGTCCGTGTTCTTTCTTGTCCGAGTCCTGATCTACAAGCAGCAGCTTGGTGATCAAAGCAGCTGAGTGCTGACTTTAGTCTCTCTGGGAGTGGGAGGGGCCTGAGCTCCCCCATCCTCCTCCTGGCGTAGTTCCTGGGAGGCTGTCTGCTTCTCCCCCCCCCCCAAGCTTTTTATCCATGCAGCAGTGCTTGGTGACCTGTCTCAGCGTTGGCCTGCTTCTAACGGTGGAGTTCATGTAGGTTGGGTTTGGAGGGCAGACGGCTGTCTGTCTCTGCATTCGGGTGCCTTTGGAGCCACTCACTCTAATACTGGGCCCATTCTCTTGCAGTGCCTGCCAGTAGCACGAGTCTCCCAACATCAGAGGGTGCCACCTCACTGGGTCCAAGCCACCCATCTCCCGATGGCACCTTGGACACCCCACCACCCCTTCTGTCTACTCCAGTCCCTCATCACATGTCTCCAGAAGCAACAAGCTTGAGCACACAGGCACAACCGAGCCCAGGGCGGGTGGCCCGCTCGGCCAGCGACCCCACCTCCTGCACCTCCAGTGAAGCAGGTATGGCTCCCTTGTATTCTCAGGGTGGGCCCAACTTGTAGGGCAAGAAACCTCTGACAACTGAGGCCCAGCCTTGGATCCTGGGAAGGGTCATCCACACATTTGAGGGCCCTGAGCTGGGGTGGAGGGTTGTAGTCTTAGGCCCTTGCTGTGTTGCGAGGGAGACATCCCTTCTGGGAATGGAGAAAGGATGCAAGAGTTTAGGGCAATGAGATTCCCTTTAGGTGACCTGCACCACTGTGCCTTCATGAGCACGACGCTGAACTGCATGCATGCTCTGAGGTCCAGGTCAGAGTGGGTAGCCGCAGGTAAAGACTGTGTGTAGGTGGTGTGCCCTCTGGCTGGAGTGTGTTCAGGGAGTGTCTTAGCTAGGGTTTCTATTGCTGTGAAGAGACACCATGACCACAGCAACACTTATAAAGGAAAAAAAGTTAATTGGAGCTGGCTTACAGTTTCAGAGGTTTGGTCCATTATCATCATGGTGGGAAGTATGGCAGTGGGCAGGCAGACCTGGTGCTGGAGAAGGAGCTGAGATTTCTACAGCTGGATCCACAGGCAGTAAGGAGACTGTACCACACTGGGCATAGTTTGAGCACATACGACCTCAAAGCCCACCCCCACAGTAACGCACTTCATCCTACAAGGCCACACCTACAGGACCTCTGTGGCCAGCTGCCCAGGGAAGCTTATGCCATACCAGCTTCCTTGGGAATCTTGCTTGTGTGCCTGAAGCTGGAGAATGGACACCTGAACCTTGATGTAATAGGGGAATAATTTCTGCCAGTAAGGACTGGCTGGTGGTCTTTGACTCTGCAGCCCCGTGGGAACTTTTGTCTGATTGGGTTTGAAAGACCTCTACAGAGGGCGTAGGGGTACCCACACCAGCCTCACTTCAGTGGCCTTGTGCGGCTGAACACCAAGCAGCCTAGAGTCTGGCCATGCCCAGGGAGAGCAGTCTTTGGAAGGAACCAAAAGAGTGACAGAAGCCGGCTACCCAGGAGCATCTTCCTGGTAGAAACATCAGATTTTGCACCTGTAGATTTGGGGTGCTACATTCCCCCACCCCTTGCACCTCCCGGAGAAAGTTCAATCCAAACCTGGAATGTTCTCCCTGCTCCTTTACTTGACACCATACGGCTTCCCTTCCTTCTACCCCTAAGGGCAGCGTGTGGGCTTCTGTGTCCATTGCCCTCATGGAGCTTTGAGAGAGGCTCACATATGGTTGGAGGGGATCGGGTCCCTCCTCTGACCTTCTGATAGCTTTCTTTGGCCTGTCCCTCTCAGTGGAATTCATGGTCTATGACAAACAGCCACAAGGATGGGGCAGGGGAGAGGTGGCCACCTTCCCTACCCGAGGTCCACATAGCAGCCCGCTGCCTCAGCCTCCTCTTGGCCAGAGGAGACTGCCATTGCCCCACATGTTGAAGGCCTGTGCCTTCTGCGTCCCTGGAGAGCCTCAGGATTGGAGGGTGTTCCCAGGCACCTGCTGGGCTCCTGTGGGACCCAGACCTGGAGAACTACAAAGGGCTTCCTTTTATCTACACATCTGCCTAGCCCTAGGCAGCTGGTGAATTTTACCACCCCCCCCCTCGCCCCTTCCTGTGGGAACTGAATGTTCTTCTGGTTGAGGTACAGCCAGGACCCTGGGATAGGACTGTCCTGGGCTGCTCTGGAGAGGAGTGAGGCACTCCTCAAACCCTTTGACATCCACCTGCTGGAGCGGGGAGGGTCATGGCTAGTGGTCCTTTGCTGCCTCCGCATTCAGCTGCTCTAGCTCTCGACCTAGAATGTGAGTTCCTGACTCAAGATCATTATATCAGAGCCTGTAACTCACAGCATACATATGCTTAACTTATTTACTTACATTTCATTTTGTTTTGAGACAGCATCTCATGAAGTAGCTCAGACTGACCTCAAACTCCTGTCTCAGTCCCAAAGTGCGAAGACTGGGGCCATTGCGCCCTGGCTTTGCCTTATTTTGTTCTGCTAAGGGGGTCATTGGCCCTGCCTAAGAGGTTTATGCATCGTCTTGTATTTAATTGCTAAGCTTGCCTGCTACTTACTATCCCCAGGACCCTAGAACAGACCACCCAGAATGTGTCTATTTTGGGTGACATGTTAAGCAAGCTGATTCTCAATATGATCCTTGGACAGTGGACCACATCTCCCTACCCAAAGATGCCCAGTTCTTGGAGGTGCCATTTACACAGTGTTTATCCTAATTTTGAGGAAGAGTGATATTTGTGACATCATCTGGTGGAAGCCAGAGTCATTCCTCTAGGCCCCGCCTAGAGGACCCTGGGGGGAGACCCTGGAGAGATGCTGCTGTCCACACATGGCACGGGGGAGGAAATTCACCACCTTTCTGCCCCCTCTAGTCTTAAATCAGACTGTCTCTAGATGTTCCTACTCTGCTCCAACAAGTCATCAGACCACAGAGGACAGAGGCCACGGAGCTGGAGGAGGCTGAGGAGAGCTCAGGAACCCCCCACAAGCCCTCCTCTTGGGCCCACCCCTCACTTTCCTCCTCATCTCAAACCTGAGAGGTTAACACCAACTTCACCCCAGGCTGACAGGAAATAAAGTGATCCAGGAAGCTGGGTCACACGGGGGTGCCTTCTCTGAAACAAAACTGGCAGCAGCCTTTGTTCCTTTTTTTTTTTTTCTCCCCTAGAACTTCGGTTTCATTTGGTTCACAGTTGTTTTCAAATTTCCTCTTTCTCTTTAATTTTTAGTCTCGACATCACGCCCTGCCATGGCTGCCTGTCAGCACCAGCTCTCATCTGCTGGCAACCCAGACACCTGGAAAACGGATCAAGGGACCAAGCCAGAGACCGCACAGACCGTCTCCAAAGAGCGGCCGCACTCCTTAGTGGAGAGCAAGGTCTACACAGACACCAGGGTTTTGGTGGCTAAGTTTTTGGAACACTCACACTGCACCCTCCCCTCAGAGGTGCGACATGTGGTGGGCACCATCCGCTCAGCGGTCCCCTCGGAGGAGCCCAGGGTGGAGGAGGCCATCTTTGGTGCTGGCGTCCTGGACCAGCTATGAAGCAGCTACAGACCCGGATGTGAACACTGATGGGCCCAGTGCCTGCAAGATCCAGTCCTGCATGACACCACCATGCTTGATAGAGAGAGGCCTTTGGCCTGCTGGGCAGAGAACAAGCAGAAATACCCAGGCGAGGCTCTCTGGTGGCCCGGGCAGGGAACTGTTATTCATTCCCCCATCAGTTGTCTTCCTGGGGACTGTTTGCCCCCGGTCCCACTAACTCAGAGATATTTCTCTCCTGCCCTTAGCAAGCTCTGGTTGCTTCAGGGGTCTAGCACCTTGAACTGAAGAATGTGACAGGAATACCTATCCAGGGACAGGTGACACTGTGGAACGTAAGGACATTGCATCTGTTCCGAGACAACCTTTAACACACCTGGGCCCAGCTTAGATCAGTGTTAAGTGAGTGGAGGGTGGTGGCGGCGGCGGCAGCGGAGCCCTTTGCCATGTGGCTGGTATCACTCTGCAATGAAACCTTTATACAATTCAGACCTAGTATTTCCTTTCAAAGGAAACAGGCAATGTTAGCACAGCCTGGGCCCACCCTTTTGCCCACCGGGCCATCATGCGTCTGAAACTACAATGGAAACCCTTCCTAGGCACCCTTAGAAAACAAGTAGGTGTCATGAAGGCTTGAAATGCCCGCCTCCTTGTGGCCTGGGCCTCCCCACTAGGCCTCTGTTGGTGGGCTGCTAAACCCACCTCCTTTCCTGGGCCCCTCCCCATGGCCTCCCATCCTTTTAACCACAGCAAAGAATTATTACTTGTGTCTTAACAATATGCTCCTCTCCCCATCCCCTGGAGGGCTTTCCCTTGGATGTGACGTCACCCAGTTGGGCTGGGAAGGTCAGAGTCTGGGCTAAGAAGCCCTTTGTCTCTGTCATGTGTGCACCTTTGGCTAAGGCATGCCTTTCATGACCCAGAGTGGTCCCTCCTCGACTCAGGTGGCGGCAGGCACTCCTGTGTGGAAGGACGCAGATGGTCAGCCACTTATTTCTGGGAGAATGCCAGTGGCGAATGTGCAGAAGCAAAGCAAAACCTGCTTGGGCACAACCAGGGTGGTTTTGGGCAAAATGGCCCGCCCCAGGCTTTCTTGGCTGTTCAGACGTCATTTTCTGGCCAGATCAACAGCAGCCACTTCTCAGCAATGGGGCCGGAGCAACCTGCCTGCAAGAACTTTCTGCAAAAAAAAAAAATGGAAATGCCCATATCTGGTTCATCCAGAGCAGCAGCTACAAGCACGTGAGATCACTGTACCCCAACTAGCCTATGGGCCTCAGTATCAGTGGCACAGAAGCCCTGAGTCTATGGGAAGTGCCAGGGTGGACCAGAATGTGACCACTATCGTTCAGTGTCCAGCTGGCAGGCTTAAACAGCTCTTTCCTCTATTCTGCCTGCCGTGGCCTGTGCTTCGGCCTCTACTCCCCTGTTCCAGCCCCCAAATTCCCTGTAGCCAATGTGCTGAAGACCTTCGTGTGTTTGGAAGCTGTGGGGCTTCAGCCCACATGGCTTCGGAAACACCCAGTGGTGGTCAGCTATCCATGCTCTGGTGACCTTACCGTTGCCATGGTTGTTGCCTTCCTGAGGTTAGGGAGCTGAAAAATATACATCAGGCATTTGACGGCAACCTTGCCTTTTCCACAGGAGAAGTAATAGAGATGAGTTTTTGAGCACTTTATTCAGACTATAAAAATCCTCTAATTTTTCTCAAGTGAGGACTTTGTCAAATCCCTTCCAGGTAGAATGGCCTCCCCTGAGCCTATCAGCTTGAAAAACCTCCATAGCCTAGCCTTGGGTGTGTGATGTTTTCATCGCCTCAGAGATGAAGCGAGGCAGCTGCAGGTGTCTCGTGATTGGAGGACCCACGCAGCAGTGTAAACACCTGTGGACTTCAGAACAAGCTGAGATCCAAGAGAGGCCAGGACCCGCCCCATCCCAACTGACCCAAGCTCTAGGGTATTTGCATAGTGTAGCCAGGCTGAACAGTTTCTGGACACAGTGTGGGACTCTGTGGCCTTCATGCTGCCTTTTCGCAGCAGGCCCTCGTCTGTCACGTGGCACTCTTGCCTCAACCTGCACCTCCCCCAGCTGCAGGCTACCACCACCACCTGGAAGCCCTGAGTCCCAGAGAGTCTCAAGAAAGTGGTGTTCACAAACCATCCTGGCTAGGTTATGAGATGGCTTTATCTTAAGGATAAAGAAACCACAGGACTTCATGCTCCTGGGTGGGTGAGAACTCCTGGCTCCCTGTCATTAGATGACAGATCAATCTCCATTCACCTTCACAGGGCCCCAGGTGACCCACATGAGCACTAGAAATGCCCAGGGTCCAGGTTTCCAGGAAGTCAGAGGTATTGGTTACAGCCGCTAGATGGCATTCTTGCAATTTGACTTGTCTCTTCTGGGTCCCTTGGCTCTGCCTCAGTGGTGACCTAGTACTGGGAACCCAAGGCAATATGTGGGTTCCCTGAAGCCAAAACCACCATCCTCCACCATTGCTTGCACATCCTTCCACCTTGGAAGCTTTGCCCCTGCTTTTTTTTTTTTTTCCCCTGATATCTGAACTGGGCCCACCAGTGATCATTTGGGAGGGATGATCTCACTCCAGGCTGACCAGGTCTTGGGCCCCCAACCAAAAAAAAAAAAAAAAAAAAAAAAAAGGCCAGCATCTTCTAGGACATCCTTCTCATGTCTGCCTTGGAGGCAGGAAGATGCTGATGTGAACCCACTGTGGGTACCAACTCTACTTTGGGGAAGGCAGGGGCAGGAGTCTCTATCACAAGGACAAAGGTCTCCTTCTCAGGGAGGCCATGATCAAATGAAATGCTTCTGTCAACCCTGGAATGGAAAGCTCACTTCGGATACTCTCTCCCACTTCTGCTCTAGCAGCTCACAGATGCTGCTGAAGCAGAATTTATAGGAAATTGTTTTCAGGCCACCAGAGAGTTGTTTGTACAACTTGAAAGGTTGTATTTATTTAATGTACCTCAAGGTGTTTTAATAATGATCAGTGTTTTAATAAAAAGTATTTCTGGTCGCTGAGGTCTCACTGGGACAAAGAGGGTCCTGGAGGGACAGGATTTGGGGGAGCAAGAAGCCACCATGGCTGCCCACCAAACCCCACCAGTGCCGGGAACTGAGGTGAAAAGGCAGTCCCCTATACCTACAGTCCAAACCGCAGCTGCCCCTCTGTGGACCTGACATTCAAGGGTACCTGAATTCCAAAGTCTCCCATTTAAGGTCCTGAGCTATGTGTACTGGGGCTGGGAGATGGCTCGCTGGGCAGTCGTGAGGACCTGAACTTGGATTCTAAGAAGAAAGGGAGGTGCACACTGTAGTTCCAGTGCTGGGATGTGCAGACAGGCAGGTCCAGGAGCTCGCCCGCTGTTCAGCCAAGCTGAATTAGCAATCTCCAGGCTCTGGAAAAGACTGTCTCAAAAGATAAGGTGTGACAGCGGACGACACTCCACATGTGCACAGACAGTCACGTGCCTGCACACAGGTGAAAACACATGCACACACCACACCCACCATGCCCTCATACCATCTCTAACTGCATCTTCTCTCTGGAGCTGGGCACATGCTTGTCCAGGACGCATGGGGGCATTCCACTGGGAGGGCAGCAGGCACCAGCTCCTCTGGTCCCTAGCTTTCACCCCAGGGACTGTTCTTTTCATTCTGTGAGAATGCGAGCCATCTAGAGAGCAGTCTGTGAATCTTGGCACAGGGACACATTGTCCTCAGTTCTTCCGTCTTTGGGGAGTGAGGAGACAGACCCAGAGACCTTTGTGCTGCGTTTCTGACGATGTTTCCCACTGCAGTGTTTGGAGCCAGAGTGCACGGGGAAAGGCTGGTCCTCACCTGCCTCTGACCGCCAGAAGTGAAGGGAGCACATGGCTCAGGCCCCTCAGGTGGTTCCCACAGAACCATGAGCAAGGACAGCACCTGACCAACGGCTCACAAGAGTGGGGCCTGCTCTGCTATGGCAGGTCAGACGGGAGAATCTGGCTCGCCAAGGTCTCCCCCCCACCCAACCTCCTGAGGAAAAACCCCAAGTTCACCCCATTCCCCACCTACATCAGGCAACAGCAGGCCTGTGGCCACTGAACAAGGTACAGAAGAGCACAGATGTTAATGTTCTACAGGCGTGGATCACACAGGTCGGGAGAAACGTCAGAGTGTGGGCCAACTTCCTTCCACACTCCCCACACGCACTTCTGAGGTAACAGGTCTGCAGCAGCCTGTCTCCACCGCTCCTTTATTTAGTCTGCAACAGTGCACAGTCATGTCTCGCCCATGCAGCAGGTGCCCTGACACCATCAGGGACTCCTGGTGATGATGTTCGCCCCTGCCCTCCACTTCCCGTGTGAGAGCTGCTGAGCGTTCCAGACCAGAGCGGGGTGACGCTACCACAAGGCCGGCTCACAGAGCCACTGTCCGAACTGTGGAGAGAGAGGCCCCCGGGGCCTGCTCAGCTCAGCTGACAAATGAGGTACACGAAAGTGCTTTTCTGTCATGACTTCAGGTTTATTAGCGATATGCAGGAAGTCTTCCTAGGGTCAGCTGCATGCAACACACAGGTTACTCCTCGAGTACAGTAATCCTAAAGCTTTAGTTACTGTGTAATAAGGCTTCTTAAGTCACAGTGTATTCTTCAAGGCCTGAGCCAAAAAAAAAAAAAAAAAAAAAAAAGAGAGACTGCCAGACAAAATGATGTCAGTTAACATTGATCGCTAATGCGCCCAGCCGGCCACGGGGCTCCTTGCTCCACACACACTAACACTGCTCTGTGCGTGATGGCCAAGCACCTCACTTGACAAGTAATTTGCACTCTCACTGGTCCCTTCGGGAAGGGTAGAGGTGGGGTTTTCTGGTGTGGGCTTGCTTTGTTGGGGACAGTGTGTGTGGTGTGTGTGTGTGTGTGTGTGTGTGTGTGTGTGTGTGTGTGGCTACGTGTGTGTAGATTTTTTTTTTTTTTAAACAGGGACATCTCCCATGCTTCTGCCTTTGTTCCTGGCAGGATGTTGCCCCCTAAAAGAGGGAGCCCTGTGGTGGAGAAGTCAAAGTGAGGATGCCCAGGGAAATTCACAGGGTCTCACTCAGGACAGGCGAGGACAGGAGAAGCAGCTGTGGTCACAGGTCGTCGGAAAACCCAAATGTCTGAAGGATGGCTTGCCAAGGTCAAAGTCCGAACAGTCATATTTGCTAAATAAATATGGAGTTGTGACACCGTGACCATCGTTTTTTATTTAACTCAGGAGTATCCCCTCGCTGCGTAAATACTTACAATCAATCACAGGTTCCCACACTCGGCACAAGTCTCATCCTGGGAGCCAGGCTGTCCCTGCGCCTGTGCAGATGGAGGCCAGCAAGCAAGCCCTTTTAGGACTCCGCTGGGCCCCAGGAGTCCCAGCCCAAGGGCAGAGATGGCTGCAGCTGTATCACAGAGGGCTCCCTTCACAGCCCCGCGGGGCAGGCACCACATTCACATTCCATAGCCTCAGGGAGGAAAAACACAGCACACCACACAGAACTACCTGTGAGCACCCTTCATCAGCCGCAATGAGAATGTGGCAGAGGATTGGTGAGTTTTACAGAGGACTGTCCTTCGACTCTCACTTGGTAAGGACATACCTTTTTTTTTTTTTTTTCTTTTTCTTTTTGTGGCAAAACCCAAAACAAAACTAAAAAAACAAAACAAGAAAACTAGATGACGAGGACACACCCTTCAGGGGAGCCAGAGTTCTTGGTTAGGCTGTGGGGTCAGGGGTCAGGGCTTTGTCCTGGCTTCTGGCTCCTCTGGGCCCAGGTGGGTCTGCCTGGTGTCCCTGCTCCGTGGCGAGGTTGGGTGTACCTAGATGTACAGAGGGGTCTCCTGGCCTGTGAGGAGTCTGAACATGGCCGCAGGCATGGTCTTCATGTGAATCTGTAAACAGAGAGGGAAGGCTGAGCTGCCCGCCACTTCTCAAGTGAAAAGGAACAGCAGAGGCCCAGTCCCGGAGAGGCTCTCAGAGGGACTGGACTGAGGTGGGTGGGACCCTTTCCTCTCCAGGGTGTCATCCACTGGGCAGCACTCTTCCTCTCAAGTGGACACCAGAAGGATGAAACATTAGGCATCTGAGGGCGACTACAGTCTGCCCACTGGAGGCAGGCACCCCACCCCAGAGCCGCAAGGAGCATGCTGTGTGTCTGTGACTGACACGGGATGACATGAGTTCTGGGGCTAGGAAGAGGCCAAAAGGGAGGGCAAGCTGTCCCACGACTCCATCCTGTGAGGATCAGGTAACAAATGGCTCTAAACAGCCCACTTGCCCTGGCTGGATCTCCATAGGCTAACCATGGGTTTGTTTACGGGGCAGTGGGATGGAGGAAGACACTGCGCCCCTGCAAGCAGAGAGCAGGCGAGCTTCATTTTCTCATTTTCCTCTCAACAGGGCCACACTCCCGGACTTGGGTTGTACTGTGCTCAGGCAGAGCCTGTCAGGGTCTCAGCTGCCCCCAGTCCGTTCTGCCCCAGGCAAGCAAGCCCTGGCTCTACTCTGCCCAGCTCATGCAGGTGAATATCTGCAGATGGCGGCTGTGTTCATGTTTCAGCTCCTCCGCAGCCCAGGACAGCCTTTTCCTACCCCACCCACAATCAATGTGGGCTCCTCCGCTTGTGACTCCACATGTGCTTGGGGTTGGTGGAAAACAGGGCAGACGTTTTAATCTCCCAGCTGGGAGGACACAGCCCGACCCACAGGCTGGAGAGAGCCTCCCATCCCCCACCCGCTTTGCTGCCTTCTTGGATATCCATTATTCTCAAGCCTGAGGAAGTAGAATCATTTCTTGGGGTCCCAGGCCCACTTCCCCATGGATTGATTTCCTTAGGTGTGAGGCTGAGCGCTCCCATGAGGGCCGTCCTCTCTGAATGTCTACTTAGGAAAATTAGATTTTCTCTCTTGGAAGCCATTAGTAAGAAGCAGCCAATGGCCCCTTCCTGTCTTCTCCTTGAGAGCCAGCCATCATGACTGCCCAGGGAATGTGCCTCTTCCCTGGCCGTGGCATTTCACAAGGCGCTGACTTTGTCAATGTGGCTCCAAGAGAGGTGATCTGAGGGACATTAACCAGGAGGCCCTGAGGAAGTAGCGACTCACACCCTTCCCTGCCCACGGGAAACGGAAGCCCTGACCATCTTACCTGCATGGTCACCAAGTGGCCACCAGAGGGAGTTTGGCAGACGCCCTAAACCTGCAGGGACCTCAGAACCCAGCCAAACATCAGCTGGCACCCAGCTCTCCCCACACTTCTCCTGCTCAGTGCTCACCCTCTGTGCTGGCACCCACACTTTCCCAGAGACCTTGGTCCAACTCACGGTGACCACCCTGCCACACTGCTCACACACTCACACCCACTCCCCCATCCTCATGCATATTTGGACTCACATGCACCCATTCTCATAGTCAGATGTACACATCGTAAGCACATGCTTACCCCGAAAATTCACAAATGTATTACACACACACACACACACACACACACACACACCCTGCATTCATGCACACCCATTCTCCTACATTTATGCACACATCACAAACACAGCCTCACCCACAAATTCACATGCATCCACACCCACACTAACACCCACACTCACACAAACCTGTTCTCATACTTCATCTGTCATCTATCTCTACATGCACAGGTCACAAATACACACACTTTTCCCACAAACTCACAGATTCAATCACTCATTACATAAATACTAATACAAACACCTCACTTTTAGCACACCTATTCTGATGTACATCCATGAACACATCAAAACACACTTTCACACCACAAACTCACATGCATTTGTACCGATACCCGTATACTCACTAGCACCCACACTCATACCTACTCACACAGACATAGTCATATACATCCATACAAAACACTCTTACCCAAACCTTACAAACACTAACATCCATACACCCATACCCTCACCTCAACCCCTCTCCACTACACATGCTCATGACTCCTCTCCCATACACACACACACACACACACACACACACACACACACACACACACACACCTTCATATCACAAGCCTCACCCACACTGGGTAAGTCTCCTTTCTGTGTACTGTGGCATCACCCAATCGAGCCTGCTCCACACCATGCACTGCGTGCGATGCTCACCTATGAACTCCTTGAGAGCAGCTGTACCCCTCCACTGGGACCCTCTTGGCCATTCTCTTGCTACCATGGAGATGACCCAAGAAGAGCTGAACTAGGGGATGGTTACAAACTAGTGAAACAGGAGAGGAAAAGCAGCCTGACCTGGGCACAGATGGGCAGCAATGGCACAGGAGCTATGAGGTGACCAGAGCCGCTTGGCCTAGGGGGCTAGGTTTGCAGGATTCTGTTCAGAAATGGTGCTGGGAACTGTGTCTGGTGACTCCGCCCAGTGACCTCTGCCCGAGGTACCAGAGTCGGAGAGCACTACCTCGCATTGCTCATCCTATTCATGGACACTGAGGAGGGGACACAGCCTGCTTCTCAGCTGACATCCAGTGGCCCCTGGAGGGAAGTTGGGTCACAGACGTTAAAGCGGAGCATGAGCCAGCCTGTGGAGGTGAGTCCAAGGACTCAGGCTCAGGCTGTCCTGAAAAGGGCCCCTTCTCAGAGGGACCACTGGCCTTTTCCAAGCACATCATATGGACCACAGGGTTGGTTGTTAGGCAGAGAACACAGGAGCCCAGACATGCTGGACTCCATCATGAACATGATGGATTTGGGGTGCAGGTCAGCAATCTTACCTCTCCCACGGAGTTAGACAGAGCCTGGACTATCTTCTCATGGGCTGTGGCTACCACACTCTGTCCGTTGATCTCGATGATACGGTGGCCGACGCGGACACCACCTCGCTCTGCAATGCCCCCTCTCATGAGGCTGCAGATCTATGGGGACAGGTGAAGTCAGCACACACATTCCCGCCACAGCCTGAAGATGCTCCACCATGTCCCAAAGATTGCGGGAAGAGGAACTACTCTTGCAGAGAGGAACCCGACATTTCACTCTCTGACTCATGAGCAAGGACATCTGTGAGTTAGGGTGCGGTTTGCAAAAGAAGAGCCAGCACCACAGTGTGGGTGTCACACTGCCTTCCTCCTGCTGCTGTCTACAGCGAGCATCTCTCCGTCAGCCAACCCTGGTGTTCTTTCTGAGGAAGACAGTCAGTCCCTCCCTTCCCCACCTCTGAGAGTGAAGTGATAAACTCCAGGAACAAATGGAGTTTAGGGAAGTGGCATTGTATCCACTCACTCACAAAACCTATTAAAAACCAGAGAAGCCATGGAGAGGAGAGGAAGATGTCACACACAGGGAAGGAAGTCACCCACCTCCCTCCAGCTGCGTCCTAGGAAGCATGGTGTTAATTAGCCAGGCAAAAGGGGACAGCCTGGAGGAGGAGCCACCGGAGAGCAGCTGCACTCAGACCTAGGGGTCTCTCTCAATCACCCCATCACCCCACCTCAGACACCTGGCCTGCACGAGTGAGCAGGAGCACCTACTATGCACCCAGCCATGCTGGGGCAGTGCCCACACCTCCTGCCGTGGCTATTCTTGGGTGCCAACTTGACTATGTCTGGAATGAACTAAAACCTAAGTGGCTGGGTACACCCGCAAGGGATTTTTCTTGACTGGATCCCTTGAAGTGGGAAGACCCACCCTACATCTGGATCTTTTGAGGTGGGAAGACCCACCTTAAACCTGAGGCATGCCTTCTGCTGGCAGCCTATATAAGGACATGGAGGAAGAAAGCTTGCTCTTTGCCTGCTTGCCCTGGCTCTCCCTGGCAAGTCCATTCCTTCACTAGCATTGGAGCCTACTTCTTCATGATTCCGGGATTCTGGCATAGACTGAAGACCGAGATATCAGCCTCGTGGACTGAACCCCTACTGGATTCTTAGACTTTCCATTGAGAGGCAGCCATTGTTGGAATAGTCAGACTATAGCCTGTAAGCCACGCTAATACATGCATACATATTAGTACTTACTAGATTACATACTTATATATATATATATATATATATACACAGAACTGATTGTATATAGGATCATATATATGAACACAGATAATCTAGAGACCCCATCTCCCCAGTGTTTTTCCAGCATGGCCAGCCAGGGTCACACCTCACTGGCTGGGTGTGACGTCAGAAGACTGGTCCAGATGCAGCAATATCAGCCTGGCAAGTTAGGGAGCCCAGGCAGCCTGGCCCCGGTGCCCTAGGGCCCAAGTGTCATTTGAAAGCTTCAGTGGACCGTCCTTCCTTGGTCTGAGGACACTCACAAGTCCAGCTAATGTCTCATGGTTTTATGGTACTTTACGGGTCCTCAGACTACATGCCTCGGGGTCAAGCACCCTAAAAGATCAAAGGTCAGTTGCCTGTAGGAGACATGGGTGTGGGTGGTGGTGGTAGGGAAACAGGAAAGTGTGGCTGTGCTCTTCACTTACTGGAAGTCTTGCCTTATTAGGGACTGTCCTTGGGACCCCGAGCTGAGCCCCCAGCCCCACTCAGAAATGTGCGCAGTGTCCGATAATGGCTCACCTCGCATCGGAGCACTAGGTGTGGGGCTTCCTCTTCCAACCCTTCTTGGCCACCTCCACAGCCCACCCCCCTCCCTCTCGTTGCCCACATGACCACTGCCTCTGACACAAGCTGGCTCTGGCAGCCCCGTGCCTCAGATGGCCATTGCTTTTGTGGGTTTTACTTGTTTCCAAACACCATAGCAGGGCGAGTGGGGAGTCTGGTGTTGACACCCACAGTGTGACCCTTTCAGCACTCAGGATCCTTCCCGTCCTGACTGGGATATGAAAGGATGACGTCTCAGCCCAGGGACACTGCCCGGGTCGGGCTACCAGGACTGAGAGCCCGATCGCCATGCCCGGGCACTCCAGCAGAGGTGTCAAAGCAGGAGGGGCAGCCTCGGCCTCAGGTCACCCCTGCCCGGGGAGCTGGGGCCAGCTCTGCCCCACCGGGCTCGCCTTGCCAGACTGCCTACCTGCTGTAGGCAAGCATGGAGCTTTGATTTGAGTCTTTCCCCAAAGGGAGTCAGGATATCGTGTGATGAAAGCAACTGGTTATTTGAATACCCTGAGCAAGGTGATTCAGGGTGGCCTGAAGACAGGGCGCACTTCGCACTTCTGAAGATGCTATTTTGATTACACTCCTTGTGGCCTCTGACTTTTGGAAATTAGAGAAAGAGGACAAAGAGGGGAAAGAGGGGCGAGAGTGAGGCTTGTGTCTTAGTAAGGTGTCTGTAGGGAGGGGGACGCAGGCTGTGGAGTACAAGACACTGGGAATATGGGGGCAGCAAAGGGGTGCAAGAGGCATTGGGGGAGTTGTCAGGTACTTAGTGCTGTTGGTCTTCCAAAATGAGGCTCCCACTGCATGCTCTAACTGCGCAGGATGCACTTTAGGGAGTCTCCAAGCTGGAGACTTCTTGAGTCCTTGGGAGATAGTGTGGGAAGAGAAAGGAGGATCCATGTGGAAACAGCCTTAATTGGGTCATCTGGGGCCTGTCTGCAAACTAATGTGTTGTGCCTGGGGTGTGATGAGGCTGAAAACGGAGCAAGTGCTTATGCAAACCCAGCTCTGAGGTGGGCAAGCTTCTCCAGGAGGCTCAGGGGAAACTAAGTCATGGAGCAGAAAGGGGGAGGAGGCTGCTGAGCAGGAGAGACTGGCTGCCGGCCACTGGTGGGGGCGGAAGCAAGTACCTGGGACCTTCCAGGCTATTGAAATCCTAAGTCCTAGATACAAACACATCAGTCCTCCTGTACCAGTCCCAGGTGTCCCCAAATCTACACATGCCCTCCACAGACACCCCAAGACCCTCTCACAGCCTAAGCAGGGCCTTTATGAAGTGTGGCTCCTTTCTCAGCCAGGAAAACTGAGATCAGAGGGACAATGGGGATTCTCAGTGGCAGGCAGGGCTTGGGTGTCTCATGGACAACCCAGGGCTTCACAGACTCGATTATCTGGGTCCTCATCATCACCACTAATTCAGATCCTGAGCAAGGTCTGACCCCACTTCAAAACCCCCTCCTGCATGCCCCATGACCTTTGGAGACTAACAATTTTGTATTTAAAATTATGCATTTGTTCCATCGACTTCCAAACCCCTCAGAGCCAGACTTCTGAGCTCTGCACCCCCAGACTTCTACCACCCACCTCACTGCCCTCAACAGGCTGTCCACCGTCCTACAGGCCTCTGTGAGGAGGATGTTGCAGATCTGTTGGTAATCTCCAGCACCCCCCCCTCTCCCCCGCCACACACGCCTTGCCCTCTGCTCTGGCCTCTGAGGAAGGGTCTCATATCCCACCGGCTCACCCACAGGGGCTCCCTTCTCTCCTCACTCATCTTAATTCAGTCCCCACAGGCTCAAGTCCTCTCCAGTCAGCCTTGCTGGCCCACTGCGTGATCTAAACAGAAAGGGACCCGGACTCCAGGCCTATGACATTACCCAGGCTCTGTGACCCTACAGGACACAGTGAAGACAATTTGTCTCATTGATCGTTGTCTTTCTAGAACGCTGTCCTAGTAGTTTCTCTTCAGGGCCGTTGGAGATCCTCTCATCCCCTCCTCTTCCTTACAAACGCTCTCCTCCTCGCCCTGTGGCACTCTGAGCTGGTTTAGGCAATCAGGGAAGTGGCCCCTTCTGTATTTATTTAGTGGTAGTAGCTCTGCCCTTCAGGACCTTTGCAGGAGGTAAACCAAGGAGCCTGAGTTCACGCTGGCCAAACAAGTCAGTTAAGGTAAGAGAAGAACTTATGCTCGGGAAGCAGGTAGATGCTTGGCCCAGCGTCCCTTCCTCCAGGAAGACCTCCTGTCTTCTTAGTGCCTGCCATAAAGCCTGCCAGGGACAGGGGTTTCACATGTGTCTGCTGAATGGATAAGCAAATGAAGTGAATGAATGAAACCAAGAAAGATGTGTTTGTTGAGTACAGTGTGATGCTGTGTGTGTCCAGGCTACAACAGCAGCAAGGCTTGCCATGCCTCCTTACAAGTCAGCATGTGATGAAAATAATCCTCAAGGGAACACTGGCCTGGGTTTGAGGGATCCCAGGACCACACACTGGCTCTCCCTGTCTGCCTTGGCCAGCATGCTCCATCCAGATCTGTCCGGGCTGGATGCTCTCCCTAGAGCTGGTCTGCTCAGCTCTCTCTAGACAGAACGGTACCCCAGCTTTCTGTGCCAGTCCCTACACATGGAATGCGTAGCCTGGGCAAGGAGTGTGGGGACAGACTCACGATTCCATTCTGCACGCTGAAGCCCAACTGGTACTTGAGGTCTGGACGCTTGATGAGGACCGTGGTGACTGGCGGACAGCTGACAATGTTGAGCTTTACCTGTGTTTGGTTCTTCAGGCCCTGCAGAGCATGGGACAAGTCACTAGCTGGGTCCTGGCTTTCTCAGGGACACAGCAAGAGGCACAGAGGGACTGAATACCAGGGTCACGCTCCGGGGGCATGGGAAGGGCTGTCGCCGGGCTTTTACAAAAGAACGTGCTCTTCTGAAGGGCTGTGAAGCCATCGCTATGTAGGCAAACACCCTCCATAGATGAACTCTTAAGAGGAACGTGCCAGCTCACTGAGAACCTGAGCAGGTGCTGGCGGCTCAGGAGCTGCATCAGGACAGCCTAGCTAGTAGCCAAGAGGAGCCAGAGGGTCTAGAGAGGACAGGTCTGTCCCAGCATCCCAGGCTAGAGTGGCTTGGCCTTTCATGGCTACAATATAAATGTACCCAGAGATGGACATCCATACAGGCCTCCCAGAACGTGTAGCCCCGCAAAAGCCAGGCTGGGCCTGTATGTATCTGTCCCATTGGGCAGAGGCTTCTCTAGGTGGGCTCACAAAGCCCCTTCATGTCACATTTTGGTCTTGGAAAAATCCCTCATGTTGAAAGGATAGAGGCTCATCCTAGTTCCATGATTATGAAGGGCAGGGGTGGTGGTGGTGGTGGTGGGGACATGGCTTACAGCACCACTACAAAACCAGTACCTACCAGTTTGCATGTTGAACTGGGCATATGAAGACCTGACCCCCACCTACTTGTGCTCCCTCTGCCTCAGCACCAAAGCCCCAAGCTCACAGGTCAGGGGATCAGAAAGAACAACAGTACCCTGTCCACTTAAGACAACCCACCTTCCAGGCTGCCATGACTGAGATAGCTTCCAGAAGTGCCTCCTGCAGGGCTAACCTGGGAATACTCCAGGCACAGCAGGCTGAGTCAACACCCTACTTACACAGGTCCTCAGCACCTTGTCTGGAGTGAGATAACACCTTCCTTTTTCTGTGCTGGGGAAGCCTGGGTTTTTCCTCTGACTTCAGGTATGTGCTAATCATGGAGTCAGCTGACTGTCATGGACCCATCACTGGGTCTCTCTGGGCTTCCGTGTCAAGTGAGGGTCATAGGTCAAGTGGGGTGGGGCTGAGGAGACTACCAGCACGGGATCCGAGAATACCCACCTTGATGATGCCCTGGCAGGTAGCAAGGGGCAGCCCCACCAGGCTGGTGCCATTGATGGACATGATCTGGTCCCCAATGCTCAGCTTCCCTGAACGAGCTGCAGGGCCGCCATTCATCATATTCGCCAGGATCACGGTGGGCAGGATGGAGCCCCAGCCTGATTCCACGACCACCACACCCAAAATCTCACCCTTGTGCTTCTCTAGCTGCAGCTGCAAGAGAAGGGGGCAGTGTGGGAGGGCACACTTGTAGCCAAGCCCAGGGAAAGACGACACTAGCCTTGGTCCCATGGATCCTGTCCTGCCCTCAGGCAAAGGCCAGTTTTTTTCAGCCAGGAAAAGTCTAGGGCTAAGAGAACTACCTTTCCTCTGGACTCACCCTGCACCAGTTCCAACACTATCCAGGATGCAGGAGCATTCTGGGAATTGAGAAGAACAGAGTCCCTCTCTTGCATACTCAGCAGGGATCCCAGGATGCAAGCTTGGCTCCTGAGCCCTGAAGCTCTTCCATCCACCAAACCCTCTGAGCTAGAGGAATGCCCTCTAGTGCCTATCCCAAGGCCTAGCCTTTACCTCCTTCTTGAAAGTCCTGTTCTTTGTTTTAATGATGTCTCTCTCAGCAAACTATTTGCCACACATTCAAGAAGCCAGAATTGGGCACGCACTCTACAAGGATCCAAGATCGTTCATTCACTCACTCCTCCAACAAACACACAAAAATCTTCCCCTCACTAATTCCCAAAGAGTAGACTCATTCATTCCCAAGCCCCCCAAGGAAGGCCTCTGAGATCTGCTAGGGCCTCTGCCGTCAGCCATTTTACAACTTCCCTGACAACTCACCCAAGCTCCCTATTTTAAAGATGCCTGCTGCGAGCTTTTCAGAAATATCTCCTAGTGCTAGGCTGAGTGGTAACATTAAAAGGCACATTTTCAGGGCCATTAAGACTGAGTGGAATCTTTGTCTCTGCTGCAAGCATCTCATCTCACACCTACGTGCACAGCTCCAAGGCAGTAGTAGCAAGACACATTCTGACACTCTGGTGAGTGTGAGGACCAAAGCCTTCATCCCATCCTTGTCTGGTGAGCTGAGCTGAGGAGGCATTGAGACAGCCCCACACCCAGACTGCCTGGCCCATCTCTGAAGGAGCTCAGCTCGGAGAGCAGGGTCTAGGAGAATGAGCTTTGGGGGCCCCAGCTGATATGGCTCACCTCCTTGCAGTTCTCCGAGTTGGAGAAGTGGATGAGGTCATCATTGTACATCTCCTGGGTATTTATGATGTCGCTGTATTCCTTCTGGCTCAGGTCTTCAGGGTTGATGCCATTGGCCCTCAGGAACTCCTGGTAGGCCACACTGAAGGCCTGCCCTATAGACTGGGCTATCAGCTGGGCCTGTGGGAGGGGAGCAGACCTGCTAGACCAAAGCATGGATACACAGGCTCCACTAGGTGCCCATGAGCCCTCGAAGGAGCCCTTGCTTGGGCTTCAAAGATGAAGGGAGTGACTCTGGGCTCTAGGCTGGTGAAAACTGTCTGCCACTCACATCCCACCTCAGGCCGCCATGATGAACCTCTCTGCTGTCTGTGTTACTTCATGTCCAGACGCTGGGACGAAAAAAGGCTTTTGTAAAAAATCACAGAAAGTGACAAAGTAGAAGTATTTGCTAAATTTCAAACGATGGCTTTAATTAGGAACTGTAATTTATTTTGATTTTACCTATTTTATTCTAAAAGTAGAATTGAGGTCCTACCCTACCCACCACCCCCCAGAGTGATGCTTACACGGTTAGCTGTCCATTCTACCTCTCCATAACTACAAAGCCCAAATAGGTAGAGGCTGGTGTGTGTGCCACATTGCTCTGGTCTGGAGGGGTGTGCCAAGCTGAGGGCCACAAGAGGCAGACTCCATATCATTGAGAAGGTCACTTCTTTCTCTGTCCCCAGAAAGAAACCGATGGAAGCCTAGACACTGATGACAGACAGTCTTCCTGCCTGTGGTACCAACAGGACACTGGGAGGCAGGCTCCAAGGAGGCCATCTCCTGGACCACACAGGCATCCCCCAAGCTGTGCATGAGGGAAAGCATGGAACTTTTGGGAACATCTCAGTGCATGGCAAAACCAACATCCCCCTCCCCGACCAGTCCCCTTGCTGTGTGAGCTCCACCCAGCCCAAGTCCTCCCTAGGGTCCTCCTCCCCCACACCTGCCATTGAAAGGCCTCTACAGGGTAACCCCGAAAACCTTGGTTCAGTATGAGCTGAGAACAGGGGGGTCTGGTTTCAATTCTTTTCTCCCTTTGCACAAAACATGATTTAAGTGCTTCCAAATGAATAAGCATATCTAAAAATCAAGCTAGGCTGGATCATAGCCTCAGCATGCGGGGCCTTGCTTTAAATATGCAGATTTCTAGGTTGAACTGCATGCCCAAATCGGGCCCTGAACAGCTTAGAGGAAGGATACCACAATGTTCTTGTTCCCATGTCAGCCTATTAGCAGTGGGTGGCTATGGCAGCCCAGAAACCGCTAGGTGGCGCTGCTGGCCTGGATAAGAAAGGAGCTGGTGCAGGAGCAGATGTGCGTCTTGAAGGTAAATCAGCAAAGCGGGGTCTGTGGGACCCACAAAGGAGAAGAGTCACAGATTGGAGGGGCTGCCCTGTCTAACTGGCATCTCAGTGGTCCCGCCACCAAACCCTTACGTCTCCACCTGGGAAGGACGGACTGACGGCATCAGACGTCTTTACCACTAAAGCTCCAGACTGCCCACTGTCCTAGGTTCTTCTGAGATGCACCACCCATCCTCCAAACCACTCTTCCTGCTAGATTATGCCCCTTCTTCCTACCCCATGGGAACGCCTGGGAGACTTAAGTCAGCCTCGCATCTTGAAATGATTGCGCGCTTTTCAAGAACAATCCACGGACCCTCGGAGTCCGCACTGCCTGCTGTCCCCCACCTTCCCTGCTGCCTCCCCACCCTACCCCTTCCCCTTGTGCCCTGGTTTCCCTCCTGCCTGGACAGGAGCCAACCCTGGAGGCTCACTAGCGGAGACCCTACTCCAGCCCTTCCGGCAGGGCTTCCTGATTACTCCAGTTCACAGCCAGGCCTGTGGGTATATGCTGCTGCTGTAAGGCCCCAGCTGACCTGAGGGCTAGGTACAAGGGTCTCAGTGCCTGGTGGCCTCCTACAGGTGGGCTCAAGGTCCCACAGAAGTCAGGAGGAGGCCGCGTGCCCAGCATTACTCTTCCTGGCTCCGTCATCTCCACGGTAGTGTTTACCTTTGCCTTAGCCCCAGAGCACTGAGTTCTACCTTACAGAAGGGCAGCCAGGACTCAGCAGCCCACCCGGACAGGTGTACCATCACATCCTTTCTCTGAGCAGCTGCTCTGGGGTGCCTGACATTGTCAGAGCAGTTTTTTTCTCTCACTCTTTCAAGTATTATTTGAGCCCTTCCTTCACTGTGCTCCCAGCTCCGTCTCCTGCCCAGCGGATGGCAGCTAATGGTCACCAAAGCAGCTCCTACCTCAACCCCTACTGAAAGATGTCTGCAGCAGCTGTGCTGGGCCCCTCGTAGTCCTGCTCCTCTGTGGTCTGCACATGAGCCCCAATGCCTGCTGTCTATTGCTCGCACTAATCATCACATGACATCTACCACACCGGCTCTCTAAGACATCCCCAACCCCCAAGCACACTAACATGCCTGTCCATCTGTCCACAGATCCCCATGCAATGGTGGAAAGTGTATACCTGTGCACTAGCAGGTGAGCACAGAAATACTGGCCTCTATTAGAAAACTCCCACTACTTCAAAGCACTTTCAATTGGTGACGTAGGAAAAAGATAACAGTCCTCACACACTGGTCTGAACCTCCTTGTTTTCAGATAATGATTGTATGCTATGTTTCAAATCACGAACTATATGGACCCTACACGGACCCAGGGATGCTTGTGAGCCCTCCTGTGAACAAGCATGTCTCAGCCCCTTGGGAGATGGGTGCTGCCACAATATTGTCGCCACTGACAAAAGCTTGGAATAGCCTCTTCCCAGAAGGTCAACAGAGAAAAGATAACAGCCCAACTTCAGCCTTCCTAGACGGCCAAGGACATCAAGACACTGGTGCCCCGCCCCCTCTCAAGGTCACCTCTGGTTCTCCGTTATTTGGGTTTGTTTTTGCTTTGTAGGCAGTTCTGACTGACACACGTGATCCCACTGCCTCAGCTTCAGAGGAGCTAGGAGTACAGGCTTCTGCCACCCCAGGATCTCTAAAGGATGGTGTTGAAAACTTCAAAAACTGTTTTAAGTTGTTACATGGTAAAACGACACAGCAAAGCGGAGCTTCCCTAGCCTTGGTGAAGACACCTTCTCCTGCGCATCCTTGGCAGGTTAAGTATGTGCATTTTCATAACAGAAAAGATAGGCCAAGATGAATTCTCAAAGTGAGAGGCTCTATAGAACGATTTCTTTGGTTGGATAGTTGTTATGTATTTAACAGATCTGGAAGCTGCAGTGGGGTGTCTTTCTGTACGCTGTGAATAGATGCTGTTCCCACTGGTTAGTAAATAAAGCTGCATTGGCCTATGGCAGGGCATGATAGAGCCAGGCGGGAAAATCCAAAAGAGATAATGAAAGGAGGGAGGAGAGGGGGAGGGGGACACCAAACCGCTGTCCAAGGAACATGTAATGGGATGCAGGTAAAGTCTAAACACGTGGCGATACGTAGATAAATAGAAATGGGATAATTTAAAATGAAAGAGCTAGCTAGCAAGAAGCCTGCCATAGGCCATACAGTTGGTAATTAATATAAGCCTCTGAGCGATTATTTTATAAGCAGCTGCAGGACTGGAGAAACACTGGACCACAGAGCCGGGCGGAACCGGAGAAACTTCCAACTACAGGAAGCACCTGTTCTATGAAGTGAAGTCAACCTGTTTATTCACAGATGCAAGTGTGAGAAAAGGTGCTGAGTCCTCTCACGGGTGGACCCTGGAGCCGAGTGGCTTGCTGGCTGTTGGGAGAGCGGCCAACTCCCCGCACCCCACACCTAGCCTTCACTTACATCCTCTGACTCGAACACGTGACAAATCATCTTGTACTGCTTCTTCCCCTCCTGGGCCCCAGGCGTGGTCTCAATGCAGTCCTGAGAGGCTGACCGGGGCATGCGGCGTCTGGCCATCAGAACCACGATGTTCCCGATGTCTGCAATGTAGGAGATGGTGCGCAAGGCATGGTCCATCATGGTTTCCTGTCGGGAGGAGGACAGGCCACGTCAGGGAGCACAGAGACTATTCGCCACTAACAATCCGTCTAACCTGGTGTTTTGCAACCTTGGCCCTCCTACCATTTGGGGCCAGATCACTCTAGAAAGCAGGGCTGTCCTGTACACTGGAGGATGGCAGTAGCATCCCTGGCCTCTACCCACTGGATACCAAAACCAAAAATATCTCTGGTCATTGCCAGATATCCTAGAGGAAGGGTGGGGGGTGTTGCAGTGGCCCTTGTTGAGAACCACAGCTCTAGTTAACAGTGTTTCATGATGGTCCTGGAGAAAGTGGCCTGTGTGATGCTGGGGTGGGGCTATTCAGCCTTGGAGACGGAGCACACCTTGTGCTGAAGCACATCCCTTGTGCTGTGTACACCTCCACACAGGCAGACTCCATACCCTCCCAGCTTTTCTGGGTCAAGGCCAATGATGAGTTTGTCACAAGTCAGGAGAGGAAGTAGCCAGTGAGCTTGCCTGTGGTCGGTGAGTCTCCACCGTGGTCCCTAGCCAGGTCCATTACTCTTGATGTCTTTTGTCATTTGGTAGGAATCTCCTTGGGCATCTTGCCCAGGACCCCATCTCCTAACAAGGCTGCACACAAAGGCTCTGAGAAACTAATCAGTTGGTCTTTTGTGCCTTTGTTCTCCCGTCACAAAGGGAAACCGGGTGTTTCTGAGGCTCTGACCTCTGGAGCTCTTTTCTTCTGCACGGATTCTTTCTCTCGTGGTGTGCGTTGCACGCACCTCTAGGCAGTGGTCTGCTTTCTGTCAAGGTTATGAGGGGGCTCATCATCCACAGCACAGGGGTGGGAAACCAGCACGGGGAAGGTGGGGGATGAGTCTTCAGCACTGAGACACAGGCATCTGAGACACTGGCCGCTGGCGAAAGCTCCCGAACCACTCCCCAGCTGTGACTCCTCAGACAGAAGCTGCCAGTGTAGTGCCCTCACTCTCCCTGGCCATGCCGGGCCGCTTCAGCCTCTGCTCTCTCACCTGTTACCACCCCTCCAGCCATCTGCCAGTGTTTCAATTTCCCATTCAAACCAGCCTCCCACTGCCGCCTCCTCTCCAGCTCATTCTAAACGGTGACTCGGAACGAGCTCTTTAGCTATTGATGGCCTCAGCCAGGGACAGGGGTTGGAGACAAATGACCACCTCAGTAGGCTAAATGGTAGTTCCCAAGAGAGGCTTGTCTACAAGGCCCACCCTCCGCGGCACACGGGAAGTATATTTCAGAACAGCTGCCACCACGCTACCTGCCGAGCATGACCCCCATTGCCTGGACTGTTTGTGTGGACGGCAGAGCCTACGTGGGACACCTCCATTCTTTCCGGAGTCCTGCAGTCTTGTTACACAGCAGGGAGAGAGTCCCTATGTGACCAATCCCCCAGACAGGACCTTGGGTGCTGAGACACCTTCCTGGCAGATACACTAGCAGCTGCATTCACTGCCCGGGGAGCTGAGGAGTCCCTGGAGACAGACTCTGAAGATGCAGCAGGGATTCTTCGGCACTCCGCCCAGACACCCTTCCCCTTGCTGACAGCTGTGGCTGCATCTGGGATGTCCCCAAAGGCCCTCCCTACCTGTGGGGCTGCTGAGAAGTGGCAGACCCTTCAGGAGGCTGGGCCTGGGGGAATAAAGCCACGTCAGTGGCGGCACATCCTGGGGTTTATTAGAACCTCGGGCCACCGTTTCCTCTCTCTTCTCCTGAAAGTCACCAGGAGATAAACAACTTCCTCCCCCATGTGCTTCCACTATGATGGCTCCCTCACCATCAGTGTGTAAGCAGTGGCGCCAGCAGGCTGTAGACCAGCAGCTCTCAGCCTTCCTAATGCTGTGACCCTTTGATACCATTCCTCATGTTGTGGTGACCCCAACCATAAAGATATTTCATGGTGTCTGCATAACTGTGATTTTGCTACTATTATGAATTGTTATGTAAATATTCAATATGCAGGATAGTCAATATGTGACACCCAGGGGTCGCAACCCACAGGTGTGAGAACAACTGCTGTAGACTATCACTGCCCCAACAGTGAGCCAAACAAACCTTTCTTCTTTGATGCTGATTGGCTCAGGCATTTTCCCCCAGGGCAATGAAAAGTTAACTAAATGGCAGAAACTCTGATGTTGGGAACCAGGGTCCACCACAGTGCAAGACAAAGGGGAGCGTATATGGACGGGGGAGGAGAGCGCTACAATCCCAATAGGGGTCTCGATAGGATGAACTTGCAGCTTTTTGCAGCACATACACTCTAGCTCCGTGAACTGTCAGGGCTCGGGGGCAATGCCCCGCCAGTAAGCACAGCCAGCAGCCAGGCCCACATTTATACGTGCCATCGTCTACTAAAACAAACTGCGGGTCCCTGAGAAAGATGCCTGGCTCAGGTCTGAGGACGGCCAAGTGCAAAGTTATTGCCAAATACTTAGGGTCCCAGAAAGTAAGAAAGGGCTCAAACGTTGGAGGGAGAGCACCAAAATATCACCACGAACAGCAAGGGTCTCGGCGTCTAGCAGGAAAGTGAGCAGGGAAAACGGGGAGGACCATTTCATAGAGCAGCATGAGTCGGCAGGAGAAATCATGGTGTCATTATAAACCACTGCTGTGTGTTTTCTATGTTGCAAACAACATGGGCAAGGCTGTCAACCTCTGCCAAGAGCTCAGGGTGCTAGGGATCAAGGGCACAGAGGGTCTAGTGCAGGGCTTCTCAACCTGTGGGTCGCAACCCCTTGACGAACTCCCAGCTCTAAAACTATTTACATCGCCCTTCATAACAGCAGCAAAATTACAGTTAAGAAGTTAACAATGAAAATAACTTTATGGTTGGGGGTCCCCACAACATGAGGAACTGTATTAAAGAGTCACAGCATTGGAAGGTTGAGAATCACCGGGTCTAGTGTGTCACCTTCCTGCTTCCCCGACAATGACCTTGAACCCGGGCACAGAAGCACAATCCTCCTGGGGATAGCTCTTCTACAGCTAGAAGCCCGCCCTCCTGAGGCTCAGGCTCAGCCGCTGGCTATCATGATTCTGGACAACAGTCTGTCAAGTGCTCACCTGCGTGTCAGCATTTAAAACCTTGATCCTCTGGGTGGAGATGAAGAGGTCTACTTCCGTCAGTGTCTGAGCATCGCCCTCAGAATTCTAAGAGAGAACAACAGATGTTGTCACAACCCGGAAGTTGACCACAGTTCACTGCCTCATGCTTGACTATAGTGACCCTGAGGTGCCATGGAAGGAAACACTAATCCAAAATGGGGCAGCCGCTGGCAGCCTGCATGCATGCATGGTGGGGAATCCCCTCTTGAGTGTGAGCTCTCAGGGCACAGAACACAGGGAGACGAGGCCTCTTTGCCACATCAGGTGTCTGGGGTCTTACTGGGCCCCCCTGGCAGCAAGCAGGGCCCCTTGGCTAATTGCTGCTGGATGCCGTGATGGTGACTGTCACCACGCTCCAAGTACATTCTTGAGGCTGGAGACTCTAGGAAACGGGGGAGGGGAAACTGTCCTCAAAGAGGTTCGGTTCAGACCCAAGCCCTTCCTTTTTCCTTAAATGATCACGTGAACACCCTTCCAAAGGTCATGAGAGATGCAGGACAGGGCCAGGCACCGCCTGACAGTGCCATGCGGGTGCAGGGTGAAGTTGTCACACCTCCTTTGTGTCCCCCACTGGACGCAGCTCTGTCTGTGAGCTGTGTTTCAACCCCCTGCTCTGAAGCTGAATAGCTACTCAAGGCCTGCCCCTGAGAAGGACAGCTTCTGGTTGTTTTACATTGCCTGTGAGGACCCTCATTCCCTCACAGTGGCACTGAGAAAGAACCCCCACCCTGCCGCTTTGCCCACTGGGGAGAATAATTCGGTGTGGTCACTGGGGGCCTGTGGTGGTGTCCTCCGTCACAACAGAGCAGAGACTGTGACTTAATTGTTCAGTAGACAGACTTCCACTGTAGGGAAAGGGAGCCCAGCATGTGTGGTCCTTTGGCCACAGAACCAGAAAATGTTGTCACTTTGAGGACAGGGGAAACTAAATCTCTTGTTGCTGAAATGTAAGGAAAGAAAAGGGGACAGATGACAAGCTACTGTGCTGCATGTCCATGGACTTACCCAATGCCCTCTCACACTGAGTTTGTTGCTGTCTTGATTAAGTACGTAGAAAGTAAGCAGCATTTATGGAATGACTAGGTCAACAAATCAATGACTGTCAACCGAATTTCTGAAAGTCTACCCAGGCTTAAAAACCTCTTCTTTTCCTTCCTTTTTCTTTTTTTAGGTGTGTGTGTGTGTGTGTGTGTGTGTGTGTGTGTGTGTGTGTGTGTGTATGCCAAGACCTTTGCTCGATAGGTAGGTGTCCTACCACTGAATCACATCCGGTAGAGAGGGCAGTTCCAAGACAAACTACTCTTTGTCCCGGTTTAGAGGGTGAAAACTAATGGGCCCAAGAAGCAGAACAATGTAGTTAACGATATGTGGGAAGCCGAGTACTAGGACATTGTCCTAGCAAATGTCCTGTTTAGAAGTGTCCATGCAAAACAGAGTTCTGCAGACATGAGCCATGCTCCAGGACATGGGAGACAGTAGATAAGAAAAGTTGATTAACATGGGACAACAAAATAAGCATGAAGTGTGGCTTCATTCCCAAACCCAGCATTCTCCTAACAAGGAAGAAAAGCCTGCGAGCTCTGTGGTGGTACGGCTTGAATTCCTACCAGAAGTCCCCATGCATAGAGTAAGACACGTACGCATGCGTGTATGCATGCACGCACACACGCAAACACCACTGTCTCAGGCCCACACAGGTCCTACACACCGCTTTTTTCTTGATCTTAGCAGCCTTCTGCATCCTCTGAGCAGCATGGAAGAGAAAAGAAAATCAGGAAGGAAGCTGTGGCAAGGTTAGTGCAGCCTTGTGCTTAATAGAAAGAACTCAAACTCTGCAAGTCTGGGCCGATGGACCATCACCACTGTGCTGAGCACACACAGTAAAGACAGACCATTCACGCTTGCACCCCCAGGGGTAGAAATGGCTGCCGGCCACTCCATATACCCGAGGATGGGACTGGGTACCAGGAAACGGGCCACGGTGGGTCATGAGCCATAGGGCCCGGCGCTTTGGTCTAAGGACAGGAGCAGGCTGGGCTCAGCCCTGGCTCTGCCTGCTCTGCCTTGCCTTCGCCAGCACAGAAGGTCTCGTGGTGCCCTCTGTTCCATCCAAGGAGGCTAGTGTGTAGTGAGGACAGTGAGGGGTAACATGGTTCCTCATTCCCACAGGCTGGCAGTATATTCAGGCTCCACCTCATGCAGGGTGGGGCACCAACTCATATTGCCCTGTTCCCTCCCCTTGACCTTACTTAGCTTTACTGGTATGGTCTCATGTGCCCCCCTGCCCATCATCACCTACCGGAAACACCACAGTCCAAAAAGCCTACAGAGCTCTGAGGACGCCAGTTCTCCTTGAGGCCATACATTTGAGTGACACTTGATGTATGTCCCCTGCTTCTAGAAGCACTTTGGAGCTAAAAATACACGGTTGGGACAGGATTTAAGGCTCCAAACAAATATGCTTTAAAGACGGGAATGCTTCGGAACTGTCGGCTTTTCTTTGAAAAATCGTTTCCCAGTGACTGAATGGACCACGTGTAAGGAGCTAGTGATGACTGTACCCGGCTGAACATTCACCAGCCAGGCTACAGGTCTCTTTGGAGATGATGGGCCATGCCTGGTCTCTGTGCTGGGCAAAGCTCCTGAACCCCACTGTACTCCCCCACTTCAGCGCTCCCCCCCAGGGACCCACTCCAGTAGCCCTCAGGGCCCGGAAGCACCCCACCTTGACCCTGCTCACAGCCTCCTGAGCCTGCATCATTCGGATGTTTTTAGAGGGGTTACGCTCAGAGAGCAGCTGCGTGGAGCCCAGGTAGTTGGCTGCGAAGATGATGCCATCGATGAGGTCTTCCGGCTCACAGGGCCCTGGAACTGAGGAGGGAGAGAGTGAGTGCCTTCCTAAAAGAGATCCACCAGGATCCAAGGGCTTAGACGCCCAGCCCAGCACCAGGGACACAGGGACCAGGAGGGTGAAGCCGGAGGACTGAGCTGTGTAGCCGATCTGCAGCTCAGGGGAAACCAGTCCAGGCCACACCACTGACACACTGCTGGACAGCTCCGCATGAACGGCGTGATGAGGGGTACTCCTGGAACCCAGGCGACTATCTCCCAAGGTAGCTCAGCCTCCAGGGTGACCCGCACCCGCTGTCCTCCCAAACACAGCAGCACTTTCCACCTTCTCATGGAGGTCCGTGAAGGTCCATGCTGAATTCTTCCGTGACTTTGTCTCCTCCCCTCTCCAGTGGGGCTCCTGCCAGCCTGCAGCTTCTCATCCCACCCAACCCAGGCCTCGGCGGGGCAGCACAGCCCTGATTCTATCTGCCGCCTCTAGACTATGGCAGCAAAACAGAAGCTCTGATGGAATGCTCCACCTCTGCTGTCCAAGGCAAGGAGGACCATGGCCACTGGTGCTCTGAACACTTCCACTAAAGACCGACTGTTTCCGAAGGTGCAGCCGACTGATGCTCTGTATCTGTGACCCACATCTGGGATCTTTCAGATCATGCACTGTGTAGTGAGACCTGAGATGGTAGTGTCCATGCTGAGCAAGTGCAGACTTTTTCCCTCGTGGTTATTCCCTGAAAAACTACAGTGTAACTGTTGTTCACATGACACTTCTATTGTAGCTGGTACTTTAAAGCCATCTAGAGATACATTTGAGCATGAAGGAGGGTCTGGAAATTACATTTTTATCCAAGGGATGCAGGCAGCTGTGGACTGGCTTCCAAAGGGGTCTGGGAACCAGTTCTTGAGAAACATCAAAGGAGGAATGACTAATTTCAATAAATTGTAATATTGAAAGCCACAGGTTAGTGTCCCATGGCTCCTGAACAGGGCACTGCAGCTCTAGTGAGGGGTCTACTAATGTGCTCTGTAAGGGGCAGATGGTGAATATTTCTGTGCTTGTCCTGTCTGTGGCAAGGACCGACTTCTGCACTTGAGATACAAAAGCTGAAATATGGAAAGGAGTGGGCAGGGTGTATCCTATTAAAGTTTATTTACAATATCAGGTAGGACTACAGTCAGCCGACAGGCAACCTGGTGTAGGCTTACAAGGCTGCTCCAGCTGCCGGTCAGGACCTCCCTGAGCATCCTGCATAGATGGAAGCTCCGGTGGTGACTTCCGGTCTGCTGGCACAGCCCTTACAGCAGTGCCAAGCCATTGAGCTCCCCGGCCACTCCACATCCTCAGGGAAGAAGCCTGTCCCCCTGTAGAACCCAAGGACAGTTGGAAGGCAGATGTGATGATTCAAAGGGGAAGGGAGGTGGTCCTTTCTCAAGCCTGTGTCCAGAGGTGGAGATGTGTCCAGTGACCCCTTGCCCCCCCCCTTCACCATGACAGCCAATGTGACCTGGCTGACACAGTTCTACCTGGAGATCCTTGGGCAGGAGCCATGCTCCAGGGCTGTCTGGGGGCTCTGCCATCTGCAGCTGATAAGCTCAGGCTTGCTGGGTTCAAACTGGCAATCCAGCAGGCACCCAGATGCCTGGCAAATGGTCACATTACAGGTTGCTCTTCCCACTGTCACTGTCCCCTTGCTGATGGGCAGTGCAGCTGCATCCTGCTGCTCGGGTGATGCTTTTGTTACCACACTTCTTCCGGCCACCCACACTAGCATCGAGCTCGGTGATGGCTCAGGTCAGAAAGACCGATCCAGCTGAAGCTCTCTGGTGGATGTCAGGCCATCATGGACTCTCGTGGAGCTTCCCTCACCTAGAACTTCCCTCCTAGATCATCAGGCTCCTGTCCCACAGTGCTGGCCACCAGTGCTCCAAATGCACACATACACACACACATAGACACACACACACACACACACACACACACACACACACACACACGGAGGGGGAGTGAGAGGGAGAGCGAGCAGCTGCCAGGGGTGGCACAGGCTGTGTCTGGACCTTGCACACTGGCCCCGTGCTCCTCCTGGGAATGGGGGCGGGGGGGGGTGTGAGCTTCCAGCAATGAGGAGCTCTTGGCGCTGAATGGAGAGCAAGCCTCTGTGGAAGAAGACACCTTAAATTATTAAAGCAGCAAAGTGCCTGTGATTATCTTAGCCCAAACTCAGATGAAAGAAGATGGCTATGAAGTCCGAGGGAATTGCTGGCACCTGAGGGAAGCCAGTCTGGCATCTGATGGCCAGGTGCCGGGTTCTGGGGAGATGGCGTTCAGGAGCCAGCACTGCTCTGGGAGCCAGTTACCTTACCCTTAGTGGGGACAGAGGGAGCAGGGGGGTCACAATACTCAGAGAAACTCCCGATGAGGACAGAGCCGTTCCGGGAAGGGACTCGTGAACACAAAGCAGCTGTGGCTGCCTCAGAAGATTGGGTCTCTCAGCACTTCATCATGGAGAGGGAGGGGCTCACGAGGGTTCTCCTCCCTAGATCTACTAATGGTGGCTCAGGGAGGCATGTCACTCTCTTCAGTGACGTGACCACTGACAAGTTGTCATGCTCTAGTAAAGAAACCCTCACCTATGCCACGGAAGTTGCCCATAGACACAGTGCCCCCTCTCTTTCACATGTGTGTGCGCGCACATGCATGCATGTGTGCGCACACACACACACACACACACACACACACACACACACACGCACCATGAAGACAAACACCACAAAGACATCAACAGGGAGGCGGAAAAGGAGGGGACTTATTGGGGGAAGGTTTCCGTAGGAAAAAGAAGGATGAGATGGGGTAAAGGGGTGTGAAAATGACCAGCGTTAATTATATACCTGTATCAAATTATCAAAGAACCAAAGAGAAGAATCAAGGCCGTGGCTCTCAGCTCTGGGCTGCTGGGCCTCTGAACCTGCTCTGAGTGTACAGCTGAGACAACAGAGGATGAAGCCGGGGCCCCGTCCAGCACCTGGGCAGGTCTAGTGAACTCCTCAAGCTCCAGGGTTGGGACAGGCATGCTCAGACTGCAAGACTGCCACAGTGGAGCAGAGTGGAATCAGGAGACTCCTCCCCAGTCAGGCCAAGTACCCTCTGGAAGCCATAGAGCCACACTAGCTTTCTCAAGCTAGGTCTCCCGCACCCAAGGACAAGCCAGCTCTCCCTGCAGCTCTCCAAGTCAGGGCCTCATCAGGCCTCCTCTTTCTATGAAAAGCACCATAGCACTCGATCTGGAGCTGCCTATTGGCAGAGATGGTCCTTGTGCAGATGTACCACCCGGGGAGGTGGGGGGGACGGGAGGGGCGGGGTTCAGAAGCCACGCAACACAAGGGACAGGAACCATCCCAACATCACAACCTGGACACTGCAACCCTGACTTCTGGGGCTTCGGACTGAAGGACTTCAGTTTGTCCACCATAGGCCACCTGGGGCTTCTTTCTCTCCAGCAAGCACGGGTCGGAGATGTCTGTATCACTGGCCAAGGGGCAGCTCATAGGTCTGCATTCCCCAAGTGGGGCCCAGTGCAATAGTAATATGTGTGTGTATGTATGTGCGTGTGTGCGTGCGTGCATGCGTGTGAAAGAAGAGAGGCACTACTGTGTCCTGCAGCTGGTGCAGGGACTTTATCTACCCTTGGTGAGACTCAGCCAATACCAAGGTCTCAGCCAGGTAAGTGTCCCCTCCTCCTGTGGGAGGGAGGGGCAGGGACCGGTCTCTCTTCTGACTCCCACTTTCGGAGGCTGCTGTCTAGCGGCTCCTTCCATCAGTTCCCCAGGCAACATGGCCAGCTTTCTGGACCTCCATGGCGCTCATGTTCCTGTTTTCAGTCATCGCGCCTGAAGAGACTGTTGGCAGGACTCTCGCTCCTCACTGATCTGAGAGCAGTGGAGGGCACAGACCCGGGTGTGTGAAGGGCACTTGTTCTTCCTTTGCCGAACTCCGGCAGCAACGCTCGGCTGACACCAGCAGAGGGAGACAGAGAGCACAGTAACTCCAAACGTTTGACAGACAGGTGAGCCTGAGTCCCCAGAGGGCGACGCGCCCCTTCCTGATGTACCTCTGACTCACACAGCATATGTCCCCTGTGTGTGCAGTTGACAGGGGTGTGGGACACTGTTCTTCCTTCCCTTCCTGAAGTAGCCTGTGTTTGCAGCATGGTTAGAGAGCCCGCTGTCCTGCCCTGGAGAGTCCTTGTGCTCTATGTGTGACCTTGGGGTCCGCACTTGGACCTGGACCTGAGGCTCCTTGCCAGCTCTGTGGACAGGGAAGTGCTGGGGTCTTGTGGCGCTGTACCTGGGGTCACCCATCTCTGTTAGTTGGGGAGGACAATCCTGCATGTTAGGAGTGGGCAGAGGCTGCTGGACAGCCGTCTGTTTCCGTTATTCTCCTCGGCTCCAAAACTGCCCACCTCTCCCTGGGTGCCAGAGGGCACAGTTGTGAGGCTGGAGCACAGCACCGGGCGGACAGAACTGTGTGCGGCTGGGAGGCCCCAGGTGCAGCTGCCATGTCTCACTCACCAGCCCTGTGTGAAAGCAGAGTCGCGGCCATCCGTCCTTCACAATCCCATGAAATCAACCTCATTATCCCACTGTAGGAGAAAGACCATTGAAGCAAGGTCAAAGGACTTTTCCCCAAATCAGCATCCAGCCTGTGAGGACTTGTGATGTCACAAAACATGGCTCACTGGCTGGAGGGTGAGGCTGACACCAGTGCACAGGCCGACATAAACTCATCCTGAAGGGCTGTGGGGAGCATCAGGAAGGGAGGGTATGGCCCCAAAGGAAGAGGAGCAGGCTCGACCTCTTGAGGAACCTGGGCGGGGCTGCCAGTGAGTGGGAGTCTGTAACACTGGACGCTATCAGCAAGTCAGAGGAGAGAGCTTTCCAGGCTGAGGCAAGAGCTGGTGCAAAGGTCCTGGGGTAGCAGAGAGAGAAGCAATTCAGAAAGACTAAAGGCTGTCCAGATGACCTGGTGCAAGGAATGAGCCAGCAGCTGGAATAAGTCAGAGTGTAGAAAGAGCACTGGCCAGATGTGAGGACTTTGGAGCCCTTCCAAAGATGGTCACCCTGGCCTAACAGCCAGGAGAGAAGCCCAACCAAACCACTTTCTCCAGAGAGATAAAACAGAGAGGAAGAATGGACAGCTGCTAAGTGGCCACTGCAGGGGTCCAAGCCAGCAAGAAAGGATGCTGGTATAGACCAGGAGGATGATGGAGACTGAGAAAGTCAGCCAAAATTTGGGCTGAATGTGAGGTGAGGTTGAGGGGATTGGAAGACTGCCCTTGGCTAGATGGTTGGAGCTTCTGCTCACTATAAAGGGTTTCTTGGGAAAAGATTGGCCTTGGGGTGGGGCTTTTGGACCAGTTTAGCTAAAGGGGCCAGGGCACCTTCCAAGAACAGCTTAGAAGGCAGCCCAGGTTAGACAACAGATTGAGAATGAGCTGTGAGAGGTGCAGGCATGGGTGAGTCACCGTGGAGAGGACAGGGAGAAAGGTGGCAGAGGGAGGCCCCGGGAACCAGCTCTGCCAGGCATCATGACAAGAAGGGGCAGAAAGAGAGAGAGAGAGAGAGAGAGAGAGAGAGAGAGAGAGAGAGAGAGAGAGAGAGAGAGAGAGGAGCCCATCTGTACCGTGCTGCCAGGAGGCCGTCTATAAGGGGCCCCCATGCACTGGGCACCCTGACAAGGCAGCCAGCGGTGACCTTGGAGCAGTTTCAAGGGACAGCAGGTGGGATCCAGCCCATGGGGTGAGGAACGTGGGCAGGTGCGGGCTGTGAGCCATTCCCCGGATCTGGCTCCAAGGAGAGAATAGGATTGCTAGTTTGCAGATATGTAAGACAGACAGATGGATTCAGTGGGAGGGAGTGAGAAGGAATAGGCATCGGATCTTGTGAGGACTATGGTGCCGAGGGACACCTGTCTCCACGGCCTCAGAAAGGCCACAAATCTGATACGTCATTCTCAGGAGAGTCTTCAGACCACATGTCAGGGCAACCACCCAGGTCCATGAAGGGCCAACCCATGGAAAGAAGGCCTCAAGAGGGGAAGGAGTGGCCTCCAGGCCCTCGGGAAAGGCTCCGGGGTCTACACTGCTTCCCTCTCTACAGCAGCAAGAGCAAGGCTCGACTCTGCAGCAGCTTGGGCCACTGAGAAGCCCCTGTGCAGCTCATAGATGGCACTACCTGTAAATTCAGGCCTGACATGGGCAGGACCATCATGGAGAGGGACACGGTATGGTGCTTTAGAACACAGTGAATGACAAGGGTCGGTGGGTGCAGGAGGAGAAGCTGTGGCAGAGAAGAAAAGGCCAAAGCCAAGTCCAGCCCGATCCCCAGCACTGCTGAGGACACTGTAATCATTAGCTTGTGTATCTGGGTGGCTGACTTCCAAGAAGAAGGATAAAGAAAAGAAAAGAAAAGAGAAGAAAGGGAAAGAAAAGGAAAGGAAAGGAAAGAAAGAAAGAAAGGAACGAAGGAACAAAGAAGAAAAGAAAAAAGAAAAGACTGGCCAGACAGGAAGATGCATTTTTCTATGGCATTATTTGTGAAGGCAAAAACCTGGGAAGTCCCCACGCACAGCCGAACAGGAGCCATCCTACAGTGGAGTCCTGTGGAGTGGCTTGGGAGGTGACTAACACCATGCAGTTCCTGAGCACACGGCTAGGATGAGTGTTTAGAAAAAAGGCATGATGGAGAAAAGAAATCCAAATTCACCCCCACTTACCTAAACCGGGGAAGGTAAGCTCACAATAAATATACATGAAACATTAACCATCACATAAACCAAGTAGGTAAAGAAACTTCATATAATGCCCCCCCATAATATCCTATATAAAACTTAAAAAGGTCTTTTATGTTTTATGTGTCCATTTAGAAGTTTATACAAAGAAGAGAGCATTTTAAATCTAAAAAAAGGCTATGTTAAACGTTATAAATGACTGTCTATATGGAGAAGTATCCATAGAGAAGACAGGAGATAAGGATCCAGGACTGGACACCTCTGCACACAACAAAACCCTTGTGTTGTGTGTTTGACTTTAGACCCTGCAAGTACTTTCCATAGTCATACTGACAAAAGCTTATTTCCAAGAATTAAAAGTAATCTTGGCCAGGCGGTGGTGGCGCACGCCTTTAATCCCAGCACTTGGGAGGCAGAGGCAGCAGATCTCTGTGAGTTCGAGCCAGCCTGGGCTACCAAGTGAGTTCCAGGAAAGGTGCAAAGCTACACAGAGAAACCCTGTCTTGGGAAAAAAAAAAAAAAGCCGGTGGTGGCACGCCTTAATCCAGCACCGGAGCAGAAGCAGTGATCTCTGAGTTCGAGCCAGCCTGTCTACAAAGTGAGTTCCAGAAAGTGCAAAGCTACACAGAGAAACCTGAAAAACCAAAAAAAAAAAAAAAAAAAAAAAAAATGTAATCTAAATGTTCATTTGTGACATAATCAAAAGACTGAACATGAATCCCAGGCATTTTAAATAGCTGCTGCAGGACACAGTATTGGTCTGGGATAGGCTGCCATGGAAAGAGAGGCACTGGAGGCCCCAGAGCTTCCCCAGGGTTCCTTTCCTACTTGAGGTCATTTGATGGTCCATCCTGCTAGGCTTTGCTGCGAAGACAAGAATGAAGGCCAAGAAATCCTAACTGAGCCTCCAGCCTGAATCCTTGGCAACACCGATACTGTTATCTCTGGAACTGGAGTGTGATTAGCAGAGTAAGACAAATGCATAATCACTTTGAGAATCAGAACCTGAGACACAGGAACAAGAGAATATGAATGCAAGAGCCCCGAAGTCCTGGCAAAAGATATCAGTACGAACCATCATGCAGTGCAACTTTGAAAATACAGCACACTCGTTATTATTGAGTATAATTGCATAAAAATTACCCCCAAATTTAGTGGCTTAAAACATCAAACACTTATTATCTTGGGAATCCAGCTATGTCTCAGCTGGGGCCTCTGGCTCTGTGGAGGCTGTAGTCAAGGTAGCTGGGAAGCCTGTTACAATATTAGACCTGAACAAGAAAGACCAATTCCAAGTTCCCTCCCATGGTTGTTGGCAGAGACTTAGCTCCCTCGCCTGCTGGCCTCTCTGCAGGGCAACTCGGGACCACAACAGAGCAGCCTGGCTCCCTTAGAGAACAAGCAAGATAGAGTGAGGCAGACACCACTCTCTTCCTATTTTTCTCAAACCTAATTTTGCAGGCAATATCCTATTATCACTTTTCCCATCTCATGGTCAGGTTGAGGGGTTTGCATGGCTGTAACTATCAGGAGATCGTTGTCACACATACATACCATATGTGCTCACTTCCTAAGCTCTTCCACAGGGAGCCCCTACTTCACCCAGATTATGGTCTCTAAACAGTATTTCCACCTAGCTCCATGATGAAAGGATTAACTGATTCCATTCCCAGACAAAAATAACATTGAATTGTGCCAGAATTTTAGAACATATTGAGGTCATAAGACTGAGGGACTAACAGCACAAAGCCAGTTGGCTAGAGACATGGAAATATCCATAAGCACGGCATCTTCAGGGCCACCCCACCAGGCTGCAACCAAGGATGCCCAGTGCCAGTCCCTAAGCCTACTGTTAACCTATATAGATTGATAGAGAAACTCATTATTTTAAACATTGTTAAAGAGAAGAACTCAAGACAGCCAGCTTTTCTTGCGTGCACTATAATCAGGGAAAGTTTGTCTGGATAGAAGTTCAAAGAATCAACAGGGAAAACGGTTCTATCAGAATAACCAATAAATGGATCTAGACAATAATTTATTGCTGGTAAAAATCACTGAAAGAGAGACACTGAAAGATAGCCAGATGTAATGCTATCTATGAAGCTCTGCCCAAGCAATCAAACTTATTATGACTGGGCTCTATCTAAACCCTGACCATTTTCCTGGACATGGACAGAGGGCCACGCAGAAGACACCCTCAAGATGCAACCAACCAAGCCCAGGGTGCTGAAAAAAAATGCCACAGGATGAATAGACTTCCACAATGCATCATCAAGACTGAAGAAGAAAGCAGATATTGTTAGCTTTGTCAACTTGATGCAGTCATCTGAAAGGATGACTGGGAGGCCTCCCTTGGGGAACTGTCTAGATTAGATTGGCTGGTGGGCATGTCTGTGGAGTCTTGTCTTGATTGCTAGTTGATGGAGGAGAACCAGCTCATTATGGGTAGTGCGTTCCCCAAGCAAGTGGTCCTGCGTTATATAAGAAAAGCTGGGTAGGTGTGGGGTCTCTGAGCAAGCCAACAAGCACACTCCTCCATGGCTTCTGATTCAAGCTCCTGCTTGAGTTCCTGCTCTGACTTCCCTCAATGAAGGACGGTCACCTGAAAATGTAAAACAAATCAACCTTTCTGCTCCTAAGGTGATTCTGGTCACAGTGTTTTATGACAGTCAACAGAAAGAAAATCAGAGGAAAAAAACAAACAAACAGATGAGTGGAGAATCTGTAAGAGGCAGAAGAGAATTATAAAATCTATCAGCCAGGCTCACAGAGAACTTGGTTTAGATCTCTGTCGGAGGGACCCTGTGCATGGGCAAATGCACACACAAGCTGGCACCGAATGACACACAGAAATGGCTGCTAGCTTTCTTTTAGTTGTGACAATAACATTGCAATGGTTTTTCAATAGAGTTCCCATATTTTAGAGATACAGAGTTGAAATAGTTAAAGGAAAAATAGGATTGCTTTAGAAAACCAGGGAGAGTTCGGGGATGGAGGTTAAGACTACGGGTCACGAGAAGGTGGGCACTGGGAGTCTGGAGCCAGTGAGGGTGCATGGTGATGAGTATGATTTTCTTTCTAATTTCTGTATATGTGAACATTTTATAGCAAATTAAAAGGATGGATCTTTCAAAACTAGTGGGCACATCCCATTATTATATAACACTGTTCCTTATTTTCTACCCAGTTTAGTGAGATAAGAGCAAGAGTTGGTAGAAAACAAGAAAGGAGAGAGTGGAAGACATTTTAATTTGCAGATGGTATGATTCTAAGCCAGGGAAGAGCCAAGAACACACATAAAAATGTATTGGGGGGGGCGGGGAATAAAACTAAGAAAATTGACCAAACCAATGGTTTAGAATTTAATTAAAAAAAAAATCAATAGGTTTCTTTGGACCTACAAACAAGTCAGAAAAAAATGTAACGAAGCGAAAGATAACATTTACCAAAACAACAAGTGGGATAAAAGACCAAAGGATAAATGAAAAGGATATGCCTCAGAGTTTCCGAACAAGCTTTAAAGATAAATACGTTTGACCTGATGGGATGAGAAGCCTCTTTGGGCATCAGAGATGTCTACGCTGTAGAGCTGACACTTTTCCTCTAACTAGATAAACTGAACGGACGCCAAATAAAGATGCCAAAAGGAATTTGTGTGTGTGTAACTAGATAAGCTGATCCAAAAACCGTATATAGAAAAAGAGCCACACTAAGTCTCCGGGGAAGATGTGAAAAAGAACAGTGGTGGCAGAAACACACAAGCCCCAGCAAATTATAAAAGGCATGGAAATCCCATGAGGAAAGCAGCCTCAGTTGGGACCCCGGTGGACCATCCCCAGATGGACCCAGAGCCAGAAAAATACAGCGAAGGCAGAGCCCTCCATACCGATGATGTTCTGCCACAGCCAGCCAGCTGCCTGGGTACAGGGTGCTCAAAATGTGACCTCTGTCTGCATCTATACACCCAAACTTTGCAGATCTATCAGATTTATTTTTAAAAAATATATAAAAGTTCTAGATGAAAACTTTAAAAAAAATAATCTGAACCATGAGAGGATTATGCTGGACTTAAAAGTTACAAATGAAGATTGATCATTTGAACCCATAAAATTTCAGCAAAGTATATACGTGTGTGTGTGTGTGTGTGTGTGTGTGTGTGTGTGTGTGTGTGTGTGTGTAGAGAACACAGTCTGGGTGTGGCTGTTCACACCTGTGAACCTAGCACTGGGGAGATTTGGGGAGACTGAGATAGGGGACTTCCAAGTTCAAGGCTAGACTGTGCAACAGGGTGAAATTCTGTCTAAACAGAATAAAACAAACAAAACCACGAAGTATAGATGAGGATAACCTGGGACAACTTCCCAATGTGAATCAAAGAGCTCACCTCTTTCAAGTGAAGAGATAGCATGAGTCCATAAGAAACATAAAGGCCAGGGCTTAAGTGGAATATTGGTCAAAGTATAACAACATTCAGCCACAGACAGTGAACCCTGCCGACCCAGCATACAGCATGGTGACTACTGACCACCACCACCAGGTCCACAGTCCCGATCTTCAGTTCAACCAACCGCTGACTGAAATGATCTTTAGCTGTATCTATTGAACCCATACAGACATGTATTCTTGTTCTTATCCCCTAAAGCATGAAAACCACTTGTACAGCATTTACCTGCGTTAGGTATTGCATGTCACACAGGGAGGAATCAGGCACCCATGAGTATGAACTTGCACAGATTCCAAGTGTGCTCTATACCACTGGCTATACAGGACTTGAGAATCTGTGGGGTTTGAGTATCTTGGGGGAGCCCCTGGACTGTAGGCTAGGAATTTGCTAAGATCGTAGATAATAAGTGTTCTCTCTCTACTCCACACAGGAGGGGGCTGTGATAGAGGAGGATGTGTTAACTAGCTTGACTGTAGAGATTATATCACAATGTATTTTTATATCAAAACATGTGCATATTCACAAACACATTTTGTACTTTCCAATTATATCCCAATACATCTCAGGGAATGGAAGGGTTAAATCCAGTAGAGGAATGGACAAAGAATACATTTTGGTTGTTTGGTTTTTTGTTTGTTTGTTTGTTTGCCTGTAGTTTGGGGGTGTGTATATATGTGTGTGGTATGTATGCACTTGTGGGTGCAGGCACCCATGTGTGCGTGTGGAGGCCAAAGGCCAATGTTCAATGTCTTCCTGTGTTGCTGCTGCTCTTCACTTTATGCCTTGAGGCAGGGTCTCTTACTGAACTGGAAACTTGAGGTTCCAGACAGACTAGCGGGCTGCAAGCCTCCTACCCCCAGGATTTCCTATCTCCAGCATTCCGCTCGCCTGCTCTCCAGTACTGGGGCTACAGGCATGTTCCACTATATCTGGTTTTTAGGTGACTGTTAAGAATTGGAACTTGGGTCCTTCAGCTTATGCAGTAAGCATTTTTGCCACTGAGCGGTCTCCTCAGCCCCACAAATGCTATGTTAACAATTTGGATCTGAAGTGTTCCCCGGAAGCCCATGTACTAAAGGCTAAGACCCCCGCTGACAGCTCTATCATGAAGTAACAGGACCTTTAACAGTTATTGGGGTGACCTTGAAGAGGATTGGGGACCTCAACCCTTTCTTTCTCTCTTTCTGCATCCTAACTGCCACGAGATAGAATCTCATCCTGCCCTGTGCCATGGAGTTCTCACCACAGTCCTCCAACACAGCCAACCAACCACAGACTGGAAGTTTTGAAACCATGAGCCCAAATAAATTCTTCCTTCTTGTAAGTAAATCTGAGTTACTTTGTCACAAAAGCAGCACACGGGAAAGGCGGGAAGGAGGGAGGCGCAAATGGCTCAGCTTAGCTTTTGAACTTCTGGCACTCTGTTTGATTTCACTTCCGAGGAAAGACACGTATGTAAAATTTATGTGATGCCACTGTGTACCCTGTGCCTGGGGTAAGAACGTTGAGCTGGAGGGTGCAGTGTGCTAAATGTGAAGTCAGTACTTCCATCAACAGCTGTCAGAGTGGTTATAGCTCGGATATGAAGTGTCTCACCAAAAGTCTTGTGACCCAGTCACTGATTGAGAGGTGACCTCCAATCACTGATTGAGAGATGCCCCCAATCACTGACTGAAAGGTGACCCCCAGTTACTGATTGAGAGGTGACTGGATAACACGGTCTCTGACCCAATCAATGGGTTAATTCAGCAGTGAGTTCATAACTTGCTGACACCATTGGGAAGTAAGGAAAGCTCTTAGAGGTGGAGCCCAGTTTAAAAAAAAAGTAGGAGGCACATTCCTAGGGGCTGAACCTCAGGGCTCTCTGTCTTTCTCCTTCCTGTCTGCCATGCAGTGAGCTGATTTGGCCCGCCACATGCCCGATCACCACAGGCCCGCTGCCATGGAGCCCTGACAGAGTGACACAGATTAAATCTTTCATCCTTTAAGTTGTCTATTTGGATATTTGGTCACGACATCATAAAAATGATCAGCACAAGGACCAAGGGCGGGTCCACTGTCCCCTCCTGCAAGGCACTTCAGCCATGCCCATCAAAGTCAGCACACTCTAACATTGATATAGCTGCTGACCCTGCTTTATACAAGGAGCGCTTCTATGGAACACTCACATCCCAACACAAGGCTATTCACTGCTGCGCTGGCCAGAAACCAGAGCTGGTTTGTACCAGACTAGTTAAAACGCCACTGCCCACCCACGGGCCATGCCCTGGATGACTGCTTAAATAGTCAGCTGGATCTGGGTGCTCGCCAGCATTTACTAAGAAAAGAGAGTGCGTGGCGAAGACCCCACTTGGCCAGTGCAGTATCTGTTTGAAGGAGAAGTCTGTATGTAAGCTGGTGTACATCCAGGAAGCTTCAGGGGGAGTCACAAAAGAGAAGACAGGGTGTGAACCGAATTTTCTGTACTGTGCAGCTACAAAAAGACATTCCTCTGGGATCTCTGGAGGGAACTCTTTTTCGCTTCCCCGGATATTGGCCTGATCCAAACTCTATCCTGAAGAACTCTTTCAAGCCTCTGCTAAGCAATAAAAGTTCCTATTTTAAAACATGTGTAATACCTGTCCTTGAGTGCTAATAAAAATGATCTTGTTTGTAAAAGAGAAGAGCTGTTTGCCTCTCTAACCCCTTTTTGAACTCCCATGATTCTTGTGGTCCCACAGAATCACCTGATTCCCAGCCTGTCAACACTGTCCCAGACCTATGCCATCTCAGGAGCCTTGTCCCCTCACAGTCAAAGAGGACACCTCTATTCAGGTGTCTGCTTAGACAGGCTTGCCCCCAGGTGTTTATTCTAAGAGCAAGTGAAATCTTGGACACAAGCACCCAATAGGGTAGCTTTGTCACTGTGAAAACCCCTGAGAGAAGAAAGGTTTGAAGAAGAGTGGTCTCAGGCAGGACCAGAAGCCTCATGGGCTAGGGTCCCCATTCTTTCTCTTGGCCAGCATGCAGACCAGGTGTGGCACACTGACAAGTTATAGATGGATCATTAAGGAACCTCACGACTCTGACACGTGAGGCTGAGAATTATGGCAGGACTAGCCTCGAGCTGAAGGTGATGTGCTGGGATTGCAGACATCTCACAAGAGCTTTGGCTCACTCACAGAAGGAGCAGCAAGTGTGAGGAATGGGGTATGAGCTTCTGATCTTGGTTATTTTGGACTAATGCAGCCACAGTTAGGTGCCATTGCTTGTGTACCAACCTTTGGGCTTTAAGAAGCACATGCAAGCTGGACTTTTACACAAGCTTGTTCACAGGCTGCAACTCTTGCAACATCATATACCCTGGATTTATGTGCTTCCAGCTACCATATCCTGCAATGGGGGGGGGGCATCTTGAATGTGCCTTCTATCTTTCATCACTTATGGAAGTCTTTAGGAGTCTCCTGACATCTGCAGGTCTCTTCTCTAGTGAACCCCCTGGAACCTGAATGGTATGTCTTCTATTCCTCTTCAGTTGCATACCAAGCTTTGCTTAGGCAGCTCAGCAAAAGGATGATGAGCTGAGACCAAAGCCTGGGTTCCAACCCCATTCAGCCACTCCATATCTGGTGACTTTAAGTCAATGACTCACGCTCACTGAACCTCTATTTCTTCCTCTGAAATGACGCCTACCTCTTACTGCTATTAGAGTGACTGGAGAGTTAATTTATTGGATATCAACTCTTGATATATTAGATATCAATATATCTAAGTGCTGATATATTGGAAGACTTAAATCAATCGTGCCTGGCTCAAGCTAAGCACCCGCTGGGTGTTGCCTTCCTTCTTATGCAGGTTTTCACCATCTTTCTATCCACCCACCCATCCATCTATCCACCTATCAATTTCTGGTGCTGGGATTGAACTCAGTGATTCACATATGCCAAACATGGGCCCAACCACCGAGCCACAGCCACAACTATCCTCATTATCAAGGGCACATTGGACAGAAATCACAGGCTAAGAACTAATGGGTCTAAGTGCAGGCATGGCATTATCCCTCTTCAGCTATGTTACTTCAGCCTTACTGTGCCATGGGACAGAAAGTCCATATTCCTCGTAGGGTAACTGGTCAGGTGACATGAAAAGGCATAATAAACAGCATGGGGCTGGGCCACACCATGCCCAGGTGTCGGCTAGGATTTTGGTTTGTTTTTTTTTTTTTTTTTTTTTTTTTTTGTCAACTTGACATAAGCAACATTCATCTGAGAGGAGGGACCCACAGTTGAGAAAATGACTACACAAGATTGGCATAGAGGCAAGCCTATGGGGCATTTTCTGGATTAATGATTGATGTGGGAGGGCCCAGCTTATTGTGGGCAATGCCATCCCTGGGCTGCTGGTCTGGCAGGGTATAAGAAAGCAGGCTGGGGAGGCCAATATGCAGCATTTCTCCAAGGTCTCTGCTTCAGTTCCTGCTCCCATATACCTGCCTTGAGTTCCCGCCATGACTCCCTCAGTGATGGCGTGTGACCTGAGAGTGGGAAGCTGGAATAACCCCCTTCCCCCAACGTCGTTTTGGTCATGGTGTTTATCACGGCAATAGAAACCCTAAGATACCTGGTCAATGTTAGGATGAAGATGATCTCACTCAAGTTTTACTGTTGTTCTCGAAATCGTAACAAGCATCCCAAGTGAAATAAGGCCTGAGCTAGAGTGAAAGGCCATCTCCCATTAGCTTTCCAGAAAAGCAAGCTTCCAGGTAACTTAGACTTCTGAGAAGGGCGTGTGTGTCCACTCCTAAGCAACGGCCTCACAGACATTTATTTCTCAGTTCTTCAGCATTTCTACCACAGTTCTCTCTCTCTCTCTCTCTCTCTCTCTCTCTCTCTCTCTCTCTCTCTCTCTCTCTTAATTTAACTTTTTAATTTAATTTTATTTTTCTTTATTAAGAAATTTTCTACTCACTCCTCATGCTATCCACAGATCCCCTCCTCCCTTTTCCCACCCTCATCCCTCTTTCTCAAGCCACCCTGCATCCCCACATCCCCCAAATCGAGGTCTCCCGTGGGGAGTCAACAGAGCCCGGCACACTGAGCCTAGGCAGGTCCAAGCCCCTTCCCACTGCACCAAGGCTGTGCAAGGTGTCACACCACAGGCATGGGATTCCAGAAGCCTGCCCATGCACCAGGGACAGATACCGATCCCCCTGCCTGGGTGCCCCCCAAACAGTTCAAGCCAAACAACTGTCTTCCGTGTCTAGAGGGCCTAGTCCAGTCCCATGGGGGCTCCACAGCCACCAATCCACAGTTCATGGGTTTCCACTAGTGCTACCACAGTTCTCTTCCATCTAGAAGGTTGAAATGCTCACTGGCTGGAGGCACTAGTTTAGCAGACGAGGGCTTGTTCAATCAGCACCTCTCTAGACCTTCCCCGCTGCCACAGAAAGCCCAGTACACAGTTCCCCACTCACCCACCATTAAAATGGGGAGGAATTGGAGGCTTCCTACAACACAGTTCTGCCCATGAGAGGTAACAAGTGCATTGAAGAGATCCTCGAGGTGTTTTGTTTTTGAGACATGGTCTCATAAAGTGCAGAATGGCCTTAGATTTGCTATGGAGGATGACCTTGAACATGTCATGCTCCTCTGCCTCCTCAGTGTTGGAACTACAGGCCTGTACCATCACACCCAGATTCCCCTAAAGTTTTCTAATAAATTCCCCTAAACAGTCAGACTCTTGGGGGACCTGAACCTCAACTAGACACAGGGCCATTTGTTTTGAGGGAATAAGATGGGAGCTATTGATCACTTGCCTCTTCCACTGAATCCATACAGAATTATGTCCATGCACTGTCCATAGCTGGTCTAACAGGGCTGCTTGATGGCCCAGCTATGAGCATACAAAGCACCTACTATGAAGAGCAAATGGACCTCATGCAGTTTAAAAACCTCCTGTTGCCAAGAGTTCTCATGGTCATGTAGTTCTCAAACCACTTACATGTAGCTTCCAGGGACCCTCCAAGAGACAGACTGAATCACGCGAATGATACCCTCAATGATTATTACTCCCACCTAGATACAGAGCCGATCAGAGCCAACTTTATCATAGCATTACGGCTCACTGAGAGAGCTGACATTCCCCCACCTAGACACAGTCTGCTAATCCAAGCATCTTTGTCATAACAACGCTGCTCATTGATAGAGCTGACAAACTATTTCTTAGTTACCTGGTGAACAGGCTTAGAAAGATAATAGAAAACACAATTCTCAGACAGATAACATATTCACCCATGTGTGTGTGTGTGTGTGTGTGTGTGTGTGTGTGTGTGAGAGAGAGAGAGAGAGAGAGAGAGAGAGAGAGAGAGAGAGAGAGAGAGAGAGATATGTATGTGTTCATGCAGGCATGTATGTGTGGAGGCCAGAAGTCCGTGTTGAGCATGTTCCATGATTGCATTCTACCTTACTTTTGAACATGAAACCCAGAGCTCATGAATTTGGTTAAGCTAGCATCCAACAAGTTCCAGGGGTCTGCTTGTCTTCAAGTCCCCCCAAAAGTGTTGGGGTTACAGACATGCATCACTGCACATGACTTTTTATATGGGTGCTGGGGACCCGAACTCAGGTCTTCATGCTTACGCAGCAGGCACTTGAATAACTGACCACCTTCCAGCCCCTTTACTCACTCTTATTCACAGAAATCCTTTAACGTGAAGGGAGAGACAACAATGTTGGTTTGGACATTTCCCTTCCTTTCTTTTCCTTACTGGAGCAGGAAACAATGGCTAGAGTCCTGCAGACAATGAGGTTACAGGCCTGAAGACGAGACCAAGGGAAGCCAGGAAGCTAATCCAACATTACAGTCACTGAATGGTCAGTGGCTCCCCTTGAGACTTCTTTACACCACTCACATGCTTCTCTGCTACACAAGCAAATGTCAAGTGGGTCCGTGCACACAAGTCCATCCCAGCTGGTAAAGGTGTCTAACACCAGATGCGTCTCTAAGCTCATTATAGTCTAGGTTTTTCCTGTGACAGATACTCATCACTGTCTCTTTCTGTAGTTTTATAGAACTGTTGGTCCATGAGGGTTTTGTTGGATGTGAATTCTCTCATATGAAGGGATGGGCTTTTGATTAAGATTTCCATATTTTCATAATGATCTATTAGTTTCTCTCCTAAGTTGGGACTAATTTTTGAGTTGTCCAGGCTAGTGTGAGTGGTCCATACTGGTGTGAGCGGTCCATACTGGTGTGAGCTGTTTACATGCAGTTTATACCATCTGAGAGGGTATGAAGACTCTATCTCGTTCTGACGTGGTAAGAAACACTCTCAGGTGCTCCAAATACAATAGCCTTCTAGAAAGCGACGTGATACAGTCAGATGGAACACATGGACAGCTTCTGGAATACCCCCTTCCCCACCTCCTGCAGATTTAAGATTACCCAGCTGTCTCTGCTAACCATGACCTGTCCAGAGATAGTTTGAAATTCTTTCCAAACAAAACCATGCTCTGTTGACAAGTCTGTTTCTTAGGTCCATAGACCCCAGAGCCCTGAGGGTTGTGACTGAGTTGTGCCCATTTTATCTGCAGCCCAACAAGAAAAATAGTAAGGAGAGATGTGATGTTTTTCATTGATGTTTCCTCCTTCAGATCAGAACCCAGTCATGCCCCTCCATGGAGTGACAAGAGGGGTGTGGTCTTTTCCTGCCAATCATAAGACCCTGAAAAACTAAGGCCAGCCAGGTAACAACAATCACCTACTGTGATCTAATGCAAACCAGCTGGAGCCAGTTGGAACCAGTAAAAATACACGTAAGCCACAAGTAAATTGTTGGGCAAAACCCTTTTGAGCCTATTTGCATTGAGCATTATAGAGTCTAGCCTACTTGGGTTTTAAATAAGAGTTCTCGCAGTTAAAACTGATTATCTTCCAAATTAAATGGCATTAAGCTGGTTACAGCAGTCAACATAGTGAACCAGTTGGAACTAGTTAAGCCTGGTTCAAACTCATCCTTAAAGGAGAACTTGGAGGCTTCTGTTATTTACCACGAATGTAAAGCAGAATGGCAAAGGTTTAAAGCCATTTCTGAAGATCCATTTACTTTGCTCCTATAAATATTCATAAGAATTAATTATCAGCTTATTGAAAGAATTAATAAAACTCACATTGTTTATTATAACACATTAGAGGCAAGAAACATTCTCCTGGCAGAGAAAAGGCCTACTTAAGAGGTTCTTTGCTCTGATGTTGGACCCAACAGGGACCCCGTGGGGATACCTGTTACATGAGGCCACTGTAAGTCAGCTTCATCAAAAGCCGAGTAGGAGTGTCCCCACCCCAAACACTGACACAGAACCAACCCATCAAGTCAGTCTGCTTTGCTCTTTATGGGATGTGAAGACGCGCTGCTAATCTTGAAAAGGGTGGGAGGAGAAAGTGAGAGGGGGTGTGAAAAGGAACAGCCAGCATTTGGATGTCATTATAACCACCCAGATGAAAAGTAGATCATAATGAGCTACTTAGATAGACACATCTCAGTGCATTAATCCAGCCCTCCGTGTCGTCTGTGATGCAGTTCGCAAGGGTAAAACACATGAATGGTCCTTGCTGTTCATTGCATTGAATCAGGCAGATAAGCTCCTCTCTCCACCACAGCTAATGCAGCACCCAAAGGGCCAAATGCCTGAGGGCACCTTGTTGGAAACAGTGCTTTCCAAGGAAGAGTCTCCAGAGGAAACCCACACACAAAAGGACCATTTGCTTTTACATAAAGTGTAACTGCCTCCCGAGAGATCAAATCTGAAGTCACTTACCAGCCACAAAGCTTGGAAACGATGCCACCTTCTTTGTCTGTTGAGAAATAACAAAGATAATGAAACATAATCATTGCAAAAGGCTGACTTCATGAGAACTATATCAAGATATATACCACCCTGGGCTGGAACAGTCTAACCCCATGAATGGCTGGTATTCCCAAGAAATCAGATCCACACAGCAAGCTGGTCTTCTATGGGACACAGAATGCTGAAAAGGATCACACAAGCACACAAGTCAGTCCTCAAGGATCCCTAGCTTAGCATGTCATAGCTGGAAGGAGTTTTAAGAGTAGTCAGCTCAATGGTTCTCAAGTCACTGGGCATGAGAATTTCCTGGGCATGTCTTCAAGACCACAGTAAAGGAGATGGGAAGCCAGTCCATTGATGACTACAACATTTCAATAGGGCTAGATAATCTTGTCTCAACTACCCAGAGAGGAAAGGTAATCTGTCTAAGCCTTAATTTGAATCAGATAAGCATGTTATTGGTTTAGGCAAGTAGCTATCAATCAGGATGATTTTTGTCCTTAAGGGCACATTGGTCAATGTCTGGAGACATTTTGTTGTTATAACTGAGGTACAGGGTAGTGGCTGCTGGTATCTAGTGGGTAGGGATGCTCATAGACCACCTATAAAGCATAGGGAAGCCTGTCAAAAAATGACTGTCCACCCTAAATGTCAATGACTCTGCTATTGAGAAATCCAGGCTACCCTTGAGTTTCTACCAGATTAGGGAGCACCAAGGATTCCCACACCATCATCAGGGAGCACCAGGGACCCCCACACCATCAGCAATGCACCAACAGTGCCCAATGCAGCTGTGAGTCCTCAGGATATGTGAGTCCCCTCCTCCCAGGACAAAAAAAAAACCCCACATCTCTTCCTCAGATAGTGGTCCTAGATTGGCTTGATCTGAACTTTCTCTCCCCAGGATCCTGGGTGGTACAAGAACTAGGAGAGTGAGCTGACCATAACACAGCCAGCAACTCCATCATGAGAACTCTGGCCCAGAACTCTCATCTTTGGAAGGGAATTACCTCTGGGATGTTGTTATTGTCAGTGGGTCCATTGAGATCAGAGCGTTGCTGCTTCCTTGGCTGCTCCAATCCATTGCAAACCTGGAACCAGAAAGTTGATTATGTTTTTATATAGTAGAAAATTGAACTCAGGTTAAAAAAAAACTGAATATTCAATGAAATTTGGTCTTAAAATACACATGTGTAGGGACACATACACACATGTCCAAGTAGTCATACACATTCAATTAAATTGCTATACAATGAATATGAATACTTTTATATGTCTAAAGTTTTAAATTATTTACCTTTTACTATTTACTGTTATTTTTATTTTAATAAAGCACATCATTTACCACCTGAACTATTTTCGGTGTATAGTTGAAAGGCATAAAGTATATTTAGGCTGTTGTACGTCATCCCCACCATCCATTCCAAGACACACTTCAAAATACAAGACTGAAACCTGGGCTGGAGAGACTGCTGGGCAGTTATGTATGTGTACTGCTCTTCCGGAGGCCCTGAGTTCAGTTCCCAGAACCCACATGGGGCCACACACAGATGCCCTTAACTCCAGCTCCAGGGGATCTGACACCTTCTTCTGGCCTTCATGGGCTCTCATATGGACACATACAGACACATACAAATAACTAAAAATAAAGGTAAAATGTTTAATAGCAACTACAATTCCTAACTCCCAGTCAACTTTGTCATGGCAGCCTCCATTCACTCTGCTTTCTGGATCCATGAATTGGACTGTTTTAAGTGCCTGGGATATATGGAACTACATCGTGCTTATCTGTTGGTGAATGGCCTGTTTCACTCAGCACGATGTCCTTAAGATTCATCCATGTTAGCCTGGCGGTGGTGGCGCACGCATTAATCCAACTCGGAACAGGCAGGCGGATCTCTGTGGTTCGAGGCAGCCTGGCTACAAGTGAGCTCAAAACGCAAAAAACAGAAAATGTTCGAAAAAAAAAAAAAAAAAAAAAAGATTCATCCATGTTATACTATCAGAATTTCCCTTTCCAAGGCTGAGCAGTGTTCCACGTTATGTATGTGGCACACTCTTTTTATCCATCCATTGAAGGCAGCTTGGGTTGCTCCTACCCTTTGACTATGCCAAGTAATGCTGCTGAGAACTTGGGGCGGGGTGTCTTTAAGACTTTGGTTTTGTTTCCTTTGGACCCACATCCACAATTACCTGCACTGGGGCAGATGCTGAATGCATTTTAGTTTTTTTTTGTTTGTTTGTTTTTTTTTTTTTTTTTGAATGATTCTATATAGTATTTCCCAAGGTGGTACCTTCCTCTCACAGTGTTCAAGAGTTAAAAACCATATTGTTAGAATAAATTTAGGTTCTTGAGTGAGAGTACATGCAAGTGAGTCAACCTACTACTATGACAAAAAAAATAAAACACAACATGAAACGCAATTTCCCCTTAAAATACGATCTCAACCCATAACTTCCCTCCCTCAAACAATATGATTTAACCCTTAAGGTATGGTTTTTTTTTTTTTTTTTTTTTTTTTTTTTTTTTTTTTTTTGCATTCAGTTCTTTATGCCACGCAGAAGACAGATGCAAGATCCAAGGTACTGAAGCCACCACCCAAACCAAACAACTCTGGGGAGCAGCCCCGTAAGTCACGGGACTTCCCGGAAGTAACAGCAAGTGGTAGGATGATGACACAGTACCACAGTACCAGGAAGGTGCATTTATATACCGTTGAGTGCATCTTCCTGTTTCTAGGACATGAGCTTCTGCACAGACTCCCTTTGTTACAGGCCTGCCCTGCCTCCTGCTGCTGACCAGCCCCGCTCAACCCCAAGAAGCCCTTGAGAAAGGAACACAAAGAACCTACCACCCATGCTACAGCTGGGGTGGTGCCTAACTTCAGATAGATAGACTGATGATAGATAGATAGATAGATAGATAGATAGATAGATAGATAGATAGACAGACAAATAGAGAAATCTTTATACCAGATATAGGGAATGGAATACAGGGGGCTGCCCCCAACCCGCCCCCAGGTTTGAAACAGGCCGGCCATTAGGCCTTTGGGTAACTTTAGGCTAGAGTTCATGACTTAGCCAGGGGACACAGGAGAAGTCTCAATTCTTTTCCTATGCCCTGCCCCAGGACTGCTTGATGTGGGGCTACGGTATGGGGCATCCACGAAAACGCAAGGTCATCCCTAGGTACCACCCCTCCTCCATGTCAACATCTCCTCGAATGTATTCCCAAGTGGGCTGCTCGACACCATGACAACCATATCTTTCCATAAACAGCCAGGCTTATTTTCAAAGAAGGAGGAGGGTGGGCTTGTGATGTTTCCCTTCAGGAAAACCCGTCTGGTGATGAGCCCCACCAGGGCCTGGAGTGGTAAGGGGGCTGGCAGCATGGGAACCAGCATTGGAAGCTCACAGGATTTGAGTTCTACATGAATTTGGGGATCCAGGCCTCTTGGGTAAGGATGCTACCTAGATCCTGTTGGACAAGCTCTTGGGTACAGCAGCTAGCCACATGTCAAAATGAGACATGACCAGGGCTCTTCCAATTACCAACAGTGTCCTCATCCTTGGCAGCGGCCCAAACCATCAGCCATGCACCAAGAACAGACAATGCTAGTGCAGAGCCTGTAAAGGGAAGCGTGCTCTCACGAGGAGCCCCACTGTGGTGTTGTGGGGGTAGCAAGTCAGTGTGTGGTGTGGCACAGACTGGGTGATCACGCTGGGACCCAGGGACAGCTGCTCAGCGCAGAGATAAACACCCTTAATAAAAACACTAATGGGAATAAATCATCTGAATAAATATGTTGGCTCCAGTTGGTGCAAAATAAAGTTTGGCATTTTGAAGGTGTCGATTCTGATTTGTCGGCTTAACTCGACTGAAAACCCAGTAATATAACCCACACTGCTTGAGATGAACTCACAGGAAACAGGCTCACACCCACTCAGCTCACGCCATCTGGAACAACAGCCTTCTCCTGAACGGCAAACATGTTAGGAACAGACAACATCAGCTTAGATCTGGAGAAATCACAGCATTTCACTGTGTCACACCTCCCCCTCCAACATGACCCTGCCACAGACAAATCCCAGGGCTCATGGATGACTCAGACGACTGTGTCCTCTGGAGACTATTTCAGACTTTGTTTTTTTAAAAAAGAGCCAGCCTGCCCTAATCGTCTGATATCCCTACAAAGATTTCTTCCTCCACCCAACTTGAGTGGGTCAGGCCAGTTCTGCCACACAAGGGTAGCTCTGAGTGGGGATAAACAGAAGCATGATCTGCCAGGGTCTGTCTCAGGAATGTGGAAATGTTCTTTCAAAAGCTCCAAGAAACCACCCTCTGACACACACAGAGCTCTGGGAAAAATGCTATTATTCGTTTTCTCCATTCCTTTTACAGCTCTGGCCACTACCGTGATATTTACCTTGAGGGAAATGGGACTGGGACAAGGTATTTATTCTTGTGATAGGGTGATCACCTTTGCAAAGAGATGTATGGCTTAAGAGTGTCACGGCAGACACATTAGGGACCACCAGCTGGTCAGAGAATCTGTCTTATAAAATCTGTAGGTGGGTCTGTAAATGGGAGGAGGAAAGGCCATGCACTGCTCATGCCAAGAATTTCATGAAACACATTAAACTAAAAATTACGCATCATCTGCCTGAACTCCAGTTTTTCCATTGCATAAAATGTGCCCTCTCAATTATGTGTGCGTAGAGTTTAGTATCACTAAGTGTGTCTATAATGTTGGGCAATTATTATCACCATCTTTTCATCTTGTAAAACCCAAACTCTAGACACAACATCAGCTCTCTAAGTTAAAGGGTCCCTTTATTGTGCTATTTGTCAGTCTGGCCACCCTTCCAGAGGCTGATGGCTGATGCCTTTTCTCCAGCCTGACTTTGGACTCGAGGTCTGGCCTTCTGAGATCCTCTCCACTACAGACCAGCAAAACCAGCTGGACACAGCATCTGCTTTTCTGCTTGTGGGCTTTCCATAGGGCCTGGGAGAGTACAGGCTGTGGAGGAGGGTGCCTTGCCATGCATTTCAGAGCAGAATCCCATTTGTCCTAAACTCACATTTGCATGCCAGCCTTTGTGAAGGGACTGTCCTGTCCACAGTGGCCAATCTTGAGTGTTTATGTGTTCTGCACTATTCAGGGCACTTCTAACTAAGGACAGGACATATGCAATGAGGACTCTACCCTTGACATTCCACATGCAGCATGGAAACTGGACTTACCATTTTTGCCAAGTTTAAACCTTCCCTGGGATAACCCAGGGTATAAATAGATTTACAGTGAATGAAAACTATCCTTTAGAGATTAGGCCTGGGGAATTGGAGAGGCCAAATCTGGCCACTGTACATAAGCACTGATGATTGTACAGCCCAGAAATTCTGGTTCTCCCTATACACTCCATAAAGCTAAAAAAAAAAAGTCCATGAAAACTGATACATGCGTAAGTCAAAGCAACTTTGACATTAGTCATAGAAGTAACCTAAACGTCCATCAGTGGTTGGAGATGGGTATGGCATGCTCCACTCATCCCCTGCAATATCATGCAGCCCCAAAGGAATGAGGCTCCAACACACTGCTGCAACACAGGTGATCCCCTAAAGCAGGCTAAGGGAGAGGCCGGACAAACAGGACAGCATAGCATAGACTGAACTATCTAGACTAGAGGAATCCATAAAGATGGAAGGCAAATTTCCCGTTGTAGGAGGTTAGGGCAAGGGAAGATTACTTAAGGGTGAGAGGTCTTTGGAGGCAATGGGAATGTGCTGGGACCAGATGGCAGCAATGGCTACAGCATTTATGAAAAGACATTGAATGAACACTCACTTCAAAATAGGCCCAAGGTCAAATTTTATATCATGTGTTTATTACTGTAATTTCAAAATAATGGCAGCTGACAGTGTCCAGCAGTGGTTCAGCTCTTGCCTAGCATGAGTGAGAATTTAGGATACATACACATACACAGCCTGCCAAAACAATGAATGAAAAAAAAAACCAAAAACAGTGAATGAAATGAAACTACTGAACAACAACAACAACAAAAAAAGAGTGAGCAGGACCCTCTAGACGTCTAAACATCCTGCCTGCTTCGTGACCCAGTCCAGCTCAGCAGTACCCTGCTGCATGACCGTCACCCTCCAGCTGCAGCATACAGGCAAAGAAGAAGGGGCCGCCAAGGGAAGGGGTGGGCCACACAGCCCTCACACCATGTAATTGTTTATCTCCGGAGCACCTGCCTCACATGTGGAGTGGTCACACTAAGGACCTTTAAGGGGACACAGGCGCTCCATGGCTCAAGGCAATGCACACTACATAGCAAGGGAGAATCCTACTTGGTTGTGATCAAGTTTTCAACAAGAATATCCCAACCCTCCCCACCCCCTCTTAAATCCTGCTTTGTGTCACCATGGCGTCTTCCACCACTGGCTCATAAACAACTGCAATCTTCCCTCCTGCTCATCTGAAGGGAAGATGTTGTATGGACAGATTTCAATAGTAACAACACACTGGGGTGCAAAAGCAATGACTTGGAGTTACCCACAGCTCAGACCTGGAGTCCTCCCAGGAGCCTGGCCTGGGCCATCCTCTGAATTCCCCTAGCTGCCCTGCACTTAGCCTCAAGCCTTGTGCACACATTCCAAGAAAACGAGCTTGACATCAGAGAGAGGAACGGGACAAAGGTGCCATGTCAAAAAGAAAGTCAATGGCCAATGCTAAGTCAATATGAGGCTGCAATTTCCAGGGGACATCTTTGGTATTTACCTCCTGTCAGACCATGTGGGCTGGCAAGCCTGGCACGGAATTGCTATTGCCAAAGCTGTGTTCTCCTAAGAAGAAAGAGTCCCCAGCTTTAGTCAACATGATGAGTCCTCAAAAACAAACAAGTGACCTCAGAGTCACGGGAACGGCCTATTGCAGCCGACACAAAGGCTAAATCCCGCGATCCAGAATTTAAGACATTTCGCCAAATAGCATAGTAAAATGATACCAAGGATCCAATCAGCTTCTCCCTGCCAAGCTTTTGGGAAATGTAAAAATGAAATGTTTGCTTTTTTTTAAGCTTGTGGGAAGAGAAAGAGTAGAATTAACAGTCGACATTAGATATTACAAGATAGGAGGGCCTCACTTGATGACCAGACTTTTCCATTCTTCGACTTCACACTGATGCAATACAACATGCATTCAGGAGGAACTGTACTTTAGATGGTGGATTTGGACCTTCCAAGGACTGAGAGCATGCAATGCAGTCATCTGTCAGGATGCTGGCCAGCACAGCAAGCCACAGCTCCCACCAGCTGGGAGCAGAAAACACAGCTATCCTCAGCATCCTGTGCAGCTAGGCCCTGATGCTGGGAATGGGTTGTGCATTTTTCACTTACAGTTTTCCACATTAAGACTCATGGGCTCACTATAATGTAAACCCTTTGTAATTCAAGGCATGTCTCTGTGCTGACATTAGGATTCACAGGGCGTGACCTCGGCCACTCCCCCTTGTCAGTTGTTGGTGCTTACAACATTTTTAATCATCTTTTGTGTGACACTTCTGCCAAGGTGTCCCATACTGACCACAACCCAAGACCTAGGAGAGAAAGGAAGCCCTCCCTTCCTACTCAGGAAGTGCTGAGCCTCTCACAGACTGTCAGTCCGAGAGTTTCTAAAGAGCAGACCTCATGACCACATACATGCCCTGTGCCCACGACCTAAATGGGGGTAGGCAGTGCATCTACTGTTGTTCTAACTAAACCAGTTTGATTGGCCTAAATCGCTTTGGCTGTGTTTGTGATTCCAGACACTCACCTTCAGACAGGCTCAGCTTGGTTACTGATGTTCCAAACAGACTCAAGTCAGTTAGTAACACAAAGATCTTCTATAATAGTAAGTTTACCCTGCCAACCATTTTAAAGTGCACAGTTGAGCAGCTTTGAGTCTACCCCCATCACCCACACTCGGCTGTCCTGGTGCCCTGCACAGCTGAAAATCCCATATCTCTTAAACCACAGCTCCCCACTCAAACCCCTCCCATCCCTGGAAGACACAACTCTGCTTCTGTCCTGGGAAGCTAATGGGACTCTAGTCACATGGCATCTGTCTTTTTGTGCCTGGCTTACTTCCTTCTGTTCACTGTCCACTGTTCACTGAATAATGTCACTTGTAGGTAAATGCTTTTCTTTGTCCCTTCATCACAACTGAGTCACATGTGAGCCACAAATCCCCGAGAAAGTTACCAGGCCAAGATCTCTCCCCACCAGCCAGATTGCCCACGTTGAAGGCGTTCTGGTTTTTCCCATTCTGCCTGAAGTTCAAAGGGAAAGGAGAGGAGAGAAAGTCTAAGTGAACAAGCTATTAAACAACAGAAAGCACTGCTTTTGTGTCTCAGGGTTTAGAGGACTGGGCCATCTTTCCTTTGTTGAAGACTGAATGCTGCTTCAGAAAGGGGCCGTTATGCTGGCTTTTACATACCAGAGATGAAGGAAGGAAGGAAGAAATGAAGGAAGAGAAAAAATGAATGAACAACGAGGAGGTTAGAGGTATGTGTCAGTGGTAAGAGTGCTGGTTTAGCATGTACAAGGTAATGAGTTTCCACCCCCAATACCACACACACACACACACACACACACACACACACACACACACACACACACACACACAATATTAGAGGACAAGGAAATGGATCAGGGAGTAGATCGCAGCAAGGCAAGGCTTCTGTTTTTAGAGACTAGAAAGAGAGGAGTAACATAGTGGCTTAGGGCCCTTGAGAGTCAGGGCCTTCATATGGAGTGGTCTCAGTCTGAGGCTCTTGGGTGGGTGAGTCTATGCAGGAGTGCACAATGGCCAAAATCACCAGACATCTCCCACCCCCAGCACTCAGAGCAAAGGTCAGTAACAGATGTCTCCCAGCTGGTTTCCACAACTGCTTTGAGGCGAAGCAAGGCTGTGTGGGAAGTGTCAGGAAGCATCGTAGGGTACATCAGAAAGTAGAACGAGCATACCAGTCTCATGGGCAGAATCAGAGGCTACTTTGCAGGCATACAAGCCAAGCAGGATGACAAGGGTGGATGGGTAATGTCTCCTCCAACAGCAGCATCTGTCTGGCCAGAGCCATCTCTAGAAGCTGCTCCCTTGGACCAGCAGCTTCCCACCCACCTACCCATCTTCCTGGGTGGGCTCACAGTCTTACATAGTCAGGCTGTAGGCAGAGCAGGCCACCCTGAGCTAGCACTGCAGTGTGTCAGCACCAAGGACAGTGCCCACCTGATTTCCATAGCAGGCCCAGAGATCAAAGAACCACGAGCATTCCTGGCATACTTGTCAGGGGTTAAAACAAGAAGAAGCAGGCACTGGGCTTTGGAAAACTTAAATGTGGCTATCTCTCAACTCCAACTGTTTGGACCTTAGCTTGGCCCCAGGTGGACAGACACCAGCTTCTTTCCTGTGATGGTAGGCATTCTAGAAACGTAAGCCATGGGATCCGTGGGTAAACCTTGATTCAGCCAGTTTGGGATGTCACCATCTGTTCAGGGACACCACCCTACACATATCCTTTCCCAGCATGCCTGGGATGTTCTTGTTTTCCCGTGCTGTCTGCCATATGGTTACAAGTTATTGCGGATGAACCCCTTGCTCCACCAGCCCCTACTTTCTTAGTGTCTGATTTAACACTGACTAGGAATGGAGGCTATGGGGTGAAATCCCATGACCGCCATGTCACACTGTCACACTTCAGGTGAACACACCACGTGTGGCATCATGCATCTCCACACTTCATGTTTATCCGTGCTGACTTCCTTTCCAAACAGATGATGCTTCTAAAAAAATTATTGCGTGAGGTCGGTACTTCTTTGGCAATGTCATGTGACTAACCATGTTTGTCAACTGGATGTTGGTCCAGCCTCTGGTAAATATGAGGCCCTGTGGAATGCTGTGGGCCATGGACAGGAGCCAACCAAGAACAGAGAGTGGAAATGCACAGAGCTTTTCTTCCCGACAAGCCCTCCCATGCTTGCCCCGCTGACTTTGGCCTTCATGTCTCTAGCCCTTGGTTTTTATACTTCAATTCTCTTCTAGCTTGGCTCCTCGCCCATGATGACCAATCTCTGTCTCCCTCTCATTACCATCCTCAATCTGGATCCTCTGTTTTCCCTGTGTCCTCTCTGGGCTCACAGTCCATCAGCGCTATAAGCCCAGTCCATGCTGAGGATATTCACGCACCTCCATGGCTAGCCTCACTCATGAGCCCCCCTCACGTCTCACCCATGCTAGAGTCTATCTTCTTCCTGGAACTCCTCATCGTGGTAGGCATCTTTCTTGAATATCCAGCTCCACCTGGGAAGGGGTCCCTCCTCATCTTTCTCCCCCTCTAGAATGAGTTCTGAAATGCAAGAGTAGGGACATCCTCACTTTGCCAACCTCCATGCCCGATACACACAGGCACCAATCAAAATGGGCGGGAGGGAATGTGGAGCCAGCCAGCCCAGGGCACCGGGTTACCTCTAGGGGGAGTTGGCTTTGAAGGAGAACAGACTTTAAGAGGAAACACTGGTGAGATGGTGCCCATAGTGAAGAGAGCCTAGGGCAGCATTTGAAGCCAGTGAGAAAGCTCATCTTGATTTCTGTGAGGCCAGTGTGGGTTCCCCATCACCCTGTCCATTAGAAAGCAGGTATAAGAAAACCAAGGCAACTACAAAGAGCTACGGGTGTCCCCTGTCCTCCAAATGCAGGGCTCCAGGGAAGAAAGAGGCTGAGGAGATGGCATGTGAGAAACTACCCCTGGGGTGACCTCCCGAGAGCAGCAGCTGCCCCACTCACCCCACCCTGCTCCTCTGCAGCTCTGCAGTCTCAGCCGTCCTCCTACTCTGCCTCATCAGCTGGGATTACCTTTCCCTGTGTCACCCCGATAACAAGGCCACCATTTAGCTCTACTGGAACCCCCAGTCTCCGGCTGGCATGGCCTGTCTCACAAACTGAAGACTTCCCTGGACTTAAAACTTGTTATCATCATCATCATCATCATCATCATCATCATCATCATCAGGGCCAGTACAGCACACCCCTCACACTCCATCAGCACTCAGGTCCAAGTCGATATTCCTCCCCAGACCCTGGAGATGGATTTAGCCAGTACAGGCAACCTGCCAAAAATGTTCTGAAAAGCAAGGTGAGGTCCAAGTCTCCTGACTATGGCAGATACATTACATGCTGCACTCTCTATAGGGACCAGGAAAAGGGCACCTTCTGAACGTCTGTTAATAGACAGACTGATAATTTTGGAGGGTGCGTGTGTGCCGTGTGTGTGTGTGTGTGTGTGTGTGTGTGTGTGTGTGTGTGTGGTGTGTGTGTGTGTGTGTGTGTACACATGCATGTGAGCATGTTCATGGGTGGGAGCATGTTTGTGCTAATGCACATGCCTGTGCATGCCCAAGTGTGTGAGGGCTAGATTCTGACATTGATCCATGGGTCTCCACTTGGTTTATAGAAGCAGGGTCTCTTGCCAATTCAGCTAATTTAGCCAGCTTGCCTGGAGGATCACATCTTTGCCCTTTGAGTGCCGGAAGCAAAGACTTCATTTTTTTACATGGCTGCTAGAGACCGGAACTCCAATCATCACACGTGATCATCCAGTGCTTTATCCACCGAGCCATTTCCCCAGTCCCTGCATTGACAATTATCATAAAGAACCAAGAATGGTCTAATTAAGCCATTCTACACTGTATACATGAAGAAATTATGACACTGCACTCCCTTAATTTGTGCATTGAAAATAAAAAATATATAAAGATCAGTTCATTAACTTTTGGAAACCAAAATAGTTTACACCTTGACTTTAACAGAGTTTTCTAAACCTCTGCCTACATTCTCACTTCCTGCTAAATTAACTGCTTCCTGACAATAACAGCCACCTCTGGTGACACATACCAAGCCCCTTCTTAAAGCCCAGTAGAGCGGGTTCTGCTGGCTGGGCCGACATGCCCCAGCATCAAGTTCAGAAGCTCTGGGAGAAGGGGCGGGCGACAACATCAAGCAGCACCCACAGGGTTTCTCTTTCAAAAACAATCCTGGGAAATTGCTGAAGTAGGAGCAGAGGTCACCCTGTCACATTGCCCAGAGAGAAGTGTGATTAAAAGAAATAAAGGCCCAGTGCACCAGGCAGTATGGGCTACAGAAATCAGCCCACAGGTAGACACAGAAGGCATGTGTGAGCAGAGGCACGTGTGGATGGGGAGGATGGGTTGTAGGAGGGCTGTAGAGAGGAAGAGACCAGGGGTCCTCCACAGAGACCCAGGGCCTGAGGAGTCTGTCCTCCTGACTAAGATTGGAGAGGTCCTCAGGAACCCCCCCAAACCCTGTGTCCTGTAGGCACTTTCCAAACCACCACCTGAACTGGGATAGTTTGCACCCTCTGGGCACAGGGCAAACACTAAAGCCTGTCTTCCCAGGCCTTTCTGGACTCCTCCTGCCCAATGCATACAGACCAGGGAGGTACCCCTGCATGCAGGCCAGGGAGGCACCACTGCATGCAGACCAGGGAGGCACCACTGCATGCAGACCAGGGAGGCACCACTGCATGCAGACCAGGGAGGCCCCCCTGCATGCAGACCAAGGAGGCACCACTGCATGCAGACCAGGGAGGCACCACTGCATGCAGACCAGGGAGGCACCACTGCATACAGATCATAGAGGTACCCCTGCATGCAGATCATGGAGGTGCCTAGATGCTAGCAATCCCCTTGAACTCCTCTCTTGGTTCTCTTCTATATAGTGGGAGCTAACCCTTGTTTCACATACCACCAGATGGGACATGGTGAGGTACCCTTCCAGAATGTGCATGGCACTACCAACTCCACCAGAAGTAGGTCAAAGTCAGGCATGCAGATAGCACTGTCTCTGCCCATTTGGCACCAATCTTCACATGGCAATTTGGAAAAGTCCTTTACAAAACAAGCCTCGGTGAAATGTCACAGACAGAACACCTCTGCAATGAACAGTGATGGACGGGGCACTCAATGTGGCTGAAGGCTCTGGATCACACTTCACTTTAGCTGTTGTATTAAGCTGGCTATGAGGTATTGATTTTCTTGTTTTCCTATTATCAGAGGGCTCTTGCTAGAAAACACTGCTGGGTTGGTGATAAATAGAAATGATGAAAACTACAAATAATCAAAACATGCACTTGGTTCACTGGACCCACAGTGTAGAGCTGCTGAACTAGGCTGTAAACCAAATGCTATCAACTGAGTGATGTTAAGGTTCCAGAGAGGGAACAGCCTGAAATCCCAAGGTCCAAAGGACTAAGTTGCTCTAGGGCCTTTTCAGAGTGCTTTATCTCACGACAGACCGCACAAGGCAGCAGCAGGTAAGGGGACAGAGTGAGGGGGGACAAAGCCAGCTATGTAGCACTTGTTAACCCAGTTGCTCAGCAGCCCACATGGAGAACTTGCCACCACGCAGGCCACCGTATACACCCATAGACCAGGATCTTTGGCACTGGACAGGTGTGTTCTCACAGTGTTCCTCAAGAGCACAGGTGAGCAAATCCAGGGAGCAAAGGTCAGCCCTTTCAGCTGTACAAGGAGGAGCTACTTGTCTAATGTAGAGCTCAACCACCTTGTGGCTGGCTGAACGACAATGGCTCCCATAGGCTCATAGATGTGAATGCTTGGTTTTAAGGAGGAATGGGAGGTGCTGCCTTGCAGGAGGAAGTCTGTCACTGGGGGTGGACTTGCTTTGAGGTTTCAAAAGGCCACACCATTTGCAGTACGCTCTCTGCCTCCTGCCGGCAGATCAGGATGTAATGCTTGACGGCCTGCCACCATGCTCCCCACCCTGATGATCATGGACTAAGCCTCTCTGACACTGTAAGCAAGGCCCCAGTTAAATGTTGTCTTTTATAAGCCGCCTTGGTCCTGGTGTCTTTTCACAGCAATAGAACAGTAACTAAGACACACCTCATTTGTCTCGTGAGTCCGACATTCAGCACTGAATCTTCGGATGCTCCAGGAATTCCTGAGATCAGAGACTTGGAGCCCTTTGTACCATGCCACAGATTCCCCTGCCACCTTCACAGTCACCCAAGAATTCGGGATAAACTGAAGCCAACCGATCATCAACTCTTCAGACATGAAAGGTCCCAATGATGCCAAGAGGTGCAGCATGGGTGGTATGGTGGTGCGCACAGCTGCCTTCCAATAATGACAAGAATGAAAAGGCCCATCACCCACCATTTTGGGCCCCCCATCCACCATTTGGGGCCCCCCATCCACCATTTTGGGTTTGGTGTTAAATCATCCTAGAATTGAGTAAGAGATGCTGGACCTTAGAATGAGATTTGGGTTTCTATTTTCCACATATTTTTCTCCTAATGGAGAGAAAAGGGCTTGAAGCTATGGGATGTTGGCACACTGGCCCCACAGTGCAGGTATCCTGTGCAAGCCATGAGTGATCCTTGAAGGAGAGGGAAGTGGTGTTGAGAAACTTCCTTAATTCATCTGCCAACCAAGCACAGCCAGCCCTCTGCATCCGTGGGTTCCACATCTGAGGATTCAGATGACTGTGGGTGGGAAATATTCATAAAAACAAAACTGAGTTTGCGTTGAACATAGCCTCACTTTCTTGCCATTACCCAACAACTGACATGGCGTGACACTCTGTTAGGCATTATAAACCATCTAGAGAAGATCTAAAATAGAGGTGGCTGCTGGAAGTTAAATGCAAACATTATATGTAATACTTTTCTCAGGGATTGGAGCCTTGAGGATTTGGAGATCCCAGGGACTCCCGGAAGCCACTGTCTCAGTCAATCTTCTCCTCTGTGAAGCTGCTGCTGCTGAGTAGCTGTGCCCTCTGTGGTTACAGCCTTCTACCTTAGAAGGAAGCTCCGTGAGACACAGGATATGTCCTGGTTGGCTTTTTGTCCCCTTCACACAAGCTAGAGTCGTCTGGGAAGAAGAACCTTGGTTGAGAAAAATGCCTCCATTTGCCTAAAGGTAAACCTGGAGGGCATTTTCTTGATTCATGATTGCAAGTGGTCCTGAGCTTTATAGGCAGGCTGAGCAAGCCAGCAAGCCATGAGAAGCAAGCAGCACTCCTCCATCGTCTCCCATCAGGTGCTGCTTTGAGTTTCCGCTTTGGCTTCCCCGATGATGGACTGTAACTTGGAAGAACTGGAGCCTTTTGAGCATGCCTAGCAACTTACAGCACGGGCAAACACTACACGCCATCCATCCCACTTCCTGACACACCAAGTGACATGCTTTCCAGAGGCCAAACTAAAGCAGTGTCTACTATAAATTCATCTCCCAAGTGTGGGAAGGCAGAGTCATATGACTCCCCCCATATCCCAAAGAGGCAGGAGGAAAGCTGATAGGTCATCTGTATTTTAATAGCCACAGAGATGATGAGAATAGCACGGTCCCCATTCAAAGGGAAACATGCTAAAGGAAACATGCAGCCAAGGTACATGAAGCACTCTGTGAAATGGAGAAGAAGAAAATCTCAGAGATGAGAGGTGGGAACCATTATCTCATGGAAGAGGGGAACATGGCAGACAAGTGAGCTGAGTGGAATTTAAAGTGTCAGCATTGATATAAGACTCAGGCCCTGGCCCTCAAGAAGCACATCAAAAGACAAAACACCATTGGCACTAAAATGTCTGTGCCAGTCTCACATACAGAAAAAAGCACCACCCACCACCTGCATGCTCGGTAGTGGGGTAGGCACAGACAAATAAATAAATGGCAATCGTGTGGCATGTCACCCAAATGCAACATTAAAAGGTCAGTGAAGCTGGGTGGTGGTGGCACACACCTTTAATCCCAGCATTCAGAGAGGCAGAGGCAGGTGTATCTCTGTGAGTTCAAGGCCAGCCTGGTCTACAGAGAGAGTTCCAGGATAGCCAGAGCTACACAGAGAAACCCTGTCTCTAAAAACTAAAAAAAAAAATAATAATAATAATAATAATAATAATAATAATAATAATAATAATATAGAACAAAAAGGTCAGTGAAATAACCATGAAAATCCTATGGAACATGGAGAGATGTTCATGATACGCCAGGTATAAGAATGCTGAACGACAGAGATACCTAGGCCACACTGATAGCTGTGTGCTCTATATTCAGTGCTGCAGTTTGAAAGGGAACACAGGAAACATGTAAACAGTTCTTTAGGATGGGTGGTTGGCCTGTGGGAAATGCATCTCTCACACATATTCTGTATACTTACTGTCCTCCATGCAGGGACTGAAGGATGCTCTTCAGTACAGCCTAAGCATCCTGCCTGCATAGACTACCTGGGAGCATCGGTGGGTTTAGATTTGTGGTATTGCTCGGACTTTGCAGTGTCTGCATGTGCATAAAGAGATATGCTGGGGATGAGACCCTTGATATGAGAATTCATGTGTACTTCCTGTATGAAGAGCCTGAGGGCACCCCACTTTTAATGTGCTCGTGCTTTGCCTGTGGCCTGTCTCGGGATGTCAGGTGTGAAGTTTTCCTCTTATAGCCTATGTCAGCAATCACGCGACTGCAGCTTGGGCGTATTTAGGATTCTGTATTTTCGGATTAGAAACACTCAAACCACACTTCAAAAACTAACCCTGACTATATTTTTCAAAGTTTAAAATGAGTAGGGGAGAGGTAAGGGATGCTGCCATGTCCCTCCAGCTAAAGACTTCCACAGCTTTGCTTCTCTGACTTGAATACGCCATCTTGTTGAAATGCACATAGGACTGAACAGTTCTGGGGTGCCTGCTGTGAGGCCCATGCTGTAGGCCAAGGGCACACTTTACAAAGAAAGTCTACACGGAGGCCAGGAGGCCAGGGCTGTCCAGCCCTCTCTTCGGCTGCTGCCACCTCAGTTCTAGGCAGCTCTGCACTAACCACGTGGATGGCTCCAGGTACCGGACCAGGGACTCTGACTTGCTGTCTTAGGCCAGGCTTTTGATCGTTCCCGGCACTGCTCAGCTGTCCCCAGGGGAGTAAAAGATTCCTTTTAGGAACACAGCTGTGACTCAAATGAAGCACCTTCGAAGTATTCAGTACCATGCATTTTCTAGAGAAGCTGGTTTCCAAGGCGATCCCATCACCAGTGGATATTTATGGTCCAATTTCAGAGTTCCTTGTGTGAGATGAACTACCCAGGACTACAGGATATATGCCTTACTCACATAGCAAGGCCCGACAGAGTCTTCCAAAGGCACTCACTCAGCTCATTTATTTGTGAGGGCCTGGTCAGCCTCAAGCTGGGTCCTGCTTGGCTCTCTCTTGATTGGATTAGTTTGTAAATGAATGGACAAATTAATGAATGAGTAACTACAAAAAAAAAAAAAACAAACAAACAAAAAAGAAAAACCAACCTTATATAATCATTAGCTAACTTTCATGAGTTTTTCTAATGTCTTGGCTAAGTACAGTGCTTTAAGGATACCTTGGCCTTAGAGACTACAGACTCCTGCTTTTCCATTCATCACCTTTCTCTGAGAGAGCAGACTTCCTTCTTGTCTCCCATGATGGCTTGAGACTTGTCCTACTTCCCCTTCTAACTAGTCACCACCACGCATTCATTCATCCATTCGCATTCATTACCCCAGCCCTAACACTCTAATCCAAAGGTCTCTGGAACCTCATTCAGTTTAGCATCTGGTTATCATGAAGCAAAACAGAGAAAAACACTGGGTCTTCTCACTCCACACCAGGTGCCGAGATAATTTTCTCTTGACAGACCTTTGACAGGGAGGCCACTTATTACAACAAAACACAATATGTCACATGCTCTATACAGCCCACGTCCACCCCTGCAGTGCCATCGCTGCTGTTGGGGACAAGCCCATGTTCTGAAAATGAAGGAATAAACATGTGGGCATTTTGGTCTAAAGCCCAGACCAGGGCCCAGAACTCCTGCCCCTAACGTTCACTAGTACAATAGCACTTTATATCCCACGGCACTCCCCATGAAGGCGGAACTGCTGTGAATGAGAGGCGCACCCCCAAAGTGAAGTCAGCTGGTACTTATTAACTTAGCAAGAACAAAAGGCACCAGAATGTATGGGGAGTCTCACAGCAAGTCAATGTGATTCACGTTCCAAATACAAGCTTTCACTGTGTGTGTGTGTGTTGTGTGTGTGTGTGTGTGTGTTCAATTCAATATATATTGACTAAATATTCAAACTCACAAAACCTTCTGGGGAAAAATAAGGCTTTACAAACCAGGGAAGCGGTGCACACAAAGGGCCAAAGAGAAATTCTTTTATATAAATACAGTAATTACTTCTAATCACAGTGATTTCCTTTTCTATTTGGGGGGTTGGGATGGTGTTTTTTTTTTCCAAAAGAGTTTATTAGACTACATACTTGTTTGATGTAACTTAAATAAACCATGGTTGTGCTTAGACCCCTTCTCTATGACATTATCAAATTTCAAATAACGATGCTCAAGACAGTAGCTTTCCATAACTAAGTCAGTTGTGTCGGGTCAGGAGAGCTTTGGAGACATTGCAATGGGCGCTGTGGAATGCACTTATCTCCCTAGGCGGGGAAGTGCATGAAAGCCTACATCCTCCTTGCCACCATCCTGACCAGGGCCCTGCTGGCCTGAGGAAGCCACCTCAGTGAATCAGAAGGTAACATTCTCCTGCCAGGAGCAGGTTCTGGCAGTGGCGTAAAGACTGAACCTCCTGAGGTCAGGGCATTTCCTAGGAGACAAGAGCTGCTTATCGGCCCTTTGGTGGTATGGGTTCCGGAATTTAAGGGATGGATTTGTAAGTGACCAGAGCATCCCTAAACCATCACAGGTACTGAATGAACTGCACAGCAGCTAACTCTCCTCCACCAGCCGTCACCCCACCCCTCGTAGGCTTCACTATCTTCTGGGTGATCTCTCACTCTCCAGCGACCTCTACCCCTTCCCTGGGGGTAGTTAAAGCCTACCTGCTCTTGGGGCCACTTTGGCCTCTCCTCTGGGGTCCTGGTCTTGGTCTTGAGTCCTCTCTGGGGGTCTCCGGGGTGTTTAACCTCAGCGGGGAGGTTCAGCGACTTGGGCCTTGCCTCATGCCTATTGGGCCCATGGCCAGTCTCGCTGGGTGGACAGGCCTCTGTGGAGTCCCCAGGGTCCAGCTCAGGCATGTGCTCAGGGCTGGCCTCGCTGGCACTGGTGATACTGGTCATGCTCAGGCTCATCTTGATCTCAGCCACTATCTGGTCGATGTCTTCCTCTTGATCCTCCAGGTCCCCATCCCCACGCCTCACGTGATAGGGGGAGGCGCCGCCTGTGTTCCCATTGGCCTCTGTGGGGTAATAGTCTGGGTAGCTCTCTTTGCTGGGACAGTAGTGGTCATCTTCTTCCTGGTCATGGACCTCCAGGGCAGAAGGGTCATCCTCTGGGATAGGCAGGTGGCTGTCCGGGTATTCCTGGCTGTTTTCAGCCCCGTGGCTATGAGTATGAGGGCCCACTGAGTCCGTCCACTCCTCCACTGCTTCCTGGCACTCATCGGTATCCACGGGATGGGCACCATGGGCTATGTACTCCTCCCCATTACAATCCATGCCCTCCAGGTAGCTGTCATCCTCAGGACAATACCGGATGTAGTAGGTAACACCCTCCTCCTCCTCTGGGAGGCCCTCATCATAGTCCTCCTCCTCAGATGTGTTGTTGACATAGTCAGAGCTGGAGTCCCCATCGGGGCTATGGTTGTGGCACTCCTGTTCCTCAGGTGTGGGGCTCTCTGGCCGCAGAGTGTCCAGCTCCAGGCCGGTGGGTACATAGCCCTCCAAAGGCAGCTCTGTGTCTTCGCTCTCAGGCTCCTGGTCGTGGGGGATAGGACCTGGTCTGGTCCTGTGGTCCAACATGCTGCTCACAGTGCTCTGGCGCTTGCGGTGGGCCATGGCAGACACTCACACAGCCATTATTTCCTGGAAGCAGCCACTGTGGAGAGGAAGGCAGAGAGAGCTATCAGAGTCACATAGACCATGGCCAACCCAAGATACATGCCCCTTGTTATGTGACCATACCCACGTCCCTCTATCTTGACAGCACATTTGCTCAGAGCACTGTGAATGCACAGTCATTCAAAGGGCGTGATAGTCCTGTCTGAATGCCTCATGGGCAGGGGAAAACCTGTGACTGGGTCAGAGGGGTCTGAGGAGAGGCAGAGCTGGAACAAAGACATGGAGGAGAGGACAGTCACCAGGATGCCCAACCCCAACTTAGAACTCATAGACTCACTGGTTTGTGACACTCTGGTGCTAGGGGTGGAACCCAGGTAGGTGCCCTGCCACTGAGAACACTATGACATATAGGCCCATTCCTGACCTCTGCACAAGGATAGTCCAGGTGGCCAAGTCAAAGGGTCAGAAGACTGGGTTACTTCCTCTCAAAAAAAAAAAGAGCAACATCTACCGAAGACACTGTGAAGACCCACGACCAATGAGGAAAGACATGAAATCTTCTGGTCCAAACCCGTGTTTTAGCACTCAAAATACACACATACTGAAGCATCACATGGTACCCCACATTGATACCATCACTGTATGTCAATACAGTGTATAAATAAAGTACGTGTGCTGGTTAGTTCAATGTCCACTTGACACAAGCTAGGGTCATTTTGGAAGAGGGAACCTCAATTGAGAAAATGCCCACACTGGCCTGTAGGTGTGTCTAGAGAGTATTTTCTTGACTGATGATGGATGCAGGAGGGCACAGCTCAGTTTGACTGGTGCCACTCTTGGGCAGGTAGTCCTGGATGGCATAAAAAAGCGAGCTGGGCAGGCCACATAAGCAGCACCCCTCCACGGCCTCTGCATCAGCTCCTGCCTCCAGGCTCCTGATCTGTTGGAATTCCTCTCCTGACTTTCCTCAGCAACCTGAAGGTTCTAAGTTGAAATAAACCTTTTCCTCCCCAAGCTGCTTATGGTCATGGTGTTTTATCACAGCAATAAAAACCAGAATCAAGACAGAATGTTTGGGAAGACTGAGTAGGACTCCACACAGAAAAAGCTTAGATTCTATATTTTCTGTTTGCACATTTTTAACTGTAAAAATGCACTCCTTTTATAGCACACCAAAAAATGCATTAATTAAATCTGACATTCCCTGGAGCCCATCTCAGTCCCCCTTCTCTGTAAGTCTGCCCCGTCCCTCCCCGCCTCCCTTTCCATAACCGTCTCCACAGAGGGCCCAGTTGGCAGAATGGTCTTGGTTGAACAACAGACGACTCAATGCATGTGTGACGCCTGGCAGGCTTGAGGCCTCAGCAGGAAGGAGAGAGCACTACCCAGCCAAGGGGACAAGAGGAACAAGGTGTAGCTGCAGCCCGCAGGCTATGCAGCCTGGAACTACAGGAACCCTGCAAGGACCCTGTGTGCCCACACTGGGACAGCACTGCCAGCATCACCCAGCAGTCAATGCTTTACTTCTTAACCAGGCAGAATCACTGGGAATTGTTAGGGGGGCACATACAGGATTCCTCTGCTGGGATCCCCTCTGCAGGCCTAGTGTGGACGGGCTGCTTTGGGGAGACAGGAAGCTGGAGGAAAGGCAGCTGATAAGGGGTGTCATAGGCCTCAAGAAGGAGTGGGTGACACTAGTTCATGGCAAAGGTGGGTGACCAAATGTCCGGGTAACGGATCCCTTAGGTTAATGGTGACATTTACAACACAACATCTTTGCATCGTAATTACTTTGTGTGTGTGTGTGTGTGTGTGTGTGTGTGTGTGTGTGTATGTGTGTGTGTGTGTACATGAGAGTTTGTGTGTATATACATATGTGCACATACACCAGCCTGCCTGTAGGGGTCAGAAGACAACATGCAGAAACTGGTTCTATCAAGTGGGTCCAGAGGATGAAACTCCCGTCATTGCCCTTGGTTGCAGGCACCTTTCCTCACTGAGCCATCTCACCAGCCCATAGCTACTTATTTTTTAAAAGTATATCCCAGTCATCTAGTTCAGAAATGAGAACTTCCATTAACATAAAAAGTGGTTAAGACAGTGAATTTATTTTATATCTCTTTTACCACAGCTAAATAAAAACACAGAAAAGAAGTGAGACATTGGACTAGACCAGTGGAGGGTGGGTGTGCAGGGTCTGAGTGGGTATTTAGGTGATGAAGGCAGTGTGTTAGACATGGGGAGACTGAGGACAACCTACAAGAATATTTGTAGCAGGCACTGACCAGGTTCCCAGCACAAGCCTTCAGCAGCCTCCCTCTGAAACTGTGCCTCCCCACAGAGCTCACAAACCAGAGCTGTCCACATCCTGTGGCTCGGAGTGCCCTGCATAGACGCTTGCCTGAAGTGGTGTCCAAAACACCTCACACTCCTCACACTGAATTTCCCATGTACCAAAAAAAAAAAAAAAAAAAAAAAAAAACCTCCCCACCACCACCACACTGTGATCACCGGTTACCACAAACACCAGATACAGATGTGCCCAGACTTACAATGAGGATGCATCCTGATATACTTGGTTCGCTTTGAAAATACTATACATCTAAAGTTCAGATTCTTAAAGTTGGTCATTTATCGCCACTAATTTGTTTTGGATTCTATGAGTGCAATTTATAGATACAGCTTCTTGAACTCAAGGGAAGGCTAGACTTTTATTGAAAAACAAATCTCATTGGGTATTTCCAGGGCTGTTTCATTTTAGAATTGTTTGGAACTCATCTGCAGAACCAGTTGACAAAGGGACTGTTACTTTAAAATAAGAGATAAATATCTATAAATTCTGTAAAAATATTTATCAAATGAAGGCATTGTTAGAAACTTTTAAATTCCTGCTAACAACCTTTTCGTTAATCTTTTTTGTTTATTTATTTATTTTTTGTTGGTTTTGTTTTGTTTTTCCAGGCAGGGTTTCTTTTTGTAGCCTTGGCTATTCTGGAACTAGCTCTGTAGACCATAGTATCCTCGAACTCACAGAGATCACCTGTTTCTGCTTCCTGAGTACTGGGATTAAAGGCAAATGCCACTGGGCATATCCACTTTGAGGTACGGAACGTGTTTTGTGCACAAGGCATAAATACTGATTTTGACTATAAGATACACTGAGAAAGTAGTTTAATGCTGAGGTAGCTATCTAATATATAGTTCCTATTGTGAATGTTTTACCTTTAAAATATATGAATAAGAGACAAAAGTTTCTAGCCAGGTAGCAGTGGCACAGGCCTTTAATCCCAGTACTCGGGAGGTAGAGCCAGGCTGATCTCTGTGAGTTCGAGGCCAACCTGGTCTACGGAACGAGATCCAGCAACCAAAACTACATAGAGAAACCCTGTCTCAAAAAACCAGAGAGAGAGAGGAGAGAGAGAGAGAGAGAGAGAGAGAGAGAGAGAGAGATCCTAACAAAAATGAAAGAAAGACAATCCTGTAAGTAAAACAATGAATTCAATCCATATAATCTAGAGAGCATCAGCATGTAGGTTCCCTGACCGCAAAAATGCTCATGACCCAATATTGCACTCACCTATAGTTGGGGAAAATTCACTAGTATAAAGTTAATCATCCACTAAATACTGAATAACCTGAGTGGGTTTTGAACTGGCAGTGAGAGGCAGGGTGGTTGCATGACTACACTGGTACACGGTTAAAAACCCGAGAGCTGTGAGTCCTAAGACAGGCTATCTGCACTACTCTTTGTGTAAGCCTAGCTCTTCCCCGACTCTCTAGTCTACACCATTTGTTCTCCCCAGCACCAGCCCACGCCATTTTAATTACTGTGGCTGTGAGATTTTAACATCGGATAAATCAATTTCCCCATTATTCTCATTTTCAGATCTCTCAGCTATTTTCACATCTATTCTCCCAGATGAACTTAAGAGCTATTGAGTCCAAATGTCCTCCAGTACTCCACCATTATTGTGGTTGGTATAGCCTTCAATTATCGATTATTTTAGAAAAAATTTCAAACTCATGATACTCGATCTTTTTATCTAATTTCCCTCCACAAATAGCTCCACATCTACCTAAGTCCTAAATGGCTCTCATTGGCTTTGCAGTTTTCTTTAAGCTTAGAAATATCCTTTGCTAAGTTTATCCTTACATTGTTTTTGTGTTGCAATGAAGTTTCTCTCCCCTTATTTACCTGGTTGTTGCTGGCATATAGGAAAAAAAATATGTACTGATCAAGGAATGCTACATCTTATTAACCTGCTTATTCTTGACTGTTTTCAGTTGATACTTTTGTGTCCCTAGGCAAAGGACACCACCTCACAGCCTTGCTTCCCCTTCCCATTAATGTGCTCATCTTGCTGACCACCTTCCTATGCTCTTCCCTGTGGGATTAACTAGAAATGGTTAGATGCATCCTTTGCTGTGGTTGTTTGAATGAGAAATGTCTGCCATGGGCTCACATGGGTGAACACTTAGTCTCTAGTTGGTGGCACCATTTGGGGAGGTTTAGGTGGTGCAACCCAGCTAAGGAAAGTACACCACTGAGGGTGGGCTTTGAGTTTAGAGGCTCTGTGCCACGTCTGCTCTGCTATCTGCTTGGGGTTTGATATCAACACACTCAGGATGTGATGGATGGCTCAGCCTCCTGCTCCTGCCACCACATTGCTCTGGCCATGCCTCCCTGCCATTAGGGACACTTTGGAACCATGAGCCCCAAATAAACTCTTTCTTTTATGAGTTAGTTCTGGTCATGGTATTTCATCACAATAACAGAAAACTAACAACTGTATGGATTTATTTCTAATTTCAAAGATGTCTCCACTTGTATATATTTTTTCAGTGTATATTCACACACACACACACACACACACACACACACACACACACACACACACACAGGTGCACATGCCCATGCATGCCAAATGAAGATGTCAGGAGTCCCCCCATCACTCCCTGACTGTTCTTTGGAGGCAGGATCTCTCCCTCAACCTGGAGCCCGTATTTTCTCAGGTGGGCTGGAAGCCAGCTAGCCCTGGCTCTTCTTTTTCTGCTTCCCTCGAGCTGGAGTTTGACTGCTAGGTCATTTCTCCAGCCCCACCACACCCCCTTATTCCTAACCTAATTAAAATGTTTTTGCTTTATTGGTGTTTTCCTAGAGCTGCTAAGACCAAAATTTTTCAGGAAGCAGAACAAGTAATATTTTAATTACAATGTTTTACAACAACAACAACAACAAAATCAATGGCAAATGTCAGAATATTAAGGAAAGATAGGGTTGATATTACTGGATTTTTTGTTTTGTTTTGTTTTGTTTTGTTTTCTTTGAGCCACAATGATTCTAGTGGGCAGTGGTAAGGGTCTGTTTTTTGTTTGTTTGTTTTTGTAAATGTTTCACTATGAAACGTAGCTGTGGCATCTGGGTTTGACATCATAGTCTTAATCTGGGCCTCCTTTCAGTGGCTACAAAGAGAAAAGGACCCTCAGCAGCCACTTGGGAGGGTAATGATGCCCCTTCAGAGAATCTGCAGAATTCCATTTCACCGACTGGAAACCTTCAGTATAAAGAACGTGCTCTCCCACTAAAGATGGACATGAAGGCCCTTGTTCAAATCCAGAAGCCAGTTTTCTGGGAGACTTTGGGAAAAATATTTGAGATGGCTTCCATGCTTAGGAAATTGGAAATGGCCTATCTGCCTGCAGGTCTTGAAGAGGTTAAATGTGAGAGTTTAATTAGTCTACTTTCTGTTATTGCAACAAAATACCTGAGGCTGGGCAGCTTTATAACAGAAAGTGGTTTATTTAGATGAGTTCTGGAGGTTTCAAGGCCAAGACGCCAACATCAGTTCCTTCCAGTAAAAGCCTCAGAATAGATGGCATAGGTGTGGTGGAGAATGGTCAAAGGGGAGAGGGAATGTTAACCAGACAGCCAATGAGCACTCCAAGGTCCAAGTTGTTGCCATAACAATTAGCTTTCTCAACAAGTAACTCAGGATCTCACAAGAACTAACTTAATCCCCACTGAGAACAGCATTCCCAGTGACTTAAGGGTCTTCCTCTACCCCCACCTTTTAATGACTCCATCACCTTCCTCTATTATCACACCAGGTCCAACTTCCAACATATGGATCTCAAAGGCAACATGCCATATTCACACCACAGTAGAGTAGCCAATTCCAGACTGAACTCAAGCAATAGGGAGTTAAGAAAAGCTACAAATGAAAGTTAAGGGAGATGATGCACGGTCAGAATTGTGTCTTAAGTGGCTCTACCAACACAGTAGGGTATGAGTGGTGACGGCAGGTGACACTGAGTGTGTGTGCCTTATCTCTTCAATGGAACACGAGGACATCTAGGTAGCAGTGCACATAGAAGAGGGGTCATAGCAGAAAGCAAAGTGCTGCCTCCCACCAAAGTGCTGTGCTCACTTTGAAGGGTACATGTCAACTTGGGGATCTGCATGTTCATGGCACATTCTGCGTGGGTGTGCCAAAGCCTAGCCTGGAGCTGCAAGTACTTCTGCTTCAAGCAAACCTAGGACTTCGTTTGAACAGTGTATCTTAAATATCTGTCTGTGAGTCTCTGGGGACTCTCCATTCTCCATGAGGTGGGTCTGATCTCTTTATCAAGCAATAGAGTGCCTTTCTGTGTGTCCCCACCCCCACTCATGGGGCACAGGGAAAGAGGAGACTCCTACAGACTATTTTCAGATCCAGTTTATAGGTCAATTCCACTGCTACCAGCAGGGCAAAGGGTGGCTAGTCTGGCAATGTGGGGTCATTTGGAGACTAGTAGACAGCTCCCATACCAGGGGACAAGGTGTGGCTGAGGGGCAGTGAGACAACCAGAGTGCACAGAGATGGAGGTGGAACAAAACGATTCCTTATAAGGAATTCTGCTAGCTTTCTCATACCTGTGTCTTAAATGTGCATGTGTTAGAGGTATTTACAAGTGACTTTGTGGAGATAATTGGACTAGATGAGGTCATGAGCGTGGAGCCCCACATGATGTTATTAGTATCATTTAAAAATTATTTTATCTTTTTGAGATTGTAATCTAATTATATAATTTCTCCTTTCCCCTTCCTCCTTTAAAGAATTCCATATACTACCCCCCTTTCTCTCTTTCAAATTCATGGTCTCTTTTTTATAATACTTGTTGTTATGTAAACATGTATATTTAGATATCTATACATTCCTAAACACAAACTGTAACCTGTTCAGTCTGTACAATGTTACTTATATGCATTATTAGTAGCCTTTAAGAACACACGCAAGCTCAGATACTCCTCTGTTTGTTTTAACACTCCACCATGCTACATCCTCAGCAGGTGCCAGAGCCCTGCCCTTAGACTTTCCAGCTTCCAGAAGAGTAGCCAGATGAAGTTCTGTGCTCCATAAGTCACTCCTTCTGTGGTACACAGCCACAGAATAGACACAAAAACAACATCCAGTGCTGTTCAGGCAGTGTGTATTCCAACAAGGCGTCAACATGCCATACACGGCATGGCAGTACTTTACAGCCTGATGCTAAGTATTTTCAATACCTCATCTTCAAAACAACTTTTTCAGGGGGGCCCTTAATGCCTAGAGGAAGCACCCACCGAGCCACGAACCACCACCAGCTCGGCTGCCATCATAGGTGAACTCAGGCAGCAACTGGCGGACAGATTTCCATTGCTTAACTGCATACCACATCTAGGGGGACAGCTCCTGGGTGGGGACAGCTGCCCTGTGGGAGGCCTCGAAGAGCTTCTCCCCCTTCACTGGGAGAGAGCCAGAGGTGTGAGCAATCCGGCATGCTGCCTCTACGATGATGTGGGCAGTTTTATACTCCGGGGGTGACTGCTTCTGAGGGCTCATTACTTTCTGGTGATGACAATGGTGATCCATTGCTCTGTGGATTTAACGAGAAAGGAGGAGGGTGGAGTGATTCAGCCGAAGAGAGCCACTGCAGGCTCTGTGGTGTATTCCTTTCCGCTCCTTATTCAGCACATCTCTTCATACGGCTGAGAACTTACTGGAAAACACAGTTCTGTGTTCTCCGCTTTTTCTCTTTTATAGTATATTTTACACTTTCATTTATTTATTTGTGTGTATGTGGGGGTGGGGGGTGGGGGGGTGCCTGCAGAGGCCAGAAGAGAATTTCCGATTATCCCTTGGAGCTGGAATTAGAGTTGGTTATGAGTAGCCCAAGATGGATGTTAGGGACCAAACTCAGGTCCTCCGCAAGAGTGAGTGTTCTTAAGTACTGAGCCATCTCTTCAGCCCTTTTTCTTTTCTTTTAATGTAACACTATAAGCAATAAAAAATCCCCAGGAGTTTCATTTTAATAGCTGCATCATAGTTTCGAGACGAATAGATAATCTGCTATAGACTGTATGGTTGAGTCTCCCAGAAGTTCCTATGTTGAAATTCTAACCCCTCAAAGGATGGCATTAGGAGGTGGAGATGTGAGAAGGTCATGTCAGAAAAGCTGAGCCTTCTGAATCTTATGAAAGAGACTCAAGAGACTTCCTTTATCCTTTCCACTGTGTAGGGACCCAGTGCGAAGGAACCATCTATGAGTCATGAGAGAACCCCAGTCAGATACCAACACACCAGCATTTTGACCTCAGACATCCCCTCTGATAGCCTCTGAACTATGAGATATGGATGCTGCAGCCTGAGCCACACTCTTCTGCAGTGTTTTTGTTAGAGTCGCTTTGACTGATAGAGAAACCATTCCCTTCTGAATGCAGTGTCCAGCTCTTGCATGGGTGATGTTGTGAGGCTTCCTAAGGCTATGTCAGAAGCCATACCCCCACCACAGGGCCTCTGTTCAGAACACTTCAAAACCATTGTTGCATTTAGTGGCCCCACATCCTCAGATGAGCCCAGGGAGGAGTGTGGTAGGAGACAGTTAACCGCATACCCATCGGGGGCCAGAGATTTCCTATTGCAGAGCATGTACACAAACATATTGAGGTCCTTTGCTTCTGATTAGTCATATTAAAGACAAATCCTTCATAACAGACCATCTGGAAAGCCATTTGAATGTACAGGGGAAGCACGATTACCTGCTACATGTCCAAGAAAATGAGACCCCGTGTCCAGACTCAATTAATTCTGTGACAGCACATAAATCAACAGGAAACACTGTCTCTGACACTGCTCAGCGCTCGGCTCCTGAAGCATCCTAATGAGATGGGGATAAAGGCTCACTGTCGACAAGAAAGAGCTGCAATGTCCTCATTACACGTCACACTTGTCTTCTACATGGGAGAACGCACTAGCTGGCTCCGAGAGGAGCTTGTAATGTAACAGATGGAGACGAAAACAGCTATTCAGCGACCACGGTCCAGGCTGGGGACAATCATAGAATACAGATTAAGATGTGGACACAGCCAGGCTGGTGCCAGCACTTCTGCCTTCTAGTATGGCCTCGTGTGTTGTAAAGATAACATTCTTTTGTTCCTTTCTAATATAATTAGCTGCTTTAACGGCATGTGATTTGCATTGACATGATCTTAGAGAACACTCATACAATCAGCTCAAACTCTCTAGACAGAAGTCACCAGAGAGTTTTCTGCAAGATCACAGGCTCAGAGGGGACAGTTCATAAATTCTTCTTTTAAAACCCAGGCTGATGTCCACTGCTGTCAAGCAAGACCCTAGAACCTACTTTGGAACACAGGAGGTATGCTTTTCTTTGAAGGATACAAAACCATTGAGTACATAAACAAACCTTCATTAACAGGATCCTATTTAAACCAGTGTTGGTACAACCACCAGACAACTATGTGACCATGGAAACATTTACTGAGTTTAATATAGAGAATGCAATGCCTTAGTTCAGTGACACTCATGTACGTACAGAATAAATTGAGAAAATGCATTGAAATATTAGCAAGCATGGCCTTGGAGTCATAGGACAATGGCATTTACCTTCTGCCTTCCTTTAGATCCTCACGGCACTGCTACAGTCAACAACAACAACAAAAAAAATCAAAACAAAACAAAACAAAACAAAAAACCCCAAAACAGTGCCCCTCTACAGGCCCTACGGAGCCCAGGTAGTCACATGGTCAGGTGGCTTTTCTACAGCAGGAAGTATGTAGGTCGTAGCCCTTCTTAAGGGGCACAGGGTGGGGGTGTGGATTAATTTGTGTGGGATGATTTGTTCTTTTGGATACTGTTATGCTTAGTTGGCTTCCCTACCACATTCTTGTCTCGGAAAGAGTGCCAAGGAATGGCCTGAAGATGCAGCCACAAACTATGTCAGCCCTTCCCAACCAGCAGCAAGGCCACAGGAATTGGCTCTTCCAGAATTCCATAATGTAACCTGTACTCAAGCCATAGTTAATGTCCTACAAGTCAGCAATGGGCGTGTGGACTTCTGCACAGAAACTTGAATATCCTCACTGGCTACCTCTAGCCAGTAAAGACAGTGGATTCTTCTGCACAAGAACTTCTCAAGGGCTTCTGGGAAAGGTAGTAGCTTGCTGAAGTTAGCCTCTGTGGGCGTATTTGTTCCTGAAAGCTGTGTGGGCTGCTATGCCTGTCTTGAAAGTCTTCTTGAGGCCCATGTGTTAAAGCTTGGTCTACAAAATGGTACCACAGGAAGCTGGTGAACCCTTTACAGAGGTGGAGCTGTGCCCTCTTTAGATCACCAGGAGTGTGCTCTTAAAGAGGGCTGGCTTTTAGACCTCTAGGACCTTCCTCTACTCTTGTGCTTCCTGCCAGTCAACCTTCTCTCTCTGTAAGCTGATGGTGTCGGGTATTTGTTACAGTAATGGGAAGCTGACTTAGGCAGGGAATGAGCAAGAGTGGTGATAGGAGGGCAGTTGACCAAAACATGCCCAACACTCGGAAACAACTTCTCCACTTAACACACACAAGCTGATAACAACAGCAACGTTGCTAAGTACACCCCTTCCCAAACCTGTTCTCAGTAACAAAGAAGTCCAACCTTCTCAGAGAAAACAGTTATAAGATAGCACGGTCTAAACGGATTGTTGGTGCTTCCGACTTGTTTGTATTTTCAAGCACATACATCAGTGAAAACTTAAAATAATCCAGGTACATGTTAGGTCCCATCCCCACACCCACCACAAACTGCACATGTAAATGCCAAAACCCACAGGACCGAAGAATACAACCTTAATTTGAAGTCTGACGTGGCAGATGTGACTCTCTCAGTAAGGGGATTTGGGCAGGCCCTGATTCTGTGATGACTGTGTCCTTCTGAGAGGGAACATCTGAAGAAACCCCCAAAAGAAAAGCAGAAAAGATCCCCTCCTGGAGCTCAGAAGGAAGTGACCTACTGACGATACCTTGATCTTCAACTTCTAGGACTGTGAGGCCATACATTTCTGCTGTTGGTGTCATCATGGTGGGGGCTTCGTTATGGTGGCCCTGGAACACTAACACCATCCAGAAAGCTAATGTACACATCACTCAAAGCTAGTTCTGTGAAATCTCCACAAGCAATCGGGGTTGTCTTTTTTGTTTGTAACTTTGGATTTGACTGCTATTTCAACTGTTTGATTTCCCTTGCCCTTCTCTATAAATTTTAGAAGCAACTTCTCAATATCTATTTTTGAAAGTGCTATCAGGTATTTTATTGATTAGGGTTGCTTTGACTACATAGAACAACCTGGGGAGAATTTACATCTGAACCATATTGAATCTTCAGATGCATAAATGTGATAAATCTTTTCATTTATTTAGGTCGTCTTCCCTTGCTCTCAACATCATTTTATACTTCCCAGCATGCACATTCTGTATGTGTTCTTAGTATAATTATTCTTTCCTGCCCTGTCCGCTGGCCTGCCTTCTTTCTTCCCTTCCTCATCATTTTCTTTCTACAACTGCCTCTTGAGTTTAGTATAGAAATGCCACTGATTATTGAATATTAGCCTCACTGAGTTTATTCATTAGAGCCAGGAGGATTTTGTAGGTGGCAAGGATTTTGCAGACAATAATGCAGCCAGCTGAGGAGCTGGCTTAATTCATTCCATTGTGCACATGCAGATTCATCGAGGACAATATTCTCCATTTCTCATTCTTCCTCAGTCCCTCTATCTATCCCTGCCCCTCCATTCCACCCCCTCCTTCTGTTCATCTCTTCTTACTTGCTCCCTCCCTCTCTGTCTGACTCTCATGCCTCTCCATCTTTCCTTCCCTCCTCCTTCCTCCCTTCCTTCTAATCCTGTTTTATGGGTTACATTTTTTTTTTTTTTGCATGAATGGATGTTGAATTTTATTGAGTGTTTCTACACATACCGAGACACCCCTGGCTTTTTTTCTTTTCACACTGTTGCCACCATGGAATTCACTAATGAACTGTTGAGTTCTGAATCCCAGCCATGTATGGGATTAGCCTACTTCACCATGATGTATTTGCCTTAGATATGCTGAGTGCATTTTGTGAAGGATTTTTCACATCTACTTTTGTAGGCTGTTTGATCTGAAATTTTCTTACAGTGTCCTTTATTTGTTTCTCATATGAAAGGAATGCTGTGGTTACATCTGAATTGCTTTTTCTGTCTTCTTAAAAAGGCTGAGAAGGATGGGTATCATCCTTATGATCTTATTTCTTTTTGAAATATTTGGAAGAATTCTGCAATGTAGTCATTTAAGTTAACTTGAACTTTTGGAAGTTTTTTCAAGCATAAATTTGACATTCTTAATAGATATAGGAAAATTTAGATTATCTATTTTTAATGAGTTTTTCAGTAGTTCATCTTTTTTAATGAATTGGTCTATTTCTCTGGGTAACAGCTTATGTCGGTGAAGAATGTGCATCTTTCATTGAGTAATATAAAGTTCCCCCAAAGCTCTATTTTAGCTGCATACCACAATATTTAACATATTAGAATTTAATTTTCACTTCTTTCAAGCTGTTTCATTTCTTGAGATTTCTTCTTTTATTTATGAGTCTTTAAAAAATATATTATTTCTAAATATTTGAGAATGTCTTTATTCTACAGTTTCCAGTTTAATCCCACTATGATCAAAGAACATACCTTGTAAAATTTCAATTAAATTTATTATGTCCCTGTGCTTTTTCCAGTCATGGTCTCAACAATTCTTGCTCATACAATCCCTCCTCTTTCTCGCTGATTGGACTCCTGGAGCTCCACTTGGAGCCTGGCCATGGATCTCTGCATCTGCTTCCATCAATCATTGGATGAGAGTTCTACCACGACAGTTAGGGTGTTTGGCCATCCGATCGACAGAGTAGGTCAGTTCAGGCTTTCTCCCGACCATTGCCAGTAGTCTGTGGAGGTATCTTTGTGGATTTCTGGGGACCTCTCTAGCACTTTGCTTTTTCCTATTCCCATGGGGTCTTCATTTATCATGCTCTCTTTTTCCTTGTTCTCCCTCTCTGTTCTTGATTCAGCTGGGATCTCCCGCTCCCCTAAGCTCTCTTTCCCTCGACCCTTGCCCTTCATTACCCCCCCCCTCACATCCAGTTTTCTCATGTATATTTTATCCAGTTCTCTGTCATTGGGTGATCCCTGTGTCTTTCTTAGGGTCCTCTTTTCTAGGTAGCCTCCCTGGAGTTATGAGTAGCAGTCTAGTCATCCTTTCTTTTACATCTAGTATCTACCTGTGAGTGAGTACATACCATGCTTGTCTTTCTGAGGCTGGGTTACCTCACTCAGGATGATTTTTTTCTGGATCCATCCATTTGCCTGCAAACCTTATGATGTCATTGTTTTTCTCTACTGAGTAGTACTCCATTGTGTATATGTACCACATTTTATTTATCCATTCTTCAGTTGAGGGGTATCTAGGTTGTTTCCAGATTCTGGCTATTACAACTTTAGATCTACCTTGTCATTTTCTTCTGTTTCCTTCATTTCCTTGTCCATCTGCTTCTCCTTTCCTGCCTAGTTTTTGTTGTTTACATTTCTTTAGTATTCCCTTTATTGGCTGCCTTTTTGCCTTAATTTCTCTTTTTTGCTATATTTTGTTTTGGGGTTTTGAAAGAAGTTCTCACTATATAGCCCAAGGTGGCTTCAAACTCTCAATCCTTTTGCCTCAGCATCCTGATTGCTGGGATTATAAGCAAGCATCACCACACTCAGATCTTTGTACAATTTTTAATGCTTGTTCTATGGATGACACTATACACACCTAATGTTTTATGGTCTATTTGAGTAAATGCTTTACCACTTTAAGTAAAATATGAAAGAGCTATTACCATCTATACACCTTACCCATATCTCTTATACTACACATCAAGTATGTTGTATCTATGTCCATTAGCACACAAAAGGAAGGCAGTGCTGCACAAGACACTCACCTACATGTTAAAGTGCCTAAGAGGTGAAGTTTAACTACTTAGGTCCTCACCATCTCCATTGCCTTTCTTTCAATCCTAAGACTTCAAGTGCCTCTGTTCAGCTGGAAAAGCAGTCATGACACACACACACACACACACACACACACACACACACACAACTGTGGCCTAGTGAAGCCATGACCTTCAGAGCTTGTGTAAGCATGAGTGTCACAACAAAATCCTTAATGACAAACTTCAAATAGCATCCCCCATCTTGACATGATACCTACCTGTGCCTTTCTTAAACCATTTCTTTAAAGCAGGGACCCTGCAAACAGTCCTCTTAGGTTCCCTTCATCTGACAAATCCTTATCTCACTTTTATTCCTGAAGAATTCAGTCACTGGATAAGGGCTTCTGGGCTCATGGTTTGTTGACATTATGTTTTAACATTAAAGGCATCTTTCAACTGTCTTCTGGTCTCTGTGATTTCTAATGAGAAATCCAATCATTGAGCCCCATTTCCCCTCTTACAATGAGCCTGCTGTGATGATGTTGTGTTTAGACTCAGTTTTCAGAGGGATGATGACTATGTGTCTGTGTGTGATTTTTCTTTTGGTTTATGCTGTTGGAGTTTTTGAGCCTCTGTAGTCTGTAAGCCTGTATCTTTCACTGATGAGAGATGTTTTAGGATTTTTATTCATTAGATGATTTTAGTTTGTTAGGGATTGTTGTTTGAACAAGGTCTTACTCTGTAGCTCTATAGCCTAGAACTCATGATCCCCCATACTCTGCCTCCTGGGTGCTAAGATTGTGAGAGTATGACACCACACCCAACTTCAGGTATGTGTGCCTGCGTCCACCCCATCTCCACCCTGTGTGTGTGTGTGTGTGTGTGTGTGTGTGTGTGTGTGTGTGTGTGTGTGTGTGTGTAACATACACCCAGCTTTCTTTTCACTCAGGAATTTCAATGATAGGGATCTATGGATCCTTGCATTTCTGATATTACTCCAAGGACTTGCTATTTCTTGACAATGTTTTCTTTCTGTTACTTGAGTGTAATTCTATTCATCTACTTAGAGTTAACTATTTTTTTCTCTATGCCATGTCTATTTTGCTTCTCAGATCATCTAATGGATGTCTTTATTTCATATATATTTTTCAGTTTAAAATTTCCCCTTTTCTTCTTTTTTAAACTTTATATTTGTCTAATAAGAATTTCTTTCTTTCTATTCACTTAAAAATTGCTAACATCTACTTCATGGAACACTTTAAAGTCCCTGACAATTGCAACATATAGGCCACCTCGGGGTGACATTTATTATCTTCCCAACTTCAGAGTTGGTCCCTTTTTTAAAACTAAAATCAGTGATTGACTGGAGAATTATGTAGATTTTCTTCATGCTTTGTAGATCAAAGAAATTTGGGTTTCACCCTAGACATTGTCAGGATTCCCTTTGGAGACTCTAGTGAATGTGAATTTTCTTCTGTGTGGTTCCTTGGGTAATCTACCCACTTAGATTCAGACCTCAGCTCTATTACACTATCTTCAGGAGGTGACTCAGATGCCAACTCAGTTTCAAAAGCTTGGCTGTGACCACCGAGTCTCTGCTTCACATGAGCTGTCTAGGAATTAAATATGGGTCCAGGACCATGGCTCATACTGTAGGTTAGTTCCAAAGCCCTTGCTAAGGTTCTATGGGTGTATCTGATGCATAGAGTTGGTCAAGACCCATAGGTAGGTAGGTAGGTAGGTAGGTAGGTAGGTAGGTAGTAGAGAGGTAGGTGGGTAGTAGGTAGGTAGGTAGTAGGCAGGTAAGTAGTAGGCAGTTGGCAGGCAGATAGGTAGGCAGTAGGCAGGTAGATAGCTGTCCTCTCCAAAATTTCTTTCACATTCTCCAACTACCAAAGACTCCTCATTCTGGATCCTCTCTCCATACAGTTTGGCACTCTCAGAGTTTTAGCCTAACACCCAGTTTCAAAGTTTTGTTCAGCTGAAGGCCAGGCTGAGGCCAGAATGGCAAGAGAATGGGAGGTGGGAATCTCCATGACATTCACATGGTCATTAGTTCCCCTGCCCAAGGCAGAGATGAGGCACTTCCTTCAGCCGTTAGCCTGCAAGGCAGCCAAAGGCCTATTCTCAGAGTTCCACCATCCCTGCCCATTAAACTATCTCCCATGAGTTAGCACTGCCATTGAAGAGAAGTAAAAACCCCAAAGCAGAACTCAATGCCAAAGCACTGGGCATCTAAGCACGGGCCAACCTCCCCAGGGTATTGCCTCTAATTCTGTCCAGGGAAAGAGACTAGCCATGGTGCAGTGACGCCATCTGACCAGCACCATGTGTTCTCCATTGATCTATATATTGATTTTGAAAAGTACTTTAAATTAAAATCTACTCATTTTTATTTCATTCACTTCAAACCAATGCAGCTGCTGTCATTCTTTGGCTCGGCTGGGTAGCGTCGGCATTAGCAGCAGCAGGAAGACCATGCCATAGGAAAATGGACAAATACTACCAGCCCTGGGGACTTCAATCCAGGCTTCCTGGTACAATTAAGCCACCAGTTCTAAAAATATCAACTTGTGGGTCACATCCTCTTGCTAGTTCTGAGCAGGGTTCCAAGATCTCCATTGGAAGTCTGTGGATGACTAACACATAGTTAGAGGTGGAGACACTGAGCGATATGTGCTGAAACCAGAAAGGGTCCATGGCCCGTTAGGGGAGTCCTGTAACTCCCCTTAGGGTGCACAGCTCCAGGTGGAGAGAAAAGGGAGAAGATAAGGAAGGATGGGGAGGGGGTGGTGCTGAAGGCTGGCTAAGCAGTCATTTTTTGTGCCTCCCACTGCCATGAGCATCTGAGACCTTTGGTATGTGTAATATGAGGCCATCTATCACACTTGCCCTCAAAGACCTCACTGACTCTAGTCCTTCATACTAATCTACAACATGGACCTCAGAGAATGGGTGCAGAATCTTGGAACCCACCCAGCTCTCATCCCTCATGCATACACATGGAGTATGGCTTTCTCTTTATACTCTAATATACTACTGGAATAAAGGTGTATGATCAATGCACATTTCAGGCAAGGGCTCCATCACTGACTTTATCAGTAATAGTGCCACTATCTCAAGTCCCTTCTAGTAAGCACACAGATGAGCAAAGGGCTGAGAAGAGCATGTGTGTGTGGGTGTGCGGGTGCATGGGTGCATGTGCATGTGTGTGTGTGTGTGTGTGTGTGTGTGTGTGTGTGTGCATGCACATATCACTTCAGGCTCCCTATTCCAAGTAAAGGAGCTGGGTTTCTGTCTTCATGCTTAACATAATGCTTTAGTCCTATTACCCTGGGGACCTGAATCACAGGACTTGATACTAAACTGTCCATTTTCACAGGACAGGAACACAATTCATGGCAGGGAAAATATAAACTCTTTTTCCCAAACTAGCCATCCAGGATGGCCTGTGGTTCTGGTTCCCCACACTCTGTGGTCCTCCCCAGCTGGGGTCCTTGTCAGCTCCCAGCTACCGTTCTGCATCTCGGGGGCAAGGGGCCCAGAAATAGTTTTTCAGAGGTGCTATAAAGGAAGGTACTGGAATGGAAGTTGAATGTGAAGATGTAGAGAGAGGATCACAGTATCAGCTGACCAGCTGCAGCAGAGCCCCAAGGATTGTGCACAAGAGCCAGAGAGTGTGGACAGGACTAGGGGCATAGGAGGTCATGATCCTTGGGAAGGGTAGTCCCTCTAACTTCTTCCCAGTCCCACCTAACTCCAGCTGCCTCTCACAGCCTGCTCTAGGCCCTCACTTACAAGGGATATTAATGACCTGCACAGCCCTGCATTCTCCACCCATAGTGACAGCAAACCTGTGACCACACAGAAATACTCATACCATCCTCCCAGTAACTCATGCAGACTGTGTGTCTGGTCCCTGGATCCTTCTGTCCCTGAGCCTTCACACCTACCCAGTCCAAAGCCAGTGCAATCTGGAGCTGGGTCTCTTGTTAGCACACTCTTAAAACCCCCTCCCACCCCCAGGATCTCAGTAATGGCTCATAACAGGAAATAAACAACAACAACTAAAAGAACTCAGAATGCTGAAATGAAAAGTCTGGATGGATACAGTATGGTCTACTCCATCACTTTGTCAAACCTGAATAAAAATCCCCCAAGGGGTAACTGTAAGTGATCAGTTTCTCCTTGCTTATTTTTAATGATCCAGTTATATTTATGTACAACAGACTTTACACAAATGTTCCCTGTGGGAACAGAGCAGAGGAGATGTGGGTGTCCCCCATGGCACCTCTGGTTACAGACCCAGTAGGGAGAGAGACCCTCACATCCTTGGCTAAGGTAAAGGTGATCACACCCTATGCCCAAGCTTCTGGGGTTAGCTGACAGCGAGCCTCCCAGATTCCCCTGAGCTGATCTCTAACACGGGCTCAGGACTGCTGCCCTCCCTCCTGGCCGGGTGCCCTGGGACCTCCTGGGACATTCTCCCCAGGAGAGCATTTCTGCCAATGCTGCCCTTCCCCAATGCAAGTGTCTCTGAAACCCCTGTAGAAACCTTTGTCTCCTGAAGAACAGGTTCTCCCGAAACAGCATGCAGGGAACAGAGACAGTGGACACTTTAAAGAAAAGGCCCTGGCTGTGACTTGTCAAGACGAAAATAAAAAACACATCCAGTGTAAAGCAGCAAGCTGTAGCTGACAGATTACAATGAAGCATGAGTCTGGGGTTCCCTTGCAGGGATGCACGACCCTGGACTCTTCTAGCTTCTTAGAGTACCTTCCCCACCCCAAGGGATATTATGCCAGGACCAGGTGAGTGATGTCCCCAGGGGTGGGACCCCTGGTCCCTGGCTTGCAACTGGAAAAGTGTCCCATTGTTGTCCTTGATTGGTCATATTCTCTCTCAGCTCTCTCTGTCGCCTCATGCCACCTTTGACAGCTCCTTTGCGTGACAGCCATCTGAGAGCTGGAACAACTCCCAGCAGGTATGAGGCTGTAGGGGGTAGAGCTGAGAAAGTATGCTTTCACCATGTGCCCCAAATGTCATCAGGAGCCACTGCTTTAGATTCAAAGTGTCACATAGATTTCTGGTCACATGGTGAGTGACAGGACCCCTGCCCATCTTCAGCAGCCACATTTGTGGAACTGATAATAAAAAGCCCATATGGCTGGAGAGATGGCTGGGCAGTTAAGAGCACTTGTTGCCCTTCTACAGGACACAAAAGTTCAGTCCCCAACACGCACATTGGGAAGCCCTGCAATGACCTGCAACTCCTGTTCCATGGGATCTGACACCCTCTTCTGTCCTCTGTGGGTACTGCATACACAGGAGGTGTAGGTTCATACATATACTCACTGCCCCTACAGACACAAAATAAATCAATACACTTCTCTTTTAAAGTCTATGATGACTTCTCAGAAAAGTGGGTAGACAGATTCCAGATGTGAGAGGAACTAAAATGCAATCTATCCCTGAGTCCCACTATGCCACTGACCATGAGGGAGAACACCCGATTTCAAAGGCATGTCCACCGTGATAGATGGATAGAGCTGGGTGACAGGACCCCACCTGAAATAAAGTTCCATTCCCGTTTCCTGCCAAATACAACAGCTTCCCAGAATATCTCATTTTCAGAGTCTGAAGGCTATTTACCAAATATGCTAATGAACCCTCAAGCACACCCCATGATGTGTTTGCTGTCCCCTTGTCCTTCCTCACAGAATTCCTGGATAAGGTTGTGGGCTCTACTAGACCAAAGGGAAAACAGCGTCTCAGGGAAGGAGGTTCAGAAACCAGGGGAATCAGGGCTCTGGCTTCTTTTATTGATTCAAGGACAGGACAAATGTCAGATGCCCTGCTGGAGGTGGAGACTCCAAAATCTAGGCTACTGATGTCCCTTTCCAGAGCCCATGCCCTGGCACTTGAAGAAGTCAGGGGCAGTGGCCTATGTAGGACCAGTCCACGCATGTCTACCAACTTCTTTCACAATCCAGTGAGTCATGTGTTTGGGGCCCTAATGCCCACTGGCAGCTGGACAGAGGTCCCAGGAGAGACAGAAGGGCAGGAAGGACCATGCTGGCAGCCTGTGTGTGGAAGCCATCTCTTCCTGCCAAATTCTCCATTCTATCATTGTAATCTCAAAGGCATGCATTGGAATCTCAAAGACTCTGAAGTGAGACATGCCCAAGGGGTTCTATTTCAGTGTGGTCCCTGAACCAGAAACAGCAGCAGCACCTTGGAACTTGTCAGACCTGGAAAATCCTGGGTACCACTCCAGGCAAGCTGAAACTTCATGGCAGGATACAGCAATCTACTCCCACCACCATGATGTGATGCACATTCACTTCTGCAATCCATCATTCTATCTTGACATGTCATCACTCTGTTGGGAACAGTTTGGTGCTCTAAGAGGACAGCCTGGTTCTCAGCATCACCCTTGGAGTAAACACATATATGCATGTAACCTTCCCCATCTCTTCCTGTCATGGAGTCTTCATGTGCTCCATATTAACACCAAGTGACAGCAGTCAGCCTTTGTGTAATAAGCAACTGGGTAATCTCTGCCCCTGGTTTCTGGGAAGGAGATCCTGAGTCCTATTTCCCAGTGGAAGAAGTGTTTCTGCTGTTCATGATGGGTTCTTGGATTTATACTTCAAGGGTATAGGCTTCTTACCCCTAAGAGACAAGCCCGCTATTGTAGAGTTTGACTCCGAGATATCTGGTACAAGCTGCCCTCTGGAAGGAAGGACAGGGAGGCTGGAGATGACGTTCAACCAGTAATAATCAATCACACCCACTCAGTGAAGCCCTAGTAAGCACCCTGGACCACGAAGCTCAACTGAATCTTTCTTGGTGGCTATACTTTGTTTATTATCACATTTCAGTGCAAGTAAGAATTATAGATCCCTGAGAGTAACAGAAGCTCTGAGTGTAGAAGTCTTCTGGGCTTCACCCTGTATATTTCTTCTCCTAGATTATAATAAGACCTGTAAGTCCGTGAGTCTTTCTAGAAAATTACCAAATTAGAATTGCTATCTGGAAGCCTAGAATCTGTAGTCCACTTATCAGAAGTAAGAGTGGTCTTGTGGAAGACTATCTTTGAACATTTGGTTTGGCTAACCCTGGCATCTGGTTAGACAGGTTAAGACCCATAGGTCTAAGAGGGAAGAGAATACAAGAACAGTGGAGAAAGTAAACCAAGAAAGGACACATAAGGAAAAGCATCTGGCACAAGAGAGACACCAAGATGGGAAGGCTGAGTGGCAGGTGCCTTGTCAATTCCTAGCATCTGAAAGTGTTTCTATTCCATAGCTTCTGAACCCATCCCATGTACACATACCACTTCAGCATCTTGATGATATTACAATTCTGATTCAAAGGGTAGGGTGAGGACCAGATACAGCCTCAGAGTCAGGCTGCTCAGGCAGAGAGGGAAGGGATGGGAGGGTGGTTCCATTCCTTAACATGCAGGAAGCCAAGCCTTACAATAGTGCTACCTCAGTACAGCAGTGGGCAGAACCCACACCACACACACCATGGCTGCTCGTTCAGTGTGTCTGTCTACCTGTCTGACCTGTCTGTGTGCATTAGCCATGACGGATGTGATTCCTATTGCAGGACTGGATTGAGGTCTAAAGGAAGGGCCTGTGCTTTCAGAGGTTCGGCATTGGGTCTCAGGTACAGCCTCAGAGGCATGAAAGCTGGTGAGAGAAGGTGCTGAGCTGCAGGCTTGTGGATGGGGAGTTCAGGGCACTGAGTAAGGTAGGCAGGGGCATTTGGGGGAAGAGGGTTTAGTAGCAGGTGGCTCTTTTCTGAATCCGAGATTGTCCCAAGGCAGAAGTTGGTGAGACAATCAAATGGATCACTAGATGAAAAGGTGAGGAATTGGCGGGAATTTTCCAGAAAAGAGCCGATGGGGCATGTAGAGAGAGTTGTCCAAGTAAATAGCTCACAAGTTTGCGAAGGCTGGCAAGTCTGAAGTTTGCAGTGAAAGATGGTGAGGTAAAGACTCTGGCAGGGCCTCATCATGTAGTCTTGAGTCAGAAGGCAACCCAGAATATAGTTCCTTCCTCTATGAGGACCCTGGTCTTTTCTCTGAAGGCCTCCAGTAGATGGATGAGATCTGTCCATCCCGTGGAGGACAGTGTACTTTATTCAAAGTCCAGTGATGTATCTCCCCAGCCACTCATTGGTGTTTGGGCCAACCACCAGAGTCACATAACCTAGCAAATATGACACACAAAGTTGTACCACGAATGCATGGACATCACTCTGACCTCAACATACATTGGCCAAGGGTACCACAAGCCAGGTCAAATGATACATCATCAGGCTTCCAGTGTAGGTATCATCTGTTTCTATTCTTTCCAACTTAGCCTCCAGGCATCCCATCCCTTCTGAGGAAAGTCTCTCCACTGCATAGCCACAGCCAAGCTGTTAACATCACCTTCCTCTTCTCGGCACCAAGGCAGCATCACTTCCATACCCACCCCCACCACTGTTTCTACCTCTCCTCCAGTGGGTGTGGTCATCCTAAGGTTCATAGCTAGGAAAATATACTCTGGGCATCAGACCCTGGGCAGTGGTGTTTGGTAATAGGTACTATACTATCCCCAACTCAGTCACTCAGACCCCAGTAAGGAAAGGGTTCCTCTTTTGGGTACATATTCCAAGAGCCAGACCTTATTTACTTCACAGTAGAGGTCTTTGCCAGAGGTCAGTTTGCTCACCTAATCTTCAAATACACACAGAGATCTCTGTCGTCCACACGCAAACGTATGAACGCACCAGAATCTAGAGATGAAGTCCTAAAGCACTTCATCTGTAGAATTTAGGGCAAGTGACCCATAATTAATAGCTTGTAGTAGATATCATTCCTGACCTACAGATCTATAGCCTATAAATGGTCTGTTCACTCTCCCAAGCCTCTGGAGTCCCCCACCTTCCAAGGTAACCTGAGATACTTATTCTTAAAATGACTCTGAAATAGAAATCCATGGCAGGTACTAAACAACTATGCTGGGAATGATGGAGGCAGGCCTGAGAACCTGTCTTCACATAAAGCATTGTGGACGACTCTTACACATCTTAGAATCTCATCAGTACAGCCAGGGCTTTGTTCTTATGGGTTACTCGCTTGAGAACTCCACCAACTGAGGACTGAAAACATTTGAAAGAGAAATTTTGCTATTTCCAAACACATACAGGCTTTCTGCCACAAACCATAAAACATTAACAATACTTACATAGCATCCATGTTGTTAGACTTTAAGAAAACTAAAGAGTAATTTTCAGGGCCCCATGCAAATCAGAAATGCAACCTGCTCACCATTTGGTTTTATGCTATTCTTCCAAATGGAGTTCACTTATCTCTGCACTCTGCTGAATTGCTCAGTCCATTCAGAAATAAACTGAAAAGAAAATCTTGTTGAATGGAAGTACACTGTTTGTAAAATGTCATCACTTCTTTTTATTTTGGGTTAATTTCAAACATGCCATGACATTATGACCTCATGTTCTTAAAAGCAGGCATTTCCCCTTCTCTCCTGTCTTCAGTTCACTAATTCTCTTTGTTTTTATATTCCACTTGCTTTGCATAAAGTGAATAAAATCTCATTTCTGCAAAAAAGAAAAGAAAGAAAACTGAAGAGAATTAAAGCTCATGGGTGGACATGTATAGTTTATATATGAACAATGCACCATGACATAGAAGACTTGAGCATTCCCTGATTTGGGGCATTCATGGACAGTTCTGTAACCAATTTCCCATGGATACCAAGGATGATGATACTGGTTTAAGGACACTCTCTCTTTTTCTATTTTGTTGTTTTGTTTGAGACAGAGTCTTAGTATAAAGGTCAGGCTGTCCTGGAACTTATGATCCTCCTACTTCAGCCTTCTGTGTGCTGGGATACAGGTGGGCACCTCCACACCCAGCCAAAGGGGCTCTCCTAGGGTAAGAGTACATGAAAATAATCATGAGCATGCAAGGGAATACATGTCCATTATTTAAGCAGCACAGCCTGTGGGTGCATGCTTTGGCAGCCCCTAGGACGTGAGTTTATCGTTCCTCACACTTGGTTTTAGTGTACTCACTGGAAAGCAGACTGTCAGACTTGAGCTGCCTGGATCCCTATACCCAATACAAAACAGATGAGGACTGCCAAAAATAAGCAAGGAAGAAAGATCTACCAAGTAAGTGCTAACAAGAATGAAGCAGGTACAGTGATATTGATTATGCAAAAACAGATCTAAACAAAGAAACATATAAAGATAAGAAAGAAATAGTTCCTGGATCCATTTAGCAACATACTCCCAAAATGCCCATGATGGTAAGTGAAAGGGAGATTAACGGCTGTCATCCACATGGAAAACAATCACAGAGATCAAATTAAAAAGATAAGAATATGCAGGGACATATAAACTTAAATAACAATTAGCAAGATTTACTTATAACTCTGAACTCAGTATAGTTTAAAAAGAAATTTATAGATGTATGTATGTATATGCTAAGCTTTCCACACACATGCACACACACACACATCACACACATATATACATATATATGTGTACATACACACACACACACACACACACACACATGCTTTAAGTAGCCCTGAATGTGTAGCATCAAACTTCAAAGGAAATTGCATTTTATAAAGGGCAATTTGTGCCCATCACATTCACTGAGTAAGTATGTGGCAAAATGAGAAATGACAAAGTGATTGTGCCAGTTATCAGTTTATTGCCTTGCCATTCAGTGCACATCCTTCCCCGTATGCTCTGTGATAAACGACAGAATTCCCTTAAGCTCCACACTTTCTTGATAGAGAATGGATGGTAAAGGGGCACACAGGAAGAAGAGGTCTCCCACCATCTCCAGCTCGGGCCACAGGTCTGGAAAATTGCAACCTTGAAGCTTTGATCTCACCTGCCGCACTCCCTCAGACCCACGAGCATCTGGTCAGGAGGGCGTAACTGCTCAATCCACACATTCTGTTTTTCCCCATGGCTCCTGCCCTGTTGGAACCTGAATTGTCCCCTCTGCCTCCAGCCAGCAGGAGCAGTCCTGTCCCGCACTGTGGAGGGTGATCTGCTGATGTAACAGAAATTGCACACCAGCTCTGCCTGGCAGAGCCCACACGCTCTGTGATGTTTATGGGCTGAACAATGCCTTCCCCAGTGCAGTCTGAGACGTGCATGTTTTCCTCTACCTGGGCATTCTTAGCCTTAAGACTCCACATACAGTTCTCTACTTTCATATTGAATATTTGTTTGGCTTTTATCCTTTTCCTTGGCTATTCTTGGCTGTGTTGTTTGTTTTCTGTTTATATTTTGTTTGTCTGGGGGGTTGTTTGTTTGTATGTTTGTTTTTTGAAACAAGGTCTCACTCAGTATGCAGCCTGGGCTGGTTGGAAACTCATGACCTTCCTGCCTCAGTCCCTCAAGAGCTGGGATTACAGGAAGTCACAACCATATCCAGCTATACTCCTGTATCTTATAATCACTATTTTATCATAGTTAATCATTCTCTACCTGAGTGTTCTCTCTTTAGCCCACTCTGTTATTTCTGTCTCTTGCTGGATGCAGGCTGATAGTGAGAAATTCCCCTAGAGGTTGTGTTTGCAACTAAGCTTGGTCACAATGTTCCTGGGCTTGGGTGCCATGCTGAACTCTCGCCAGTGGAAAATGGCATGCTTGTGTCCCACAGCACACAATGGCACCACACTCAGTCTGGTTACCAAGTGCAGCTGCTATGTCAAAGAGGCAACTGACACCATTTTAGGAATACAAGGAGCTTCCTGTGCATGACTGCCAAGGCAGGAGTGATGGCCACATGGACTGGGGTAGGCATGATTCTTTTGAACTCATTTGGGAGCATATGATTCACCAAGTCGTGGTCTGAGAATCAGACAGCTTCCATAATGGCCCTGAAAGAAGAATCTTTTGAAGCCACATAGCTATTATTGCCAGATGTCACACATGAAATTGAGTTATGCAAACTGCTGAGTGATAAAAAGAATTCACACACTGGCCAATTTCATGTCATGGCAATGATCAGAAAAGAATGAGGCCTTGAAACTTGGAAAAGGAATTTCTAATTATATACAAAAGAAGGTAATAACAGTGAAGTCCAATCCATGCTGACACTCCCCTGTCTCGAGACAGAACTCTCCCAAAGGTGTCTGAGGAGAGACCTTTACCTTGACAACCTCATGGAATCTTTACTGGAGGATGGTGGATGGTGTTTCAAAGAGATGCTCATTCTCTTCAAGATAACCTCCATCACTGTTTGTTACCATGACACCCATAACTTGGGATAAGTCCAATAGACTCCAAGGCCAGGTGCACACTACAATCCAGGAGGAAAAGACCTTGCAAAAATAGACAGAAATCTGGAGAACATGGGTAGCAATGTAGCCTGAGGGTGTTAGGTAGACTGTGAAAAGTGAAATGTAGCATCAGGCTGAGCCAAGTTCTTAAATGGAAGTACTTACTCTAGCTTCCAAACTTAATAAATGAGAGTGGGAGTCAATACCTCACAAGATTAGCTGACTAAAACATGGACATGAAGATGGTCTGCCTTGGATAACTTCCAATATTATAGCTTCTCTGTCATGGAGGAAGAAATCCAAAGACAATACTGTTGGGATGACCTATATGTGTGACCTGAACAACTAACCCCAGCTAAGTTCCTGAGAAGGCCTTCAAGGTATTATCTTCACAAAGGCATTGAGAAATAGACTTTTGGGGTGCATACTTGCACACCTAAAAGGCCTATGGTTGCTCTGCTTTCTGGCTGAGACTGTGGGAAATATCACAATTGAGACAGGTTTCCAGATGTTTACAATAATGGAGGCCAGATGTCAAAAGGAGGCATGTCAGCCATAAGGAAAAGCAGGGCTGTGACCTCAGCCAGAATGTTTTGTCCTACAGAGGGAGGTGTTTGGCAGTAGCTGATTAATCATGGTGACTTGAGGACAAACAGATGGGCAGCCCAGAAAGTGGCCTTGAGTCTCCGAAGGAGGGAATCATGATTTCTCCCCCATGGTCAGTTAACACATCTCAAGTCCCTACTTTGAAGGTGAGGCAGGAACCCCTGAGAAAGAAATGTATGGCTGCCCATTATTCCCCAAAGGGACTGGCAACACTTTCTGAAAGACTGTGAATTGGGGTAAAAATATCAGTTACATCTTGGGGGAGGGGGCTACTAGATGCTGACTATGAATAAGAGACAGTTTCTGGTAACCCAAAACATCATTCCAGTCACTAGTTAAAATAATGGCCTACTTACTTCAATCCTGACTCACAGTGGGCCCAGCTGGTGCATGGACCCACTACAGGGTTATTTTTCCCCAGTTCTGAATATTCAATTGGAGAAAACATATTTTGCAACTGACAGAATCCACTCAACATTCTCTGACTCATGGGACGAGGCCCATTATTGTAGGAAGGGCTACATGGACATTTCTAGACCTTCTCTGCATGCCCAAGATAGTAAAATGAACATAAATTCCCATCTTTGGTGGGGGATGGGTATAGGAATCAATACTGCCATCAACGGCAAACCTAGCAGGGTTGCTGATTCTTATCACAGTCTTCCTTAATTCACTGATATGACCTCTGCACAAGTCAATGAATCAGACAGGGACTGTGGGCTAGCATAGCCTCAATCAGGTAGTGATTTCAGTTATACTTGCTAGCTCAGATATGATATTGTTGTAGGAGAAAATTAGCCTCTGGTATATGGTGTGACGCTACCCACCCAGGGAAAGCCTTTTCCTCCACACCAACCTGTAAGTAGCACCCGAAACAGGATGCCTTTTCCTGGCTAGGCCAGTGGGACATCTGTGTACTGCTTCAACCATGCTAAGGCAATTCTAATCTCTACAATGACTCTGTCTGTGGAACTCACAACCATCTTAACATTCCAGAAATCCATCACAGGATGCCCTATACTGACAACTTCCTGCTGACTGACTCTTATTGGTAAGAAGGTAATCTCAGTGAGAGATGGCCTAGTAAGGAATCCAGCGATAAGAAGATAGGAAACCTTATGTTTTGGGTTGTGAGCCTTGCCTTTCCCAGCACTCAGGAGGTAGAGGCAGGAGGATCTCTGTGAGTTCAAGGCCAGCCTGGTCTACAGAATGAGTTCCAGCACAGCCAGGGCTACACAGAGAAACACTGTCTTGGGGGGAAAAAAGGAAAGAAAAAGAAAAGAAGATAGGAAACCAATCCACTGATAAGAAGCCAGTGCCACTCTGAAGCTTCTGGGGACCCCATGGCCTGGAGCATGTCAAGATTCCTGTCTGTGGTAGAAAAAAGTCACATTCCTTGTGTCACGCTCCAAAGGGGAAGAGACACAATACTTGGGGACTCCTCTTGCTTATTTGAGGAGCAACACAATCACACGGGAGTATGCTGCTTCCAGCTACCTGCAGAGTCACCTGCTTTTGAGTGGGGACCAGAGCAGAGGTGCTGCCGTGTTCAGTCTGCAGCACAGTTTGTTCTGTCACATCCTCGACGCCCTGACACAGCAGACATGAGGACACACTGTGTCCCCAGAAAACAGCGAGGGCTCACAGGATAATTGCAGGCCTGGGATAACAAAGCAGGCCCAGGCCCTTGCCTGTTAGGAGCTGTTCTTTTGAGAATCGGCTTCTAGCCTGCCACTGTGTTGCAACAGCTTGGCTATGGTTCCAGGGAGTACCCCAGTATGTTGCAACTTATACCCCCTGTGAGATGTGTAGGAGGGTGGGAGCTTGACCCAGGGGGTTGTTTGTTTAGCAGTGTTGGGGATTAAACCCAAGGGCTCCCATGTGTTAAACAAGTACTCTCCTACAGAGCCACACCCCCAGACCCACCTGTCTCATTTAGAGGTGAGGCCATCTGTAGTAGTAGTTGACATGATTTCATCTTGGTGGTGTGAGTGCGTATGTATGTGCATGCACGTGCACATGTGGAGGTCAGCGGCAGACGGTGGTACCTTTCTCAATTACTCTCAACCTTATCCTTTAAAAAGAAGTCACTATTATTATATGCGCAAGGTATGTGAATGCAGGGGTTAGGGCGAGGGTGCCAGGGCTCATATGTGACAGTCAGATGGCAACTTTGTGGCACTGATTCTCTCCTTCTACTTTTACATGGGTTCCAAGGATGGAAACCAGGCCATCAGGCTTGACGAGCATGTGGGAGCTCCCAGTCAGTCCCAGAGATGGGCATTACAAGATCAGAACTGAACCACTTCTTCCTGGACCAACTGCTGTAAGGTCCCACCACCTGTTAGGACCATCAGCTGGAGATGAAGCTTCTGATCCATGAATCTTTGGGGCTGAGTCCCATCCTATGGCAGAACTCTTGCTCAGAACTGCAACCGCCCAGTGTTGCCTCTGTCTTCCAGCGCTCTGACCATGCTCGATGGTTTTTGCATACACCTCTCACTGTTTGAATCTACTATGTGCCTTCTGCCTCCTGGACAAATGGTAATGAGTGACTGTAATGACTTGAAGAATTCCAGAAGAAAAAAAAAGGAAACAAATGTTAATAAACAAAACAAAACAAAAAAAAAAAACATTAACACAGACGTGAGCAGATCTGGTGAGGGTGGTGTGTGTCCATTGTCCTGCTTCCTCTCCTACTGAGAATGAGAAATGTTTAAGTTCAAAAAAATGAAAATAATCGTCAGCTTAGACACATCGTCACCGCTGGCCTTCTTCTACCATTGGTCAGTGTCTTACACCAAAACACCAGGTCAATGGAAAGCTCCATAGGACCTAGTTTGATGGACCTAACCTGTTCCTGATTAAAAAGAAACTTTATGGACCAGCTGGTGCTACAAAGTGAGGCTCTGTCAGTCAATCAACCAATAAGGAAGCAAGCATTTCAAAGTAAATGAAGGGGCTAGAGCGATGGCTCAGCAGTTAAGAGAACTTCCTGCGCTTAGAGAGAACTGGGCCCACATCAGGCAGCTCACTATCACCTCTAACTCTAGGTCAGAGCATCTGACCCCTCTTCTAGCCACTGAGGGCACCTGCACACAGGTTCACATACACACAGATAGACAAACAGACATATCATCTTTAAAACACAGACTGAGAATCAACTTTCTGAAACTGTAAAGGCAAACTAACTGCTGATGGGTGATGTTGCTTTGTGTGCTGTGAATGTGTTGCTCTGATTGGTTGGTAAATAAAATATTGATTGGCCAGTAGCCAGGCAGGAAATATAGGAAGGATAAGCAGAGAAGGAGAATTCCAAGAGAGGAAGTCTGAGTCAGGAGATGCCAGCCTGCTATCCAGGGAGCAGCATGTAATGTCACACAGGTAAAGCTACAGAACACAGTAGTAAGCCTGAGCTAATGGCTGAGCAGTTTTAATTAATATAAGCCTCTGTATGTTTACTTGGGTCTGAGTGGCTGGGGACTGGGTGGGACACAGGAAAACTTTCAGCTACAACCTGCAGCAGAATGTTGTGATTGACAGGGAAGCAACAGAAGGCTTTCTGTAATGGGAGGCGTGGGGGCAAGGAGCAGGGCACCAGCTGCCACTGTCCCAGCAGCTTTGTACAAGTCACCCTAGCTACAGCCACTACCACAGGACAAGCCTTGCACTGTGGTGATCTGGAGAGGAAGAGGCAGGAGAGCTACTTGTCAGATAAAAAGGCTGTCTTCCAGAATGAGCAGACAAAACAGCACAGGCAAGAAAAATGTTCAACCAGATGCCAAGGTGCCTTGATATGAAGATTCAGTGGCTGTCCTCTGCATCAGCAATTAGAAAGATATGACAATGAAATGCATCTCATGGGAACAAAGTTATAAAACATCTAGAAAGAAATAACAGAGACATACAAAAATTCTGTCTGAAAATATTCACTATGTTCCTGGGATGAAAGAATACTGTAAATATTTTAATTTGGTTTAAATCAATTTAGAAAGTCAATGTAGCTCATGCAGAATCCCCAGCAAGAATAATAAAGCCCTGACAGCAGAGGAAGTGACTGGAGAAACATTATAGGACAATGAAAGACAGAAAAATAAAATCACACAGGAAGCTTTTATTAGCATAGGAATGAACAGAAGTATCCAAGAAGACTGTCCACAGCAGCCTAGCAAATATGGGGATTTAGTATATAATGATGATGATGAGGATGGGTTTTCAAATTAACTGGGGAGGGTGGTACAGTCTTTGTAACCCTTTTATGTCAAAAGCTCTATCTGCCCCCAAACTTTTCACAAAAGTAAACTGTACAGAGGCTAACATGGAAAACAGATGTTTCTAGAATACTGGGTGCTTGGCACAGGGAAGGCCTTTGTGAATGACAGACATCACAGTCATCAAGGAAAGGAGTGACCCCCATCAGGTAAGAGCAAGTGAAACCTCCCTCACACCTGTGAGGAAGGCCACTGACTCAAACAGGAAAGGAAAGGAAATATGGGTGGGGCAGTGGAGGAATGGCACCCTTGGAAGTTGCTAGTGGAAATGTAGACTAGCATGGCATCTAGGGAACTCAGTGTGGAAAGTCCTCAAAAAAGAGAAACTATAATTTTCCCTAATAGCCCTATTCCTGGGTATACATCCAAGGAATGAATTCAGGCTGTGAAAGAAATGTCTGCCCACACTGTTCCCTGCAGAATCATTCACACTATGCCACCTCTGCAGACAGCCTCCATGTCCTCTGGCAGGTGGATGGGTAAACAGGATACGGTGTACACACGTGACAGTGTTACTCAGCCTTCAGAAAGGAGGTGATCCTGCCGTTTCCGGCAATGGATGAACCTGGAGAGAGTCTCGTCAAGTGCAATAAGCCAGGCACACAACCATGCGTCTCATGCTGTCCCTGGCATGAGGAATCTGCCACAGGCAGACTCCTGGCAGCAGAGAGCAGAGCAGCGGCTGAGGGCTGTGAGGCAGGAGTGGCCAGGGAGGGGCTGGTCGGAGGAAACAAAGCTTCAGATAGACAAATAAGCACGTTCTAGAGATCTGCTAAAAAGGCAAAGTTAACTTTGTACCAAACACCATTGGCCAGCAAGGGAGATCTTCTACTAAGTCTTTTTTATCTCAAAAATAAAGAGTGAGGGGGCAGTTTTTGCAGGTGGGTGTCAATGGCACAGATCGTAGAGACACAGTAACGCAGTGGCTGGCAACACATGTTCTCACTCATCCCCCAGGTTAACAAGTTGCACGAGCTCATTATGTGTAGTGTCGGTATGCCAATAAGACTTTAACAGTGGTTTCAAGAAAAATAACTTTGATGATACTAATGAAAAAAATGAAAAATTTCCTTCCTACATTTTCTTATTTATGACTCCTAAGTAAGTACTAGGTCAATTATTTAACCACAACAACAAATAAATTTTAACCCTGCATTGGAAGGAAAAAAATTAGAAACCTAAAGTAAAAAAGACAATCGCAAATCATGACCTGGAAGAAAACAGTGGTCATATGGGTACCAACATACCCTATGTGCATCAATTCTAGATAGATAGATAGATAGATAGATAGATAGATAGATAGATAGATAGATAGATAAGAGAGAGACAGACAGACACATAGACAGGTAGGTAGATAGAGCAACTAGCCCAATGGAAATAAGAAAAAGTATAGGAAGATAATTGATGAGAGAGACAGACTGGTATTATTGACCTCATAAAGAATTGGGACACTCAAGATCCTAGATCTTCCCTCTCATTGAGCAAAGTTCCAGTATCAGCACCAAATGCCACAGTCCACTCCAGAAGCAACATGGCGGCATCTGTGGAGCTGTGGAGGCATGCATTCTACTTCCTTGCTATTTCCTCAGAGAACCATTAGCCCACAAGCATCCTGTTTGTGAGAGCAACCATCAGGAAACAATCTAAGTGTTCATTAGCAGGAAGGCATTCATTACATGGTACCTAGTAAAGCAGCTCAGGGAAGCCTCCACTGCAGTTAACACAAATGAGGCCGAGCTCCTGATGGGACTGGGGGGGTAGCTTTCCCAGAGGAGGCAAACGTCACAGACTCGAGGATGCTGCCCCTGCCTGTAAAGCCCACCACAGCTGTGTATGTAGCCAAGCCTAAGGTAAGATGTTGGTGCCCCAAGGTCTCAGGTGTTGGCATTTAATCCCCACAACAAAGCTTCCACAGGGAAGAAACAATCCATCTGATTGACTATGGGCACTGAGTTGTGGAGAAAGGAAACCTCTTCCTCTAACAGTGTTCAGAGGTGGGTTTCAGATGATGAATAGATAAGGTCATATTAGGATGGACCCCAATGATTGGTCCTTGGGTTTGGGGTTGTTTGGTTGGTTGGTTGGTTGGTTTTATCAGAGAAGGGAGAGAGAATATAATGGACACACACACACACACACACACACACACACACACACACACACACTGCCATGGTGTCAAACAAAATTATCCAAATGTTTTCTTTAAAAATACAAGGGCTACAGAGATGGTCAAGCAATTAATACTGCTCTTGCGGAGGACCCGAGTTCTATTCCTGCACCCATGTCCAGGAGCTTTCAATTACCCGTAACTCCAGTTCCAGGGAATCTGATACTTCTGACCTCTAAGGCACCTGTGCACACGTGTGTGCACGCGCACGTACACACGTGTACACACACACACACACACACACACACACACACACACGCCCCCCCACATACACATAATTAAATAAAAATAAATCTTTGGTTAAAAGAAAATACAGTGGCTTAGAGGTGGCTTGGTGACTAAGGGCACTGATGCTCTTTCAGAGGACCTAGGTTCCGTTCCCAGCACCCACATGGTGGATAACAATAGTCTGCAACTCCAGTTCCAAGGCATCCAATGTTCTCTTCTAGCCTCCTCAGGTACCAGGCAGGCATTTGAGTGGTGTATAGACATACATGCAGGGAAAACACTCATACACATGACAGACAGACAGACAGACAGACAGAGAAAGAAAGCACAGACTTCTGCCTATCTATAATAGCCTTAATTGAAAATAAAGGGCAATAAGGACCAAGCCAAAGGGAAATATGAAAGGGCCACTCTTCCCCTTGGAGGGGTGCTGTGTGGGAGCGGCCCAGAAAGGGAGGGAGAAGGTAGGGAGGAGGAGGGAGAGTGAACACAAGGCCTGAGAAACCAGCTTCCACCTCACTGCCAGCAAGGCCGCTGCAGGGCCCTCATCACGCCACAGCTGGACCAAAGGGCAACCCCAATCTACCATACAGAGGAAGGTGAGTTCCATCAGCCCCAAGAGTCAGAAAAGACCAGCGCTCCAGGCCAGTGCCCATGGTGCAGGCAGAAGGCAGCGGCAGGCCTTATTCTCCAGCTCAGATAAGAGACGCAGGGCAGGGCAGGTGACAAGGTGATACCAGGGCAGTGCAGTGGCCTAGGCTGTGACTTCTCCCTTAATGGAGGAGTAGAGCTCACGTTCTCTGATGTTCCTCCAGCGTCAGGTTCTTCTGCTCATGGCTCTACCACCTCCCATGCCTACTGGCCATCTCCCGTGCCTCTTCGACCCAGCTGTTTGCACAGACGCCAAGAAATTGATGGTGGGCTTCGCTGGCCTCTGAGCATCAAAGCTCCAGGCCTTAGGCTTCCCTCCAGTTCTCCTATCCACAGCCAGACACTGCTCTGTCAGACACCCCTATGCCCAGACTCCACTCTCTGCAGCTACCCTTCCCCACCTGCCTGTCCCTGTTGGAAAGATGCCTCTGGGAAGAGTATACCGCAGGCCCCTGGGACACCAGCTCATTCCTCTTCTCCATAGGCCCATGAAACTTAATTCTCCATACAGGCCTTGTAGGGATATGACACCCCTCCCACTCAGTAATGGGCCAAAGGAGCGGAGAAACAAAAATTGGATGGATGCAATCAGAGCCTCCCAGGCAGCTGCGCAGTAAAAAGCACTGGAATGGTTTCAGTGCAGGTAATCACACCAGGCCTCCAGAGGAACAGCTTGTCACATCCAGCTCTCAGCCACGTTGCGATGGGAATTACTGGGGAGCTAAAAGGCACACATCTTTACCAATAGCTCTCTGTGCCAACTTATCAGTACCCGCCCTCCCCTCAGAGACCTTGGCCCAGCTGGCTGGGACAGACCCCAGGGTTAGCTCCTGTGCAGATGGGTGCAAACGGCCTTCAGTCAGCTGCACATGTGAACGGACCACCAGAAAGTGCAGGCTGGGGGGACACAGGGCCAGCAGAAGGAAGGAAATGCAGGCGAAGTAGGGGTCTCAGGAAGCCAGGGGACACAAAGGCAGCAGGAAGGGCCCAGGCAACTACTGAAGAGAAAGGTACCACCCACAGCCCGGAGGAAAAGCTTCCAAAGCAGAAGTTAGCTGGCCCAAACAAAAAAAGAACAAAGAACACCCACGGAGTGACAGCTCCTGAGAAGTAAGACAGAGCTTGGGAAGCCCCAAAGCAGCAACTTAAAACTAAAGTCAATGAAGTCTTCAAGGAAGAGGAGGAGTGTTGGGGGGGATCAGGATAACAGATCCCAAACCAAGAAGAAATCATAAGCAAGACAAAGGGTTAAATCATCGTCAGGAGAAACATGGAGACTGGAAGCTTCAGGAAGAAAGAAACAGAGAGCTGCAGCTCCATTCAGGGAGGCTTCCCAGCCTTGCTCTGAGCTGAATGTCCCCGCAGCCTGGAGTCTCTTCCTCCTGTGGGCACAGGTGCCCTGAGCAGATGCAGAAGCACCAGTCTGCGGTCTCCCTTCCACAGCCACACACACAGACACTCAAGCAGCCCGACCTGCCCTCCTCCTTCAGAAGCTCAGCAGGGCTGTCTTCGTCACCATCCTCAGAGTCTGGATGCACGGTCATTTTCATTGGCTTTCTTGGGAATAAGCACGGACATATTAATCACCACACCTTTGCCTTTTATTTCTACTGATGAAGCTATACAAGATCACAGCAGGCAGGTGAGTAGGGTCAGCGGGCAGACACGTTTGCTGCCCAACCTGAAGTCCGGAGTTCAATCCCAAGAATGCACATGGCGGCAAGAAATAATCAACCCTACCCATGAGATGTCCTCTGACCTCTCCAAATGTCCCATGGCATGGGCATGCCCAAACACATGATACACACATACACACACACATGAATATTAAATAAACAATTTAAAATAAAAAGTGTCTTTGGTCATGAAAACGTGAAAGCTGCTTTGCATGAGCACCAGTCCAGCCCCCAGCACTCCAGGGCCACCCCTGTGGCTCTCACTTCTCTTCCTGACTTCCCTTGACAGCAGTGATGGTCAGGTAAACATCAGTGGATGGGTAGTGCCATTTGCAGGCCCATCAAAAGTGGCTCCTGAATGCTGATGCATACTCCACACACTCACATAGGTGTACAAGGAATGATGTTGCCTTGGAAAGCAGCTTTTAAAAATCTGCAGGCTAGTGTGCGCCAACCTCGTGTAGAAGATTTGGGAACTTTCTATAGTGGTAGACTGTTACCTGCTCTGCCCCATACAGTGGGCCCTGAGCCTGGAGGCATGGCCATTCCACTAAGGAACCAAAGCTTGAATGATTTACTTCCTTTACAGAGCTGCATCCAGCTAGTGGATGTCAGATAAAGTCTAACTCTGAGATGCATGTGTTAAAGGGATGGTTTGAGATAAGAAAACTAATTAGCATTTAAGATGAGTTCCATGGAAATAGGTTCTCCTGGGTTTCTACAAAGTGGTGGCAGGGGAGGGGTGGATTTTAGCAAGATATGTAAGAGGTTCTTTCTCCCAAGTGCTGTGGACTGCCTGGAAATATGAAAATCAGAAGAAGATGAGTTGGGGGTCCAGTGCAGGGAGCTTCCCCACCACATACACGAATAAGACAACACAATCTCTGCTGTGGCCCTCCGCATGCCTGGGCAGAGAGGCTCAAATCAATGAAGGACTAACCAGACATCTGCACCATTAATTGTCTGTCATAAGATGCCGGCAGCAAAAGGGCCATTTGAAGGAGCTCTTTCTAAGAACTTCGCAGAAGCTTTGGTCTGACACAGTTCGTTTCTCATACTTAGTGATGCTGATTTATGCATCTTTTCTGTTGAGCCTCATACTGTTTTCCACAGCGTGTATAGTAAGGAGCCCCTACACAGCGTTCAGTTCTTTCTCATTTCCTACCACACGTTATCTTTTGACCTCACCTCACGTGTTATCTTTCACTGTTAAAGTATTCAGAAAAGCTCATGTACCAATCATCCTAAAGGTCCAATCAGTGCGAGAATGGGTAAAGAAAATGGAATGCCTTTAGCATATGGAATATTACTCAGATGAAGCTGTGTTGTTTGTGACCATGTGAATGAGTCTGGGGAAACAGTATGTTAAGTGAAATAAGCCAGGCAAGAAAAGATAAACACTGTATGATCTGACTCATCTATGAACCTACCAAGGTTTTCTGATGGAAACAGACTAGAGCAGTGATTACTAGAGGGGAGTGAAGAGGATGATAGCTAGGAGAGACTGGTCAGTGAGTGCCAAGTTGTAGCCAAAAGGAGAAACAAGTTCTCATATTTGATTACTTAATATGGTGGTTGTAGTTAACAATAACACATTGTGTGTTCTAAGGTGGCTTAAAATGGAGAATTTCTGAGTGTTCTCACCACAAAGAAATGGTGAGTGTCTGAAGTGCTGGACATGCTGAGTATCTTCATGGGATCCTTACACCATATATGTGCATTAAACAGCATGCTGAAAATATGCACAGTTATTATGTGTCAATCTTTTAAAAAGCTTTCATGATAGTCATGATCTTCTGAGATCATTATTTTTTTCTTTACATTAACAAAAGAAGCCTCTGATACACACAACCCTATGGCTCAAGCAAGGTGAAGCAATGCATGGGAGGGCTCATTCTCTATACAACTGACACTGTATTCTGTAGGGTATTTGATGAATGGCTGTAAAGAGCAAGCCTGAAATACCATTGGGTACCACCACCATGACCTGGTAGGAAGAGAAGGAAACATCATTAGCAAGAGATGCCATACCCAGCTATGATGCACTAACCTGCACCTGATAATCATCCCAGCACCAGAAAGCTACCATGGCAACTAGGACCTCAGGGGCTGAGGTGGAGACCTGCAGGGAAACTCGCCTCAGTAACTCACCATTCAGTGTTATCTTCCTACTGTTCAAGCTCTCTAGGAACTCAGATATCTGCAAGCTATGGGGTTGAAGAAGGGAAAAAGCAGCAAACCTGATAACAGCACTAAGCAGAGCTTCTGGTGGTCTCAGGGGCCTCGGAGGAGAATGCAACCTATGGCTAACACAGCAGCGAGAACGAAGAACCAAGCTCCCAGGGACACAGAAGTGAGCCTGAGCCTGGGTGTCTCAGGGAAGGACAGATGCTGGAGCCATGTGAACAGGACAGACAGTGGTGCTTGGGTATCCCCCTACCCGAAATACTTAAGAGCATGCATGCATAGTTTCAATTTCAGACTTCTTTAGGGTTTTGGACTATCTGCACATATATAATAAGAATCTTGAGAATGTAAATCAGTTTTAAAATAAGACATCTAGTTATTTCACAGATTATACACATAGCCTGCAGGTAATTTATGCAATGCTCATGGTAAGAGTCTCGGTTTCGTTTCTGTTGCTATGATAAGATGTTCTGACAAGAGCAACTTAAAGGGCAAAGGGCGGAGTTTCGCTCCCATATCAAGGTACAGTACATCATCGCGGAGGAGCCAGGCAGCGGGAGCCTGAAGCAGCTGGTCAGAAGAAGAGAGCAGCGAACGCAGGCGCTCACTCCCTTTCTCCAGGACCCCCTACCTAGGGAATGGTGCCGCCAGAAGTAGGTGTGTCTTCCTCTCTCAGTTAACACAATCGAGATCCTCCCCCACTAATACAATCAAGATCATCCCCCATAGATGTATCTAGAGGCCCATCTTGCGGGTTATTCTAATACATGTCAAACTGACATTTAACATTAACCACTACAGCCCCACCCTTGGCCAACTTGACCTTCCATCCTTGTCCCCTTAGGCTCCGATTCTAAAGTATTTCATATTTTAGATTTTTAGATTTGAAATGCTCAGCCATGTAGGCTTGGTTTATTACCCAAAGTATAAAATGAATATTCTGAGTTACAGGAATGTAAACAAATGAGCTGATAAACAATAATTTGGAAGACTAGACAAATATTCCCATTCAGAATTCCAAATAGTGTGTGGATACTGTCCTCTCATGGAGACAGTGCCTCATTCCCACATGATCAAGATTACTGTCAGCAGTATAAATTACACACTCCTGATTTGACAGGACCAAAATGGCACTTCCCAGAGTGACTGTCTGTCTAACCAGAAGAAAACATCACACATTTTTTGTCATTCTTGATTTGTGCTCTTCAAACCTATCAAGGTCACCAAAACCAAGTAAGGTTTACCTAGCTGTCTGAAAGGTCCTCCAGAGGCATAATTACTGAACTCAATACAATCATGGGTAAAAATCTAAGAAAATACAACGGAAGTGCAGGGTTCAGTTAACAATCACGTGTGAACCTGGGTTCACCAGCTGCCAGAGGCAAGCAACAAAATAAAGAATATGGTAGTTAAGGGAGTGTCTGGATCGCTCTGTCTCTATCAGTCTGCACCACTGCACACCTGAAACTAGGCCAAAGCTTATCTATTCACTATCCTTGTGTTGATCATTAGACCAAGTAGACTTCAGAAAAGGAAGCTGCCCCAAAGGAAAGGGCAGCCCACCAGTACTGGGTTCTAAACAGGTGTGGTCCAGGTGCTGGATCTCACTCTTTATAGAGGAAGAACTGGCAGGGCCACAGAGTCGACCTTCAAGTCAGAGGCGAAGTAAGCTTTCTTAGCAATGTTGTGCAATTGGCTGGTTAATAATCAAAGCAACTATATAAACACTACAATCAGCAACCTTCGCTCATTATCATACATGCTCCTGAACTGAGGACCTACACTCCAGTACACACAGAATACTTCATCCAAATTAATTACATAGAGAAAGTCTAAAGGTAATAAACAAGTTTCAAAACACTGACACTGAATTGGCATTTCTGACTACAGCATAATTTAGCTGGAAATAAACAACAAAATACAACTCGGGAAAAATGCAAAACATTTCTGAACTAGTTCTTTTAAAATGACCCTCAGATCAAATGATGAACTGCGACAATTAAACACATTTTAGTTAGTTAATAATGAAAATATAACGTGTCAAAAACTGTGCTTCACACTCACGTTCTTGGAAGCCTTGTTCATAGCAGCCACAGATGGAAGCCAGCTAGTGTCCATCCGTGGATGAACAGAAAAATCAAATATGGTTTAGTCATACAATGGAATACTATACAGACTTTAAAAGGGAGGGAATCCTGACATGAGAGCCATTATTTATTTTAAAAGCTGAAAACAAGTAGGCAGAACTTTATGATTCCATTTGAATGTGGAAACGAAATAGGTCACTTCATACACGTATTGTACTGAGGTCTTGCCAAAGGATGGTGTGTGGGAAAATAGGCAAGATGAAGATGTTTTAGAGATTGGTTTTGAAATGCAACAACACTACCTAACCACACACTTCAAGATATTCAGACAATAAGTTGTACACTTGTGTTATACCACAATTTTAATAACAATGCTAAAGCCACTTTGGTAAGACATTTACCCCTTTAAATTTATATATTAGAAAAAGAGTAGAAAAGTATATAACTATGTCTTTTCTCTCATGTGGTTTTAAAGGAACAACATATTTAATCCCAGATGAAACTGAAGAGAGGGAAGAAATATTTTTTTTAAAAAGAAAGAAATTGAAATGGATAACAAATCTAAAATAGAAAAAAAACTCAGGTTGGGGGAAGGGAATATTACAAAAAATTCAAGACCACCCTGCACTACAAACACATAGCAAGAACTTTCTCAAAAGAAAAAAAACAGTGGGGGAGACTCTACAGAGCCATATGTTGATTCTTCAGGGGGAATTAAATTAATAAATCCCCCAAAAAATGATAAAATGGGGGTGTGGGAAGAAAAGAAGTGAGCAGCCACAAATGTGACATCAGCACAAAAATGTGCCAGCCCTCTTAAGACGGCAGTAAATGTTTTGAGCAATTCAATATCAGTAAGTGTGGCATTTTTATGAGATGAAGACATTATTGAAAACACATGTGAAGGTAGGCGCTGTCAACTTGACCTTACATAGAACCACCTGGAAAAACAGTCTCCCTGAGTGGTTGTCTACACTGGATTGGCCCATGGGCGTGTGTGTTAGAGTTTCTATCGCTGGGAAGAGACATCATGACCACAGCAATTCTTATAAAGGAAAACATTTGATTGAGGCTGGCTTGCAGTTCAGAGGTTTAGTCCATTCTTTTGGTGGCAGGAAGCACTGCGGCATGCAGCAGACATGGTGCTGGAGAAAGAGCTGAGATTGAACATCTGGATCCACAGGCAGCAGGAAGAGACTGTGAACCACAAGGCCTGGCTTGAGCTTCTGAAATCTCAAGGCCCACCCCAAGTGACACACTTCCTCCAACAAGGCCACATCTAATTGTTTCTCCCTGAGCCTATGGGGGTGTCATTTTCATTCAAACCACCACAGCGTGTACGTGGTGGGAGGGGGGTCTAATTAAGTTGCGCAAAGCCCGGGCCCATAGTGAGTGACACTATTCCCTGAACTGTGTAAGAGTGGAGAACAGAGCTGAGCACAAGCAAGTGGATACACACCCACTTCTCCTGACTCTGGATGTGGTGTGACCAGCTCTTTAAAGTCCCTGCCCTGACTTCCCCACAGTTATGGACTGCAATCTGGAATTTTAAGTGGAGATGAGTCCCTCCTCCACCCCCCACAATTGATTTTTTTTTCATCATGCGTTTAGCAACAGAAAAGAGGCTATAGCAGCATACAGACATCAAAACTGGTATGAGAAGAAAAACTCCAAATGGCCCTCTATTTCCAAAAGAAACTGTATTTGCCATTAAAATTCTCTTCTCAACTTCAGAGTTCACAGGCTTCCCATGAGAATTCTTCCAATCAGTGGGAACTTGACACAAACCAGAGTCACTTGGAAGAGGAAACTTCAAAGGGTGAATGGCCGCCATCAGATGGACCTGTGGGCATGTCCAATGGCGCATTTTGTTGATTAGTAATTGATGCGAGAGGGCCCAGCTCACGGTGGGTGGTGCCATTGCTGGGCTGTATAAGAAAGCAGCTGAGTAAGCATGGAATGGCTCATAGGCAGCAACCCTCCAAGGCCTTTGCTTCAGTTCCTGACCTGACTTCCATCAGTGAAGGACTGTTCCATGGAAGTGTATGCAGAATAAACTCTTTCCTCCCCAAGTTGTCTTTGATCATGGTGTTTATTCCAGCATTGGAAAGTAAACTAAGATAGTCAGGCCAATAAATCCAACAAAAGCCACCAATGTTATCCAAACTCTATGGAGAAGAAAAAGAGGAAGTACCCCCAAACATTTTATGAGGCATCCATTACCCATATCCCAAACACAGTCCTTAACACTGCAGTAAAACTAAAACTAACTAAATAAATAAATAAATAAATAAATAAATAACAAATCACTTTTGAACAAAATTACAAATAAAAATATTAACAAAACACAGCAAATTAAAAAGAATTACATATAAAACTTACATCATATTATACCTGGTTGGATTTGACCCAGGAATTCAAGATTAGCTCAATATTTAAAACTGAATGCTATAATTCACCTCATCAGTGAGCTAACAGGGAAACAAAAAGAGTGTTTCAGAAAAATTTCCATTCCCTCTTGATAAAAACCTAAAGTGAACTGAAACTAGAAACAGAAGGTAATATTCTGAATTGAATAGAGTACTTCAAAACATTTAAAAGAAAACGGAAAACAGAATCACAACTTTTGAAAGAAAATGATAGAAGAATCTCCCCTAAGACAAAATCACCAAACTGGGATTTTCAGCAAGTGTCAAAGGGGGAGCTCTTATTGGTCATGGACAACGTGGCTTCACAACTATAAAAATTTAAAATAACCTACAAATAACTGTCAAAATTAGCCAAATTTAGTAAGGTTTCTGGATATAAAGGAAATATATGAAAACATATTTATAGATAGTTATAAAACCTATTATAACCATTTTAAAATACATTTACAACAATGTCAGGATTCAAAAAAAAAAAGATGTTCTACACACAAAATTATCCCCCCCACCAAAAACAAATATAGACCACAATGAAGGTACATTAAAAATCCATTCATTGGACAGCTTCCCATTACATTTGTCAACTTCTAGATGGATCTGTACCTCAAAGGATCTCATCAGAACACCTACAAGGATTCACATTTAGGAACAAGAATTTATGTGGAAATTGAGAGAATGGATCCAACTTTACGTAGGAATACAAAGGGTAAACATAGTAAGACACTCTTAAGGAGCATGATTGGAAGACTAAACAGGGCAGCAAGTGCATTTTGTAAAAATGAGGTAATTAAGATGCTGCCATGTTTATACATCGACAAATAGGCCAGTGGGGCTGAACGCTCACAGTGATTTCATTTGTGAAAACGTGACACCAGTGTTGAGATCAAGCCAAGGGAGGAGGGATCAGCCTCAACCCAAAAGTAGTTCAGACATGAGACTGGGTCACACACAACACTAAGAGGAGAACAAAGCATCCATGAAGGCTGGTCCAGTGGCATGGGAGAAAGGGGGAGGGCCTTGATGGTTAGGGAACTAGGCCTTGGAGGAGTCTATGTGCAATAGCAGAGCTTACATGTTTTGAAGATGTGGTTGGTGTTTGGCCCTTCTTAGGATGGTCAGTTGTGGGGCAGAAAGAGAAGTAAGAATGAAGTCTGAAAACTGCCAGACCTCAGAACCAGAGCCTCTGTAGAGAGTCATGAAGTGATTAATAATGCTGGATCCACCAGACACCCATGAAAAGGAAAGCAAATCTTGGCATCTACTTCATCATCTACTTGGCATCCATTCAGACATTCAGAAAAGCAACTCAAGTGAAAGCTAAAACAGCAAAGCTTCAAAAACTGAATGACAGGGGCTGAAGAGGTGGCTCAGTAATTAGAAGCAATGGCTGCACGTCCAGAGGCTCTGAGTTTGATTCCCAGCATCCACATGGTGGTTCACAACGACTATAACTACAGTCCCAGGGGATCTGGTACTCTCTTCTGTCCTCCATATGAACATACGTGCAGGAAAAACACCCATATGCATTAAGTAGTTGCAGTGGAATAGAATATTTGTTTAACTAAGTAAAGATGTGTTTCATTTGTTTATGTTGTGGAATATCTGTCTAACTATGTAATGATGTGTTGCTGTGCCTGCTTGAGACACCTGACTGGTCTAATGAAAAGCTGAACAGTCAATAGCTAGGCAGAGGAGGGATAGGTGGGGCTGGCAGGCAGAGAGAAAAGAGAAGGGGAGAGAGGGAGAGGGAGAGGGAGAGGGAGAGGGAGAGGAGAGAGAGGAGAGAGAGAGAGAGAGAGAGAGAGAGAGAGAGAGAGAGAGAGAGAGAGAGGAGGCAAACGAGCCTCAGGGCAGCATATAGATTAATAGAAATGGGTTAATTTAAGTTAAAATAGCTAGCTAGAAACAAGCCTAAGCTAAGGCTGAACAGTCATAAATTGAGTCTTCATGTCATGATTTGGGGACTGATGGTCCAAGAAAGCCTGCTACAATTATTTAGTTAGTCAGTGAACTAGTTAACTGCAGAGTGCTTTCAAGGCTTTGGAGTGTGTACAGATATCCTGAACAGGACATTTGTCACACTGACTTAAATTATAAGGCTGATAACTTGGCCTTCTGTTCATCAAAAACCACCTTTGAGACCAAGATAGAAAGGATGTAAGAAAATGTCTCCAACAGATATATGTAACACAGGCTAAACATGTTGGATATATGAACTCCAACAAAGTGCTTAAAGAGAAGAGCCAGCAGAAAAAGGAGCAAGGTCCCCACACAGCAACTTCAAGTGAGATTTCCAAAAACAATAAAGAAGATTCTAAAAGGATATTTAACTCCATTAGTATTCTGAGAAATGCAAATTTAAGCTACAGGATCTCACTACCCATCTTCCAGATATAAAATTAAAACTGACAACAGCAATTAGTAGCAAGATGTGAGGCAAACTCAACTCTTACACTTAGCTGAACGTGGAAGTTGGAACAACTACTTCAGAAAATGGATAAGTCCTGTTCACTGAAACACAAATCCATCCAGATCCCACAGCCTTTCCAGCTGATCCCTAGAGAGATACTCCCTAGAAATCCAAGCATGTGCACCCAACATACAAGGATATTCCTCTGAGAAATAATGTCCACAAAATGGAAAAGGTCCTGTGTCCATCAAATGAAGAAAACATAAACTCTCGTCTATCTATACCATGTAACCTTAGAGCTGCAGTCATCAGTAAACCACAGTCACACTCAATACCAGTGGATGACTCATAAGTACATCATAGTTTGAAAGACATCCCAAAATAGTACATCCATTATTTTAAAATTCAGAAATTAGCAAAAGTACCACATGGTGATAGGATTCTAGGAACCTTTGGGTGTGGCGGTGGTTGTGGTTTGAAGGGGAAATGCTCCCCATGGACTCAAGCGTTTAAACACTTGGACCCCAGCTGGAGGCCTGTCTGCAAAGCTGTGGACCCGTTCAAGTGCTGGATCCTCACGGCAGCAAGCGGGCCACTGGGGGCAGTCGTTGAGATGTCACAGCCTGTCCACTCTCTGCTTCTTAAGGTGTCACATGTGAGGAGTCCCAGGCGTGCATTGCTGCTACCATGGAGCCACCGGCCACCACACCTTCCCTACCACAGAGGCCAGGCCCTCAAACTTCACGTCAAAATAAACCCTTGCTTCCTTTCTCATTACTTTTGTCGAAACAATGAAAAAGATAACAAATACAGAAAACTGGCACGAAGGGTGGGACAGTTGCTATGAGAAACCTGACCATGCGGTTCTTAGGCCTGCAGAGCTGGTTTGCAGGAGGAATGTGGAAGAGTTTGAAACGCCGGACTAGAAAATCTCCAGAGTGCTGTGAATGGAGTCCAAAGACAGAACTCCAAGGGTATGACAGAGGGGGGGTCTAGCTCAGAAGGCTTGAGAGGGCAATGAGGACTCCATCAGGAGTGGGGAACAGAGGCCATTCACCTTATATTCTAGAAAAGAATCTCAATTCATCCTGCCACTGTCCTGACACCTTGGGGACAGCTTTGTTTGGTGGAGAAAACTTTTGTTTTGTTTTGTTTGTTTGTTTTGTTTTGTTTTTCAAAACAGGGTTTTTCTGTGTAGCTTTGCGCCTTTCCTGGAACTTGCTTTGTAGACCAGGCTGGCCTCGTACTCACAGAGATCCACCTGCCTCTGCCTCCCTGAGTGCTGGGATTAAAGGCCTGCACCACAACCACCCAGCTGTTTGGTAGAGAAATTTTTAAAATGGAATAGCATTTAGCCTGAGGCATGGGCACTGCACATTGGATTTATCTGGGTTTACAATGAAGGAGAGCGAGTGGAATGGAGCTATAAGTGTACAGTTTGCAAGGAAAAATTTATAGGCCCAGTCGAGGCGGGTTGTAAGCAGCATTAACGTCAGCAATTAGCATCATTAAAATATAAACACCAGCCGGGCGTTGGTGGCACACGCCTTTAATCCCAGCACTCGGGAGGCAGAGGCAGGTGGATCTCTGTGAGTTCGAGGCCAGCCTGGGCTACCAAGTGAGCTCCAGGAAAGGCACAAAGCTACACAGAGAAACCCTGTCTCGAAAAAACTAAATATATTTAAACACCTCCTGCTCTGCACTAGGACAAAGGGAAAGGTATCCTGAGGGAAAGACTTCATCCATTAAAGGGTCCTACTGGTAAAATGAAAACCAATTTAAAAGAGTCTAAACTAAGACTACCACTTGTAGGGGTTCCCTGCTCAAATGCAAGCATGTAGGCAAATGTATCCCCAGGGTCAGTCTCAAAGAAATATACAGGCTTCTGCAACTGTGGCCCAAGAGGTCAGACTGGAAGCAGAACTACATACTATCATTTATGTGGTACTGGTTTGATAGGCCTGAGAGATGCAAGAGTGAAATAGAGGCTTGAACTAAATTTTCCAGAAAGCCATTGAACCCAGGCTATCTGTAACAGTGTCAGGTTCTCTGTAAGAAGGCCCTGAAAGAGCATGACGCTGGAAAGGGGATACCTAAATTGCAGTGGAGACCCCAAAAAGTTGAAGATGTCAGGACCATAGATGTCATCAGAAGAAACTTTCAAGCTTATAGTGAATCTGTCCCAAGAGAGAGGTTTCTTGTACTGTAGGCAGTTGGGCTGGGGGGAGGCAAGGTGTCCCAGTGTATGGATCCCAGATGAGTCCATCACAAGCCCCAGATGCCAGACATGAAGCTGTAGGATTTGATGTTTGCCCTGGTAGGTCTTGGTCTTGCTATAAACTGAACTTTCTTTGCTATGCTCTCATTCCTCTTTTGAGTGGTAATCTTTATGCGATTAATGAATTGAAAGTATGTAACTTGCTTTTTGCTGTCCTTTTTTTTTTTTTTAATAGGGGCTCAGAGTGAAGAGACTGTCTTCAGTCCCTGTGGAGGGTATATTGTTGGATAATCTTTTCATACATTGTGAAGATGTATCTTTGTCAAAGTACCTTCTGATTGGTTTCATAGGTAGCTGAATGGCCAATAGCTAGGCAGGAGAGGATAGATGGGATTTCCAGGGAGAGAGAGGAGGAAGAGAAGGAATCAAGGTTCTCAGAGACACCAGTGGTCAAGTCAGACATACAATATAGAGGAGAGGTAACCAAGCTACATGGAAAATTGTAGATTAATAAAAGCAGGTTAATTTGAGTTGAAAGAGCTGGTTGGGGACAAGCCTAAGCTAAAGGCTAAGCTGTCATAATTAATAAGAATTCTCCGTGTCAGTTTTTGTGAGCCAGCAGCAGTCCCAAAAGAAAGTCACACAACAAGGATACTCTTGGTTATCAATTTGACACACTTGGGAAGGGAGAACCTCAACTGAAGAACTGCCTCCATCAGACTCACCTGTGGGCATGTCTGTGGGGCATTTTCTTGATTACTTACTGATGACAAAGGATTCCAACCCAATGTGGGCAGTACCATCTCCAGGCAAGTGGCCCAGACTACTTAAGAAAGGTAGCTGTATGTGTGTCCAGGAGTAAAGCCAGTAAGCAATCAGTCTTCTCCATGATTTCTGCTTCAAGCTCCTGGCTTGAGTTTCTGCCTTGGCTTCCCTCAGTTGTGGGACTGCGAAGTATAAGATGAAATTAACCCTTTCCTCCCTGAGTTGCTTTTTGTCAGTGTTTTAATCACAGCTACAGACAGAAAACTAGGAAAGTCTCAAAAGAGACTTTGGACTTCGAATGGCTTTGAAATTGTTAAGGGCTATGAAACTTTTAAAGTTGGCATGATACATCATGGTGATCTTGTTCACTGCTGACGATTTTCTTTAATTCCTTTTCAGAAGTTGGAAGCTTAGCTGGGTGGGGCCTTGTCCGGAGGTCACCACTCCCATTATTCCATTTAGCATCAGCCTTTTCTTTAAGCATGTTATCTCCTTGAGCACAGGACTTAGCTCATTACACTTCCTGGGGCTCCTTTTCCCCTCAAAACTGTCCTTTTTGTATTTTTCCTTGCTTAGCTTGCTCCTCTTTATTATAGATCTGCCTGAGAG